>NW_023276807.1:234457997-234788033 GCF_003668045.3 Cricetulus griseus | reverse complement strand
GGAAGAAATTTCCTGAATTTGAGGGGAGGGGACTTATACTCTGAACTTTTCCCTTGTCCACAAGGAATGTCTTAAATGGATTATTACCAAAGGATCCATTTATTTCTCCATTGTGGCCATTCATTGACACACAATCTCATGCTTGGTTGCCTCTTAACATTATGTGGATTATCTGTATTGCTCCCAAGAAATGAAAAATTAATTCCATAAAAGAACTTCAAGCAAATAATGAAAGAAATATTTCTTTTCCATTTCCCAGCCTCAAAACAGATGCTTATTTATACCTGGAGAGGGTTTGGGAGGGGACCTAAAAGCCCAGGCACACACAAGCAAATTACCTCACATTCTATACATAGGGACAGCTTCCTGTTATATCTGTTTGCTTTCCAATAAGACAGACTTCTCCAATCCTGAAAAAAAAAAAAAAAAAAAAAAAAAAAAAACCTCCTCAGGATCAGGATTACAGGACAGTTGGCACCTTTGTGGGATGCCTTCCACTAGTGAAGAATAGTTCCTAGCTTTCCCAGGGACAATTCTCAAAACATTACCTTAGTTTCTTTGAGAAGTTCAGTGAACCATGATATGCCATCCCATTACATTGTCCCTTCCTACTGTACAAAAGCTTATTTACCATTTATTAATGTTTTGTTGGCCTTTCTCTTATGCCTGATTCACTATCTCCATCAAAATTTTAGTCTTGGTGACCACTGTTGAAGAAGCCTAGTTCAGATACTGGTACAGGAAATCTTACCAAATTCTGTCTATACATCCTTATAAAGATTAGTTCAGACATGGTTATGTAAATCCCAGGTCCAACTTTGCTATATGCATAGATCAATGTCTCACTCAGTCATCAGCAGAGCAGCTTCCTTCTGCAGCACATGTGAAAACCAAGAACTGGACAAAGTGCAGAGAGTGAGAGAGCTTGGAACACTCAAATCCCTCCCCTCAGGGCTCAGGGACTATGCAGAAGAGGAGGCAGAAAGACTGTAAGAGAGGGGATGAAGGACCCATTGGAAACAATGTTTCTACACATAAAAGGATGGATACATATATGAACTTAGAGAAACAGGCAGCATACATAGGGCCTGCACTTACTCAACCCAGACAGGGTCCCAGTGCTGAGAGGAGGAAGTGGATACAAGCTCCCATTGCTGAGCAAGAACCTATCACCATTTGTCAATAGCTTACAAAGACAAAAATGTTTTTTTCACACCTACAGATGGGCTCAATACACAGCAATAAATGGCCAGCACACACACACACAAAAAAAAAAAAAAGAAAAGAAAAGAAAAAGAAAAAAACCTCAATGGGATTTTTGAAGACCTTTTTTCTCATATTGCTTTGTTTGAGCATTATTATCTTGCTGGTATTTTGCTTTTATATTAGGGTCTCTGGTTTTTTGTTGCTGTGATTTTATGGTGCACACATGTGCCCATATTTTCTAGTGCTTTTTCTTTTATTCTGGTTTGTTTGCCTTTTTCCCTCTATTTCCTAAAAAGAGAGAGAGAAATGTCCTAGAGTTGGGTGGGTGGGGAAGTAGGGAAGGATTGCAAGCTGCGGTGCCTATTGGCATAAGAAAGCACATGCTGGCCTGCAGCCTTCCTCTGTGTTACAATTCCCTGCTGTGCAGTTCAGAGTCCACAGCACCCTGGCTCTTTCGGCCTTGCCCCTTTCCCTAAATGTCTCCAGTTCATGGGCTTCCTTCGCCCAACTACTCATTTCTCCTTAAAACCCTGCTATTTAGGCTATGCTCTCTCTTCTTCATCCACCTCCCTTGATCTCTCCCTTTTGCCCTCCCTTGTTCCTGTCTCTCTCTTCATCTCTTGCTATTCCCCCTTCTCTCTTTTCTGATGGCCAAGCCCAATCTGCTGGCCATGTTTAGTCTGTTACTTCCTCTTTCTGTTCTGTACTCTCCTTGATGCATCTGGCGGTGCTTTCCCTCACACCTAAAATAAAAACCTTCTTCTTAACAATACTGCAGTCATGCACACAATTTACTCATGAAGGAGGGAGGGAACTACAACTTTCATTATGACCTAAAGAAATATTCTATACAATGACAACTTGTAGATGAAAATTGGAGATGTTGATCCAGATTTTCAAAATAAATTAAACTTTAATTCAATACTTTATGGTGAAACAATGTAAGGCATTTTGATAATAAAGCTGTCTCAATTATAAATTCTCCCTAACATTAAGGCTCACTTCTTCATTTCTTGCCTGATAGCTTTGACATAGGCAAAAGGTTTTCAAAGAAAAATGCTGTTCTGAATCCCATGATTCATTTGAACATCATTCTAAGAATTGGGTCCTTCAAAATTGGTCTTTCAAGGAAATATATGTTTTCAAAAATAATTGTCTTTGGATCACTAAACCCAGCTGGGAATGTAACATCCTCCTCACTGCAGGCTGGAAAGACTTTAATGTTGTGAACAAAACTGGTGGCCGTGATAAAGTTAATGGGGTCCTACTTAAGAAATAACTGGGCATTTCTCTTGTTTTATGAGGCAATAATTTCACTCCTTAGTGAATAAAGACTAGGAAAAAATCGGACTACTGCCCAAGACATAACCTACATTACATCAAGTATTGCATCACATTCTCCCAGCTGCCTTCTGGAGGTCATAGGGCTACTTATGGGAAGGTTTTCTAATTATGTTTTTCTGGGGGCTTGGGTAGGATTGCATTAAATAAATACCAGAACCAGAGTGAAACAGTATCTTTTGAATCTGGCAGGGCTGTTGCATTAATGAACTCTCAGAACCTGGGGTTGCCCCTGCACAAGATCAACTCAATCAATACTCTAGCACAGAACAAGAAGGGGTTCATGAGACTCCACTCCTAAAGAGTCTGTTTTCTTTAAGGATATGGTTCCAGGTCTAACATTGCTTGTGAATACCAACTCACGAAATCTTTAAAAGGACTGTGGATTCTTACTCTGAAATGAGAGAAATCACCCTTTAAAAGTAGGGGAAGAGGCTGGAGAGATGGCTCAGCTGTTAAGCATGTATTGCTCTTCCAGAGGATCTAATTTCAGTTCATGCACCCACATCTAGAGATGCACAACCATTTGACTTAAGGAAGACAAATAGTAAGTCTCTCGTCTTAGTTAGGGTTTCTATCTCTATAAAGAGACACCAGGACCATGGCAACTCGTATAAAGGAAAACATTTAATTTTGGCTGGCTTGTATTTTCAGAGGTTTAGTCCATTATCATCATGGCTGTTTTGAGATTTTCTCTGCCAATAGAATTATCCAAATCTCTTCACATTAGCAACAGGCAGACTCTTTAGATAAGAGCAAAATACAGTCACATTCTTCACCAAAATATCCCAAGAATGATCTCTAGGCAACATACTAAAATTCTTCTCTGAAACCTCTTGAGCCAAGTCCTCACAATCCAAATCACCCTCAGCACCAATGTCTTCTATGCTCCTACTTGTATGGCCCATTAAGCCCCACTTAAAGCATTCAACTGCTTTGCTAATCCATAGTCTCCAAGTCCATATTCCTCCAAACAAAAACATGGTCAGGCCCATGACTGCAATACCTAACTCCCAGTACCAACTTCTGTCTTAGTTAGGGTATCTATTGCTATGAAGAAACACCAGGACCACAGCAACTCTAACAAAGAGAAACATACAATTCAGTCTAGCTTACAGTTTTAGAGGTTTAGTCCGTTATCATTGCAAGAAATGGCAGCACGCGGGCAGACATGGTACTGGAAAAGGAGCTGAGAGTTCTACATCTTGATCCATAGGCAACAGAAATGAACAGACCGACTGGGTCTGGCTTGAGCACATCTAAGACCTCAAAGCCCACACCACCTCCAGAGTGACACACTTCTTCCAACAAGGCCACACCCACTCCAACAAAGCCACACCATCCAATAGTGACACTCCCAATTGGACCCATTTTCTTTCAAATAACCACATCTCTGAAATAGGAGACAATCGTGTATCACTAAAGGAAGTCTACCTTAAGGATATGGAGCCCGTCGGGCTCTAAATAAAGGAGTCAACTCATTTAAACCAGACTATATCTAAGATTAAAATAAATGCTAACATTTTTGGGTATATGTGAGTTTTGCACACAGGATGTTCTTTGGGTAATCAGGAATGTCTAATTATAGAACTGAGCTTTGAATCTGCTGATTGACTTGGATTTAAAATCTTAGCATAGTTTTCACTCATTTGCCCTGGTTAGTGGTTGGGGGTTGATACTATTATCCTCCTACATGTCTAAATACTTAATGCACCTGAAAGGTTAAGCAACTTAACTACCAACACAGAAGAAACTCTCATGCTTCATTCAAGTACTTTTTCCTCCTGCTCCTGAAACTCTTCAATGACTTTCTCAATCCTGAGGAAAGAGAGAACTATTCTGCTTTATACAGGAGGATCGGAACACTTTCGGAGACCAACAGAAACTGCAGCCAGAGATGAGTGACAGTCCAACTCTTTCTTTCTCCATCCACCTTACGCCCTGCTTGTGGCATGGAAGACACTGAGGAAGCCCATCTCCATTAGCCTCTTCATGGGTCCACTGCTGTTCTGGGGAGTCAGACAAAGTCAGTGCTTTCCAGCCTAGCTTTCCAGATCATCATAAGACCTTTGCTTCTCCCATTTGAAACTGTACCTTGTCCTGATTCTAAATCTCCCTGTGCTCTGTTTCTTTAAACAAGCTCAGAGCATTCATGGAACTGGCACACTACGAGTGAGAAAGGAAGGGGCTCCTGACAAGACACTGTCCTCCCTTCCAAGTAAGACAGGAAGCATCTATAAGGAAAGAGTGGAGACTCACTTAATGAATTGGCTTGTCAGGGCTCCAGTTGTCAGTTGTGATCCAATATTTGGCCAAGAGTTGCTGTAAAAGTGTCTTGAAGCTGTGATTACACTTTGTCATCAGATGATGTCTTAGAGGGGGCTGTGACCCTTGATAAGGTGTGCAGTCTTTATCTGACCAGGTAAAGGCCTTGAAAGCAAACCATGAAGTTTCTTAGAAGAGAAGAAAACTGCCAAGGGGACCGGAACATAAGAGTCTGGTGTGAGTTTACAGACAGAAGCCTTCCCTGAAGATTGCAACCTCAGGACCACAGCACTGACTGGGATTTATCTATGTCCCTAGCCTGTCAGTTTGACTGGAAATTTCAAGCATGCCTTCTGTGATTATTTGGTCTAGTTCTTAAAATGAATCTCAAATATGTCACATGTACAAGTAAGAATTTCTATGTATAATGTTTCTTTAGAGACCTCTAACTAGAGAAGGCAGCTGACATCTTTGTATCATGTGTCAGGAACAAGCTGTTCTAAACAAGCTACATACTCATTGGAAGAGGTAAACTTACCTTAACCAAGCATGCAAAGGAGTCTAATATATGCATTTGCAGTTGCCACTTGCAACAGACTATTCCAAATACCTGAGTCTTCTCCCAGCTCCCACTCTGAAAGCTACATGACAGAGCAACCAATCATAAATGCTGTTTCTGCCCTCAGGGAAGAGTCCAGAGCAGCAGGCAAATGAATGAACAGGAGCCCATGAGATTTTTGAGGTCTACTATAAAAATGAAAAAGAAAACTCTCTAATGGTCTTCTATAAAACACAATATCCAAGAATAAAATATAAAAAGTAAACACTTTGTACTGCTAAATATTTAAAAAGATAAAAAACTGCTGCCTGGATTCCATTTTAGGATGTGTAATTTCACCCTTTCTATACAGAGGAAAAGCACAAGAAGAAAGCAAACTGTTATATAAAAGAGGAAACACTCTGTAATTTATGTGTTCTCAGCAGCCAGTGCCCATAATTTCCAAGGAAAGGATGAATGCCAGTGCCTAGACAGAGGAAGAACTACAGAGGTGGAGTGGTTTGTAGGCCATTAAATGTTTGCCTGGAGCATAAGCTTCATTAGTTCATTCCAAGGAGAATAGAGCCTGGCTAAAGGATGCAGATGAAAAATTTTAAAATCAACACCTTAATTGAGATGCCCTTTTGTTTTCACAAAAGAAGTTCAGATACATGTTTTCCTTCTAATCAGCCTGTCATAAGTTGTTGGGCCCCAGGCAGTGTCAACATAGCAGTTTCTTCCTAAGTAGGAGGATGCCCCTAGCAACAAACACCATGATATCAAAACCATGAAACAAACAATAACAATGTGGACAATTATATGAATATACTATACTGACTTGCTTTTTTGTCAACTTGCCACAAGCTAGAGTCATCTGGGAAAGGGGGATCTCAAATGAGGGACTCTCCCCCTTAGGCAAGTCTCTGGGACATATTTTTATTAGTGATGGATGTGGAGAGTTCAGTGCCAACCATGGGCAAGTAGTCCTGGGATGTATAAAAAGGCAGGCTGAGCAAGCCATGGAGAACAAGCCAGTAAGTATCTTTCCTCTCCTGCCTCTGCTTCAATTCCTCCCTTGATTTCACTTGATCAACGTTGTAAACTGAGGTAAACTCTTTCCTCCTCTAATCTCCCTTTGGCCAGTGTTTTATCATAGCAACAGGAAGTAAACAAGGACACCACCTTTTGCAGAAGGGTAGTTTGTGCATGCTATTTAATTTCTTTTTAAAAGCTTTTTGCAACTCAATAAAATATAAATTTCAATTACAAAACATGGAAAGCACATTAAAACACAGAAAGAAAATGCAATAAAATGAAAGGGAAATGTTCGATTTTGCTATTAAGTAGAATAGTATGTGTTAAAACACCACTTCATTTATATGTTGCTTGTGGTAAATATACCCAGGGTAGGCAAACATGGAAGGAAGCAGGTGTATCCACCCAACACTGAGTATCAGAAATGACATTGTCTTCTACTGAAAGGCCACTGGGATAAAAGCATCATTGTGTGCATGTCCTTTGGTGCAGAAACCCCCCCTTTTCTTCAACCTGACCCTCAAGAATAATAAACTCGTACAAACACTTTGTATAAAGATCCTAGTTTTTATGAACACAAAAGCATGAATATAACAAATACACTAAACAGCAACACAGTCAAATTATTCTGGCCCACTCAATAAAACAGAATTATTGTGCAAGGTAATAAAATGTTCTATCAAAACATTTATCACTGAAGAAAATATTAAAATATACTCAAATGATGAAACACAAGACAATTATTTTTCTGGTAAATGCCTCTTTGACTAGTAACTTGTCCTGTCTTGGATGTCTATTTCATTCTCTTTGAAATAAGAAAGTTGACTTCTTCACCCATCTTCTTCTCCCCTTCTCAATTTCCTAGTCCTTTCTCCCCTCCCCCATGCTCCCAATTTGCTCAGGAGATATTGTCCCTTTCCTCTTCTCCAGGGGAACATGTATGTCTCTCTTAGTTTCCTCCTTGTTTACCAGCCTCTCTAGCAGCTTGGTCTGAAGGCTGGAAATCTTTTATTCTATGTCTAAAATCCACATATGAGTGAGTACATACCATGCCTGTCTTTTTATGACTGGGTTACCTCGCTCAGAATGGTTTCTTCTAGTTCCATCCATTTGCCTGCGAATTTCAAAATTCCATTGTTTTTTCCCCCTGCTGAGTAGTACTCCATTGTGTAAATGTACCACATTTTCTCCATCCATTCTTCAATTGAGTTGTGGCAAGAACAGAAGAGAGCAAGATAAGAGATAATATAGTAGAGGGAGACATTATAGGTTTAAAGAGAAATCAGGCACTAGGGAAATGTCTGGAGAGCTACAAAGATGACACCAACTAACAATCTAAGCAACAGAGGAGAGGCTACCTTAAATGCCCTCTCCTGATAATGATATTGATGACTAATTCATATGCCATAGTATAGCCTTCATCTAGCAGCTGGTAGAAGTAGAAACAGTCACCCACAGCTAAACTTTGAACTGAACTGAAATCCAGTTGAAGAGAAGGACTGATGAGAAAAGGGGTCCATACCAAGCTGGTGAAACCCACAGAAACAGCTGACCTGGACAAGGGAGAGCTCTTGGTCCCCAGACTGATAGCTAGGAAACCAGAATGGGACTGATCCAGACCCCCTGAATGTGGATGTCAGTGAGGAGACCTTGGAAATCTATGAGGCCTCTTGTAGTGGATCAGTACTTATCCCTAGCATAGGAATGGACCTTGGGAGCCCTTCCCACATGGAGGGATACTGAGCCTAGACACACAAGATGGGCCTAGGCCCTATCCCAAAGAATATGACAGACTTTGAAGACCCCCCTATGGAAGGCCTCACCCTCCCTGGGGAGCAGAAAGGGTATGGGATAGGTAGGGTGTTAGTTGGGGGGGGGAACAGGGGAGGAGGGGAGGGAGAGGGACCTGGGATTGACATGTAAAATAATTTTCTTTCTAATAATAAAAAAGATTTTGATCCTGAAAAAAAAATAACAGAGGCAACCGTTTTTGCAAGTGGTAAGGCAAGGCATATGGTTACAGATTGGGGGTTGAGGGAGGGTAGCACTCAGAATTTACTAGTACCACTGGGGGGGGCGGTGGCAGGGAGCCACAAACCATAAAATTCACTAATTTTTCTAAGGAAAAAAATGAAATAAGAAAGTTGAAAAGTGGGAAATTACCAATACGGAGCCACATAGAAATATAAAGGTATTTAATAGGGAAAAGCCTTACTTACAGAGCGACCTAGCCAGCCAGCCTGGCAGCAGTCTGTACAGCAAGCCGAAAGGTGAAACTTAAAGGGAAACCCAGCCACCTGAAACTCTCACTCTAGGTCACCCTGACCACACCCTCGAAGGCATGGTCAGGCACACCCCTAATCAGGCAGCTTCCCCTACAAAGTTGAATTACATGATGGCTGAAATCTCATTCCATTCTCCAATTCCCAGTTTTACAATTCTACTCTGCAGCCTGGGAAGCTTCTTCTGCACCTAACAGTTTCTGTAACCTTCAGCTCTGGATCAGATGCTCCTAACTCTCATCATGGCAGGCAGCATAAACAGAGGTGAAGGGGTAGCATCACCCTCTGTGCTACATCATGAGGGCAAAGTTACGTTTCTCTTTGGTCCCACATCACAGTTAGTGCTGATGTTTCCATTTAATTTTAGTGTGAGTCAGTCAGACGAACAAGAAAATAACTGCAAAGAGACTGCTGCAGAGTACGGTTCCCCAGAAGTACAGAGTCCAGAAGAGACAGATAACAGATCATAAGACGTGATAGAGAGAGTGTTGGCAGGGAACAAGAAGGGGAGTGAGAAGGGAAAAAATAAAAATTTGACTTTTGCGTGTGGAATCTGGTGAGTTCACAGCCTATTGACCATGTCCACAGGCTGTAAATCCACAGAAGTAACAAATGATTCAGTTTTGGGGCACAACACTTCGTCTTCCAGGGAACCTGAGGTTTTTTGTGTTTTTTTTTTTTCCCAGGGATTTTCAGGTACTTCCATGAGCTCTGCCCATGTTATCTATGTGATCTCTTTAGTTGGAAGGATCTGACTATAACTACTGTCCATATCTATGTAGTCTCTTATTCAAATTAGTGTTTGAGTAAGTGGTTCTCAATCTCCCCTTAATACAGTTCCTCATGGGGTGGTAACCCCAACCATAAAGTTATTTTTGTTGCTACCTCATAACTGTGATTTTTCTACTGTTATGAATCATGATGTAAATATCTGTATTTTTCCAGTGGTCTTAAACAACCCCTGTGAAAGGATCCTTTAGTCTCCAAGGGTGGAAACACACAGGTTGAGAATTAATGGATTATACAATTAAGTACTGAAGTCTAATTAGATATGATAGGCAAGTAGATATATATGGGTGCTTCATCAGTCTTGCTCTGATTTGAGGAAGTGAACTAGATATTGGTAGAAAGTGGAGAAAATTTGAACACTAAATCTATCTCGAAGAAGGCAAACCTAGCCATAATGATAAAGTGGAGTATATAGGCTTCAGAGTTCATGGAGAGGAAGAATAGAGTTATGTAGGCTAGTCTTATGTCAATTTGACACAAGCCAGAGTTATCTGAAAGGAGCGAACATTAATTAAGAAAATGCCTCCATAAGATCCAGCTGTAAGGCATTTTCTTATTAATGATTATAGGAGAGGACCTGGCCTGTTGTGGTTGGGTTGAACAATGGGCTGGTTGTCTTAGGTTCTATAAGAAAGCAGCATGAGCAAGCCATTTGGAGCAAGCCAGTAAGCAGCAACTCTCCATGGCTTATATATACATCAGCTCCTGTCTCCAGGATCCTTCCCTGCTTGAGTTCCTGTTCTGCCTTCCTTCAGTGATGAACAGTGCTGTGGAAGGGCAATCTGAATAAACCCTTTCTTCTCCAAGTTTCTTTGGTCATGGTGTTTCATTACAGCAATAGTCACCCTAATTACAAGAGTTGTAGTCAAGAAACCTCGAAGAAGCAGAAAGGCTATGAGTATGGACCAAGAGAATAGAAAATTGGAGAGGCATTGCACAGGAAGACAGAAATGGAAAGGTGGGCAAAGATCCTGCTGGAACAACTTTCTAAAATTTTTGTTTCACATTTTGAAAACTGATTTTGTATAGGGGTACCACAGTGAGCCTGTAGAGATGAGAGGACAGAGGACAGGTTGTTGCCATTGTCACTCCCCCTTTACTCTATAGGTCCTGGAGGGTGAACTCACAGGTTATAGTTGGAGGAAAATGAATTTTCCTGCTGAGCCATCTAGGAGGAAATTACTTTGATGACTTGAATAATAGCCATTGGGCCATAGACCCTGTTCCTGATGCCCCTGTAGGTTGCAGATAACTTGTACTATGATAATGTTGTGCATGACTAACTGTATTCACAGGAAGAATCTGTTTCTTCCAACAAATCTATCAGTTATTAGAAAGAGAATTATGTTTCTAGTCACCATTGAGTTTTCACATGGATACATACTCATTTGAGTTTTGTATGCTAGGAGCTTATTTGGAATTTCTTCTTTTCCATAAATTCAATATTAATTGATTTTAGCACATCCTTGGCCTATCAGAAAAACATATAGTCTCTTGCTTTTTACCTAATGTTATGCCAATAGAATTCCTCCATTTATTATCTTGTTGACCTTGGAAATTCAGTTACAGAGCATGTGATCTCAGAATTCCCGTCTCCCCAGCCTGCCCCTCCTGCCCTCCCTTACTTGTAAGCAGAGTGAAATGGTGATCATTGGTTGGCACTCACTCTCTTCTGTACTAAGTACTTTCACTCACTTTCTAGCCCACCCTGCTTTCTGCTCCAGAAAACTCTTCCAAAACCAGACTGTGCTCATCTCACTGCCCTAACTGAAAACTTCCCACATCCTTCATTTTCTGTATAAAAAGATTCACACTCCTCAGGGAATTCAAAGCACTCTCTCTCTCTCTCTCTCTCTCTCTCTCTCTCTCTCTCTCTCTCTCTCTCTCTCTCTCTCTCCTCCCTCCCTCCCTCCTCTCTCTCTCTCTCTCCTCTCTCTCTCTCTCTCTCTCTCTCTCTCTCTCTCTCTCTCTCCAGACCTACTTTCAGTCTTTCTGTCACATCCACACTCTATTTTCAATTAGTTCTGAGATCTTCCACCTACACACCTTGCCAAAGCTGGTTCAGATCACAACTATTGCCCAGCTTTAGCCCTGCAATCCCCACTTCATGTACAAGTCAATCATATCTGAATGTGAACCAAAGAAACACAGCTACCTCTACCTAAACAAAACAGAAAAATTATTCTCTCATACAAAGGCAAACCCAGATGTCCAAAATTCATCATGTCTAACCATTAAGAAAATAATAAATTCTATGTTGTTAAAGTTTCTGACTGGGAACCAGTCTCCACTTCCCAGCTTTAATTTCTTTAGGCAAGATGATTTTCAGGTACATTCTCTGTGTGTGGTAATTTGTTAGTAAAATTACTAGGTAAAGAAAGAGAGGAGGGAGACCAGGGTGCAGGTCTAAGCAAAAGAGCAGAATTAAGTGCTGCCTTTTCTTTGTACTTTAAATTCTTTTGTAGGGCTAGAAGCCATTTGCCATTCTGATTCTTTTCCCAGAAATGTGTTTTGTCTAAAAGGCTGTGGCCTGACTGTGGCATACCAGACTATTGCATCTGCGGTGACTTTTCCTTTGTTTTACAAACTCCTGTATGAATCAGAGTGATTATTTTGGGAAGCTATATATACTTTAAGAAGAATGTACACTTCAAAAATGAAGTTTAGAAGTGTTAGCATGGTCTGAATTCTTGGGAGCATGCCTTAACAAGACAATTATTCTCTCCAATTTCTCTGGCAGTTGCTCATCTTTGTAGAACCTGATGATGCTATCATCTGATAACCTTGTCATGTGTTGAAAGACATTAATAACAACTGTAATCACACTGCGCACACCATAAAACATAAGCCCAAGTATACTTTACTGACATATTGGGAATAGACTTTGTGTTTGAACATTGAAGTCAGTGATTAAATTATCTTCCTTAAGGTGTGAGATGTATTATATAGATGAAGTTATAGATATAAAATGGTTTGCCTTAAATAATACTAGAAAACCAATAAACTAAGATTACCATCAGAAGATCATAGGTTAGGATAAATTTAGGCACATAATAAACATAGGTATATCATGTGAATTATATATTAATGAAGTTTTTTTAATGGAGCTCAGTTGTATCTCAGTGGTGGAACACTTGCCTAGTACATGAAAAGATCAATCTCCAGGACCACAAGGGAAATATATGAAAAAATAAATAAGATGCTAAGTCCAATAATTTCCTCACTTTCTTACCTTGACTTCTTGGACTGGAGCCCAAGTTTTACTCAGCAGTTCACCCTCATATCAGCTTTTGCTCAGCATCAGTGACCCACAGCTGCTTATCTCTCTGTTGCTGGATTATGTCCTGCCAACCATATATAGCAGGCAACCTGCCGGTCAGTGCAAGATAATCAAAGAGAAGGATTTGTGTTGCCTTCTCCTGAAGTCATGCAATATCTCATTTGGCAAGTCTCTTAAAGGTTTGCTAATCCTACTCCTTATTTTATGGCTGATAAAATTAGGCCTTGGAGAGGTAAGGAATTCACCTGCCAGCGCTCAGTTAGTTAGAGGTGTGGCAGAGAATGAGCTAGTCCTGCCTAGGAAAAAGTCATATAAGGCTCAAGCAGAAATTACTAATAATTCTAATAGAGACAATTGCAAATGGTGTAGAAAAAAGTGATGTCATGATATAACACTGATTACAAAACGTCAGGCCATAGCCCACTGCAGTTACCAGTCAACTGCTGGACCTTCTTTTCTTTTCTTGGTCTCAGGAATAGTATGCTTATTGTTTTCTCCTTTGTTGGCCAAGGCCAAATAATTGGTTCTCCCATTGACTTGAGAGCTAATGATACAGAGCACATCATTTGTTCTAGTGACTGAGAGCTGAGAACCATACTTGGTTTTCCTAGTGAATTCCCACAGCCCATCGTACACAGAACACCTAAGGTGACTCACATTGGACCTTTACAAAAAAAGATATGTCTTTGTTCCTTTAATTATAAGTAATATTGAAATGTTAATAAATACTGTTTACTGCATTATAATTTAGTTCATCCCAACCAATACAGTCACCATCCTGATTCATGGTATCTGCAAAGAAAGGAAGTAAGAACAGCAAGACTAAGTAGTTAGAGTCAAAACAGTATCCTGTTTCTGAATTATATTTCCATCACTTACTATCTGTGGCCTTAAGAAAGTTACTTAACCTTTCCAGGCCTTGGTTTCCTATAAATTAGGGATGATATTACCATTTGAAAGACACATTATGAAGATTAAATGAGCTAAGATAGAGCAAGCATATCACAATGCCCTGAAGCTGATGAGAGCACTCAGTTAACATTTTTTTAATATTACCCTTTAAAATTAGTTCAGATTCCTAGACCATTGCTCTCTATGGCACTGACCTTATCACATTCCCTGTATTTACAACAGATGGAGATGAAATAACATCATACTGCAAGACCCTTAACCTGATATAACCATGCTCTCCTGCCCGGCACAAACTGTTCATCAGCCCATAAACTGAATTTTTCAATTTTCATCTTTTTTGCTGTTACTTAAATTTTAAAGCTAGATGAACAGGAAATCTCTGTATGAGCATGTTCAAAGCATGAGTACCTTGTCTTAAGGTAGAATACTAGCGAAACCTAGATTTCTTAGAAAACCTTTCTCAATGAATTATTTTACTTTTCTATACAGGAACAATGTGGATAGGATTTGTGCCACAAATTATTTTTCTTTAAGCAATGAGTTTCATGATGGCATTTCTATACTGATTTGAATTATACTTTGCTGTAACTTATACTCCTACCCTACTGCCCTCTTCTAAGCCCTTTCCACCCTCTCTGAATTGTTCCAGTCTTTCCCTGAAATCATTCTGCCTTACACTTGTATATTGTATATGACCCAATTATCTCTTCTTTTATTCTTGCTTTAAGGTCTCTTACTCCTATTCCATGACCTTATAGTTTCATGATTTAGAGATGTATACACACATGTAAAAACACCCATAGAACTTTAATGTAAGTGTCTTACTTACCTTTTAATTGCTTCCCAGAGATACCATAACTGAAGTAACCTATAGATAAAGAGTTTGGGAAGTCTTACAGTTTCAGGGAGTTAGATTCCATGACCACCATGGCAGGCACACGGCAGAAGGCAGGAAAGCATGGTCCTAGAGCAGTATCTAAGAGCTCACATTTGATACACAAGCACAAGGAAGAAAAGAAGACACACACACACAGAGAAAAATGTGCTTTTGAAACTTCAAAGGCCACACTTCCTAATTTTGCCCAAGGAGTTCCACCAACTGTGGATTAAACATTCAAATATATGAGTCTATAGGGGGCATTCTCATTCAAAACATCACACTAGATTAGTCATGTGAATGAAAACAAGACTGTATTGTCTTTCAGTGTTTTGTTTATTTTATTTAACATGATGATTTTCAGTTCTACCCTTTTAGTTTGAGGGCTATTTGTAATATTTTTCCATTTCTAAACCATCCTTAAAGAAAATACTGCCTGGATTAGTGGCTCACATCTTTCATACCAGTACTCTGGAAACAGAGGCAGGTTGATTTCTCAGTCTTAGGCCAGCCTGATCCACATATTAAATTCCAGGACAGCCAAAGATACACAGAAAAACACTGTGTCAAAAACTAAACACACACACACAAAAAAAAAACAAAAAATCCTATCCTGCATCATGCTGTCCTTGGAAAAGCAACCATGCCACCCATAACCATGTTTTCCCGAAGACAAAACTGGAAGTTATGGAAAGAAAAGATATGTTTGATTTGGTCTGCAGCTCTAGTCATAAAGGGCTTCCTGTCTCTTCTCTCCAAATTCACCTTTGAGTGCTTTTATGTAACCTTTGATATATTTTGTATGAGCCACTTTTGTGAAAAGTTTCCTGTAAGTGATGGTTCATAATACTATCAGAAGTGGTGATAATAGGACCTTATACCCTCTGGCCTTCAGTGTAAGTGTTTCCAGCTATACTTAATCAATGTTGTTACTACCCTCTCCCCTACTGACCAGCTTGCGTTACACCTCAAACATAGTTGGTACATGAAATCCTGGATCTTGTAGATGTCAGTTCATCATGACTGATGTTATCTTGTTTAGATGATCATGATGGACCATGGTGCTAGCCTGAGAGCTAGGGCTAGCACAGTGCACTTAAGGAAGCACTGGGGTAGAAGAGGGAAGGGGGAAAATAAGTAAATCCTACCTATTTTCTTGCAAATACTATGATTTAATTTTCTGTATGACTGGATTAAATTCCATTCATTTGCTGATGGACATCCAGACTGGTTACACTTCAAAAATAGAAAGAGAGCCTCAGAGTAAGTGTGAATACATCACTATCCAGCACCCTTTCACTTCCTTTAGAGATTGCCATGCTCTTCCACCTCCACTTCCTTTTCATTTTTTGAATAGAGTCTACTTTTTCTTACTATGATTCTCCCACTGGGTCACATGGAGGCAGTCTCTAGTTACTGTCTTAATTACTTTTGTATTGCTGTGAAGAGACACCATGGCCATAGCAGCTTATAAAAGAAAGCTTCTCCTAATTGGGCATTTGCTGACAGTTTCAAAAGTTGAGTCCATGACCATAAAGGAAGGAAACATGACAGCAGGCAGACTTGTCAGTGAAACAGAAGCTAAGAGATTTGATCCTCAAGTTGGAGGTATAAAGACTGAGAGACAACAACCGAGTAAGAGAGTGAGAGTGAAATATAGCCCATGAGCGTGAAACAGCAGCCAAAAGAGAGAGACTGTGCCTGGGTGGCTTTTCAAACCCCAAAGCCAATTGACAATGATCCACATCTTCCATCAAGACCACACCTTCTATATTGCCCAAACTGTTCTACCTACTAGGGATCAAGAATTCAAGTGTATATACCTATAGGGAAATTTTCATTCAATCCACCACACTCATCATCTTACCCAGAAGACTTCTAGGAATTTAATTTAAGCCTATATAAACTGGTGATGAGATATCAAGGGAGACTGATTTTTCTTGGTTAGAAAAGAGTGACTGACAGAGAAGAGAGTGTTGCTACTCAGAAAATATAGAGTAGGCCCAAGTGTTCAATATAATGATGAAAAGGATGATGACATTGACATTCTTGAAATGCTAGGGGTTTGGATAACCTTGCAAGTGATAGCCAAAACTATTTCAGCCCCCTCACATCTTTGGGATCCAAATTGAATTGATGTATCTTGTTTTTAATGGTGTGATACCTTCCTATCAACAGAATGTAACTCCTCAATACAACAAGGGTTCAGAACCTTCCTAAAATAACTACTGAGTCATTCCCATGATGTTTCCTATGGACAGAAAGTACTGAATAGTCTTTCTTGTTCATGCTCTTACCATGCTTATTCCATTCTGAAAGGTTTCAGAGCTAAATCAAATGCTTGTTTCGTGAATAATTTGGATTATATATTCATACATTAGCTATTTCCCAACTGAATTGTGTTTGATTGGTTTCTCCTGACCTTGTCAATTTATTTATTTATTTATAAGTCAGGACAATGTTTAACATGATTTCAAGTAAGCTGCAAGTTGCAATGGCTAAGTGACTAGTTAATAACAAGTCACAAGAAAAAATTTCTCCAATAAACATAATTTCCCTTGGCAGTTTGAAGAGGAATGACTCCATAGATTCCTGTGTTCAAATCTTTGGTCCTTAGTGAGTAGCACTATTGGGAGGTGTGGCCTTGTTGGAGTAGGTGTGGCCTTGTTAGAGGAAGTATGTCACTAGAGGTGGGTTTTGAGATCTCAGAAGCAGAAGGCCAGGCTCAGCAGCTCAGATTGTGATATAGAAATTTCAGTTCCTTCTCCAGAACTATGTCTGCCTGCATGACACCATGCTTCCCAGCATGGTGATAATGGACTAAACCGCTGAACTATAAGCCAGCCCCAATTAAATGCTTTCCTTTATAAGAGTTGCCATGGTCAGGCCAGGCATTGGTGTTGCACGCCTTTAATCCCAGCACTCGGAAGGCTGAGGCAGGTGGATCTCTGTGAGTTTGAGGCCAGTCTGGTCTCCAGAGCAAGTGCCAGGATAGGCTCCAAAGCTACACAGAGAAACCTTGTCTCGAAAAACAAAAAAAAAAAAAAAAAAAAAAAAAAAAAAAAAAAAAAGTTGCCATGGTCATGGTGTCTCTTAGTATCAACAGAAGCCCAAACAAAGACATTTCCATAACCCCCCAAAAAAGTTTGACATTTACTGTTAATCCTGAGAATGAAACAGGAATAGTGAGGCCATGTGCACAAGAAGGAATGCTTCATTTCTTCAGCCTGACCAAATTGTCTGGGAACTATATAACATGCCATGGAAGATCTAGTACCCACAGATTTATGAGTGATACTCACTAAAATAGCTTCATGATCTACATGATAAGATGCTTGGTACAATTATTATACTCATTAACACTGTTATCTCTCTCCCTCGCTCCTCCCCTCTCTCTCTCCTCTCTCCTCTCTCCTCTCTCCTCTCTCCTCTCTCCTCTCTCCTCTCTCTATCTGTGTTCGTGTGAGTTCATGTTCACTTAAAGAAGATATATCTGGTGTATGCCCACATAGAGAGGGCTGGTGGTATATATGTCATGTGTGCATGCTGAAGCCCTAGGAAACTGAGTTTCTAATTTTATCCTGCTCTACCTTTTACATTTGAGGCAATCTTTCACTAAACCTGAGGCTAAGCTAGCAGCCAGCAGACCCCAGAAGTCCTTCTGTCTCTGTCCCTATCATGCTGAAGTTACAGGCACATGTGCAGCCATGTCTGAATTCTTACTTGGATGCTCTAGATTTGAACTTATACTTATAAGTATAAGAGGTGGGTTTTGAGATCTCAGAAGCAGAAGGCCAGGCTCAGCAGCTCAGATTGTGATATAGAAATTTCAGTTCCTTCTCCAGAACTATGTCTGCCTGCATGACACCATGCTTCCCAGCATGGTGATAATGGACTAAACCGCTGAACTATAAGCCAGCCCCAATTAAATGCTTTCCTTTATAAGAGTTGCCATGGTCAGGCCAGGCATTGGTGTTGCACGCCTTTAATCCCAGCACTCGGCATACTTGCATAGCAAGCACTCTTACCCATCCTTAGTCACAGCATTCTTTAAGAAATAAATTTTGGGGGAATATTATACAGGAGTACAATTGTTACATATTTTAACCCTCCTCCTCTTCTTCCAACTCCTACCACACACACACACACACACACACACACACACACACACACACACACACACACACATTTAACCTGACAAGCCCATTTAGTATTGCTTTTGAGTATGTGTGTTTAGGGCTGACTAATTGGCACTGGACAATCTATCAGGGGAATCATTGGTAGAAAAGACCTATTCTCCCTCTCCTAACAGCCATCAATTGCCTGTAGTTCTTCATGCAGACATAGGGCTTGTGATATTTCCTCCATTTTCATGGGAGTGACCATTAGTATTTACATTTATTATACCAAAAGAAATTCATTGTCACTGAATCTTTAAAATACCAAAAAGTAAAAATTTAATTGAATCAAACACATCAGAAAAAAAGAATGCCAGCTAAATGAAACTAGAGTCTAAAAACATATTATTTAACAATATATTCTAGAAATTCCATCCTAAGCAGAAGCTAAAGTGGCTGAATGTTGTCTCTGAAGCCACAGAGAAAACCAATTATTTATGGGTATGTGATATCTATGAGATTAAAATGTAGCACATGCTTTGGGAAAATATAACATTTTCCACCTCCAAGTTCTAAGGAATTTTGTGTCTTTACAGAGGACACTATGAGTGATGGAGAATACTTATGTTTCCCAATCTCAGTTGTACATTGCAAGCTACCAAGGCTGTGTAAAATGTGTAAACACAGCCCCAAGCACAAAGACACTTGAGTGATACTTTGACCATGGTTTTTAGGTGATTCATCAAGCACTCTGAAGCAACAGAAATCAGTAACTCCTACTCTTTCTTACCTCTTTGATTAGTTCCTGTGCCGAAATCGGTATGTGACTGTAAGACAGAACTGAGAGAAGGCACCTGGACATGTGTGTGGGCAGACTGACTGGCCAGCTCATCCCTGTCCCCAAACCTCAGCCAGTTCCTTTAAATGGCCCCAGCTAGAAGACACCTTACTTCCTTGAGCCCTCCCGATATGCCGGAGCTCTGAGCAGTCACTCTCATTTCTCTTCCTCTCCCCCAATCTCTTTTAAGTTCCGACCTATGAATTTATCATAAATTTCTCTCAAAAACCAAAAAAAAAATACTCAACAAAGAATGTCCATGTTAATATTGTTTGGTAAGTTCCCTTTACTGAACAAATGACCTTCACAAGGAAATGCACTTGGACATATATATGTATATATATACTCAGTTGCCTCACTATTAAACAAGAGAAAAGTTTCTTTCAAATAAATAATATCCAAACCTCTTGCTCTGAAAGCTTGTGATTTCATTATCCAATAGAAATTTCAATAAATCCAGTGAATATTTACTTGGAAAACACTCAGCTGCAGCAAAACACAACTTAGAAATGAACACTTTCATTTGTAAGCATACTCTCTTCTCTGTAACTCAAAACCATCAACATTAATTGGTGACAGAATTCTCTACTTCTGAAAGCTATATAAACAAACACAGATGTCAAACAGGAAATAAATTGATAGGGTACACAAAATTATCTCAGTTGCCTCACAAGGTGACACTGAATATATTAAACAAAAGTTGGAAAGAAATTTAATTTACAAATCTCACAAGAATCTTAGTTTCATGGTGTAACACTCAGTTCTTATGCTATGAATTTCCTTGCAACAAGAAAATACCAACAGAGAGTAATCTTTACAAAATGTTCACACTCTAGCACAAAATAATAAACAGATCAGAATTACCTAATCAATGTTGGAAGAAATGTCAAAATAAGAGCACAAATTTGCATTCTTTCCCAGTTGGCTTACAATTGCTTAGGAGAGAGAAAGAGAGAGAGAGAGAGAGAGAGAGAGAGAGATAGAGAGAGAGAGAGAGAGAAAGAGAGAGAGAAATTGAAGTTTTCTCGAAATCTGTTCAAAACATGGGAGTAAGATCATGATGGCCTGGAAGAATGGCAGGGGGTCTCACAGCCCAGGGGCAATGAGTTTATCTTCACAAACTGCTGTTGTTGAGCAAAAATGCTAAAATCCACATGGTTATTGCTTTACTAAGTTATCTCCAAAAGTCCAAAAAGGAAAAACAAAAAGGCAATGATGAAAAGAAGAGGGAAATAAAGTACACCTCAATAAAAGGAAGAACTCTGCAACAATTAGACACAAGATTGAGTTCCTGACTCCAGGCAAGCTTAGAAAGAAGGCAATGGACCATTGGATGGCAATGCTGAACAACTGAAGCTCTCAAAATTTAATGTGATCTAAAATCACACAGAAAACTTGAGAAGGCAGTTTGCTAGGGCATAGATGCAGAGTTTCTGATTCCTTAAGCCTAGAGTGATGACCTAGAATTTATATTTCTTACAAATTCCCAGGTGATCATGATCCCCACAGTGAGATCATGTGGGTCACAGAGTATGGTACAAACTTCATGTGGCTATGATATCTGACAAAGTCACAAAGCTGAAACTGATGCTGCACTGGGAGTTTGCCAAATAACCTAAAGCAGAATTCCACCATTTTATGTGAAATTGCTGGAATTCTATGTATTAGCAACTCTTTTTTTCAAATAAAATAAAATTAATTTGTTAAAATATTACATTTGTGGCTCTGTTAAGTCCTTGGGGACTCAGAGTATGAAGCCTTTGGAATTTAAGTTCATGCTTCAAATGGAGAGTTTATCTCCAACTTATAGATTGAGAATGAGCCTTTAAAAGTAATGACTGAGTCCAAGACAGTTTACAAAAATCAAGGAGGATAAAAAATGTATCTATATTAGTTACAATTCTCATTTTTGAATGAAACAACGTATCTTGGATCATGGTTTCATAAGGGGCCAGTTTATGGTCCTATGGCCTCAGAGTCAAGGGAGAACAAGTTGTCTTGGTGATGGGGGCACTGGGTAAAGGGAGCTTTTTCACCTCTTGCTAGACAGGAAGCAGAGAACAAAGTAGAAAAGCCCCAAGAACAACAAGCTCATAAAGACCTCAGTGGCTCCATTTCCTGAATTTTTTAGACCCTACATAATAGCACCACTCACCAGTACATAAGCCACTGGAGTATTATGTACAAATTAAAACAGTATCAAATAAGGAAAAATGTAGCAAAATGTCTAATATACTTTTTTGACTAGGTACTTTTTAACCTCTATTTTAAGTAAGAATTTAAGAGTTTGACCACCCAAAGTCCTAAAACTCTATTACAACAATTTGTACTATTTTTCTGTATCTAGTCTTACACTGTTAAAGGTTACTTGCAGCCATATCTAGAAAATCTTCTTGCAACAATTGGGAAAACAATCATTTTAATACCCTAGAAGGTGTAGATATTGGCTGGAAATCAGTTTGACCCAAAGCAGATAGGATGGGCTGTCACCAAGGCAACCACCATCAAGTTTCTACACAGCAGCTGCTGCTGGTGGACATGTATTCTGTTATAAAACTTGCAAGAAAAGCAAATGTTCCATGGTGGAATTCTGAACTGAGAAGAGCTGGAGTCAAAGGGAAGGTATGGTTATTCCTGCCATCATTTTTTTCATTCATACCTTAGAATACCCAAAGTGACTGAACTTTGACACTAAAACTCACCACATTATTTTCTGGTCAGTCAAAAATTGTCTTATGCAAAAAAAAAAAATTAAAGTTCCTCATGGGGAACTTTTGAAAGAAGTTCATCCTTTAAATTGTTCTGGTAGATGAAAGAAAAATCAAACTTTCTTCAGGATAGCCAGAACAAAAGATGGTCTGGTTATGGTTTGTTGTTGCTGTTAATGATGTTTGTTTGTTTTTCATAAGACAGTCTGTGTTCAATAATTTCAGCGGTGCAACTCATTGTTTTCTGGCTAAAGCCTCTGTGTATAACAGTGTAGGCTATATTCTTCATTCAAAAGTAAAGACACTGTCCTCTATCTACACATCAGATGCTAGGTATCATAGCATAGCCCACCATCTCTGAGGCTGATGACTTTTTTAGGTATAATCCATTTTTTTGCAGATAGCAAAATAAAGGGCATCTTTTCCCAAGAAAACATTAGGATACAAATAAAGTCTTGTAAGTTTGTACTGTTAGAACCATCCTAGGGATTCAGTCACTTAATTACATCATATTAAATGCTGACATCCCACAGGATAAATGTATGGATAAAACACACCAGCCATCTTCTATTATCTTCCCTCTTAGATGCTAATAAAAATCACCATCTTTCTTCTCATGAGGAGGGGAAATAGAGGATAGAGACTTTAGAACTACAATTGGCAAAAATAAGAACTTACAGTACATCACTTAACATCTCCAGGTCTTGGATCCCCTTTTGACTAAAGGAAAGATGACAGAGAAGGATTTATTATACTTTCTGGTGATTTTGTGACAGAGGATTTCATGAGAGAAATGACATGCATAGGTTTGTACATCAAGGCTGCAGCAATTTCCAAGTTTCTTTCTATTTCCTTCTTGTCTTCTCCCCCACTACCTTTGCCATTTCCTTCTGGGTAAATTGGCATTAGTGTACATTGGAATTTCTTAACCTCCTTAGTTCTGCCAACTTGGATCTAGAAAATTCTTTGTTGAGGGGACTACAGTGGCATTATAAGACAGTTAGTAGCATCTTCATCCTCTACCTAAAAGATGCTGCTGATGCATCCTGTATGCTGCTGTGACAACCAAAGGTATCTCCAAACACTCAAGTAGCCCTTAGAAAAAGTAAGGGTGAATCAGTCAGATGAAAATGACTTCTCCAATTATAGGGGCAGCAGCTGGAAAAGAAGCATAGAGTCAATGTCGACTTGCAGTTCTGACCCGCATCTGAGAAGGAAATAAGTGAGAAGCATCAAATCTATCTGTCTTTAAGTCTTAGTGTTACAGGGTATAAAGTGGAATAATCCAAACAAGCAGGTGACCTCCTCTCTCAGGAGCTTCGTATTTGAGAAAGACAAAGACAAAGACAATAAAAAAGAGGAAATCATCTCTCGGAAATGCTTTCATCTTCAAGCAGACTTCAAGATGATAACCTCATTAAAAAGCCATTCTCTCCCTCCCTCCCTCCCTCTCTTCTCACATTCTCTCCCTCTTTCTTTCCCTTGTCATCCTTCCAGTGCCATGTATCCTTTTGACTCAATAAATTACTTTGGTCCTCAATAGATGAGTGTAATGAAAACAATACTAAAAGGCAGAGCTTTGCTGAGAGCATTTTCGAGGCGTAGTATTGAAGAAAGTGTATCTTGAATAAATAGATTGTTGTTTTAAACTCAATTCATGATACTATTAAGTTTTCAACATCATAGTCTAGAGAGGAGCATTTCAAAGATAAACTATCTTGATGTTTTCATTTCAAAGACAGGTAATAAGTGGAATACAACAATTTCCAGGGAACTCCAGACAGGCATAATCTACTTTATGCAACCAGTCACCATTCCGAGGCCCCTGAAAGAGCTTTGCTTTACAGTCCTCGTGAGATGCTGCAGGATTTGTGGTGATGGCACTGCCTACACAGTAAAGATGGATGGCCTGATTAATAAATTCAGAGGAAGCGGATAAGAGGAGAGGACAAGGTGAAGTGCAGAACTCAAATGAAAAGATAAAATAGGTAAGGCAAAACACAGGCAGGTGGGGGTGACGGGGCAAAGCAGGTGCAATGCTCCCTTTCCACGGACTGTAGCTGCACTCTTATTTCTCAGAAAATGAGATTGTGGAAATATGAAATATTTTCTTCTCTCTAAGATATACTGCTCCTCCCTCTCATAGCTTATTTTATAGGGAACAAATGTCCCCATGATATACAACACTGATCTACCCCCACTACTGGTGATGAGAGGCATGTCTTTTGGAGCTGGCAGCAAGAAAGTGGCCCTATGCCATGGGAACCCAGTGTGATAGGAAGGGAGAAGTGGTCCCAACACTCTGGAGTGGATGAGAGAACTGAAGATGAAACAGAGATGCTTGTGCTTGGGAGCTGGTGGTTAATTTAATCAGACACTCCTGTGGTTCACAGTCTTAATGAGAAAAAAGCAAAGTCCCTTGATAGTGGAACTTACTCTAACAAAAAATTTTCAAGAAGTAAAGGCCTGAGAATGAAAAGGAAGATGTACTTCATAGGAGGAGGAAATGTATTGAAAGCTGCAGGAGTACTCCAAGTACTTCAAGAGCCTCAGAGTCTATGGTGTTCATACAGCTTCTTGTAAGTATTGAAAAATATAGACTTGGCAGATCTTCTGTGTATGCACACATATCTATGTCTGTATAGTTAATGCAACAATAATAATCAGATAAAGAAAAAGAAGCCATCAACTTGAGAGGAAGTAGGGGCACAAGAGAAGTAGGAGTGGGGCTTATGGAAGGGATTGGCAGGAGGAAAGAGAAGGGGAGAAGTGATATAATTATATTTTAATTAAGACATATTTGTAAAAGTGGTTGAAAAAAATGTATCTATGTAGTGCTCTGGCTTGAAATGCAGTGGAACATACCCTTGTGAACCTGTAAATCTGGGTGACCAGCTAAGGCAGCCATCCCCTCCATATTGTCCTTAGAGGTAGAAGATGCCAGTGCTTCTCATTGTTCCAGAAAAAACAATAATGTGCACAGTATGGAGCCATAGGACCTGATACCCAGGGCTTAGGGGTGGAGATGAAGAAAAACAAGCTCCCACATTCCTGGCCACCCTGCCTGGACAACAGCTTCCCTCTGCAGTGTCTTTCACAGTCCACTGCCTCCTCTTCTCTGCAGGCTTGGGCCTCTGACCCGTCAATCAAGACTCCCCAACATTTGACCCATCACCCCTGTCATGTATATGAGGAACACCACTTGCAATAAAGAATTGTCTGAGGCACGAGTCACAGCTGTGCCCCCAGACCCTGTGCAGAGCAGATCTCTCCTGACCTTGTTTTCCACTGGGGACTCCCTGACCTCTGTCCTCCAGTCAGTTCTTACAGAGTCCCAAGCAGAAAAAGACTGCTAACAACTAGGTTTTCTAATGACACCAGAATGAAAAGACAACTGATCTGGTGTTCAGGACAAACAAGGACCCCAAACTGAGAGCCTTAAGTCAGGCCCTTGGCTCAGTTTCAGATCTCTCTCATTCCTGAGAAAACAATAAAATACAGAAAACAATCATTTTTGCCTCCATGTGCACCAGACATATCAGCAGGACTGTCTTGTCAAAGCTGTCCACAGATAGATGCCACACTAATGAAGATTTTCCTTTAACCAACAAGACAGACGCTGTGTTTAAGGTGCCTTTTATGTCTTCAGCTATGGCGGACAGTATGCAACTGTCCTTTTGATGAAGATGATTTCTCAAGTGTCCTGTGATAAACTTACCATTGACTCACTATTTTAGCAATGAAGATATAAGATGCCAAGACAGAGTTTGAAGGGTGAAATGCTGACAAGTAGCCACAGATGCTGATCATCAACCAGGGCTGTTTGTTTGCTTAATAAAACTGAATAACTGTCCCAAACACTCACTGAAATATGGGTCTTCAGGTTCACAGACAACTTAGCAACAATACTGTCTGCCCCCAAAACTTACACTTCTGAAATATATAAAATAACAGAAGTTGTTAGCTATTTACACAAGATGACATGAGTTATATTCCCTTCATTTTCTCACTGGTGAGACCCTTGAAGGAGCTGACATTTTACCCTCCTTGCAAGCTAACATAAGTTTGCCTGTCCCATTATTATGAATGAACACAGAATATATAAAATGCATGGATCAGTGGCAAAAATTTTTGTTACTCACAGCAATAACAGTAGCCACAGTATTAATATTGAGTAGCTATGGCATCACCATTTTCCTGTCAGTGCCCCACATGCCATTATTTACAGGGATACTTGAAGAGGACAGCGGGAACATACATACCCAGCTAGATGAGTAGTAAGATTTCCTGAGTTTAGAGAATCTGGCTCTTTAAGACTGGAAACCTATCAAAACTGTTCTTTGCTCTAGAAAGATGGTCACACATATCAAGAGAGACAGTCTTGATTGACACAGCCCCAAACCACCTCTTCTTGCAAGTCATGCAGGAACTCAGAGAGAATATCTTCTGATAGTCCCCTCTCTCCTTTCTATGGTTTCTTTGCTTCTAGAATTTATTTTTAACAATCAGACAAACTTATTTGTCACTGTGATGTATCTTACTCAACTGAGGTTGAATCAAATCCAATAATTCATTTCACATAACAATTAGATAAACCTATTGTGAACAGGTTTATCTCGGCAGTAGAATGAGGCCACTCTGCAAGGCTGATTTTCCCACATTTGTTGCAAACAGGCATCACTGAATAAACCCCATAAACTATAAGGGTCTACCTTAAAGAATAGCACTTTTTCTTTAGGTTTTAGAAGGACTCTCCATTTAACATTTTACATGAAACATTACTACAAGTACAGCATACTCTATTTGTAGCTACAGATTCCACCTATAAGGAAGAGCATAGACAATTTTGTCATCTAATAATCCAGTACAAGTTGACCAAAAACTGGATCTCCTCATATCCCTGAGGAAAAGCACCCTGCATTATTCATGATTCTCCAGAGAAATAATGAAGCTAAGACAAGTATTTTAGTGGATGTATTGTTTAATTTGACATGAGGAAATTGCCAAGGCTTATGACCTACTGCCTGTAAGCTTCAAGTCCATGAGAGTGCTGTAATTTGGATGTCCAGGAAGTAACGGAGCCAAGGATGCAGACCTCAGACCCACTTGGAAGGTCTTAAACCAGAGAAACAGATCTCAGACACACTTGGAAGGGCTGAGAATCAAGAGCACCAAGGTTGAGAAAAAGAATAGCCCTAGGTCACCTAGTCAGGCAGACAGGTAGCAAGCCTTCCCTGCCCTTCAGTAAGGGGCCCACCCACAAGAACTGTCTCTGTCCAGGTGTTGGTTGTGTGCCTTTAATCCCAACACTCGGAAGGCAGAAGCAGGCAGATATCTGTGAGTTTGAGGCCAGCGTGGTCTGCAGAGCTAGTTCCAGGGCAACCTCCAAAGCAAAACAAAGAAACCCTGTCTCGAAAAACAAAACAAAACAAAACAAACAAACAAACAAAAAATAACTGGCTCTGTTTCTGGCTATGTCTCTTCCCAGTTCAAACTCTGCTGTCTTCCACAAACACCCTCACAGACACTCCCAGAAATAAAATGTATCCATCTATATGGACTTCTGTGAGCCAGGGAGGTGGACACACACAACTAACTCACACATCGGTTATGGAATCACCTGCTCTGTGAGAAAGAAAAGAACTTGTCTGTGCCATCACATATCTGCTGACTTCCAGGGTGGCCTTCCCCAAATGATGGGATAACTCTGCTTTAATATGTGCCATTAAAAAAAAAATGAAGCATGCACACTTGTCTCAGTTATGGCCAAAGAATGGAAAGAGCTTCAATAAAATGTGATTGACTCCGACAATGAAATAGAACAGTGAACGTGAGCTCATTAGATTAACATGCATGGAAATGTTGAGCCTCAGCCCCAGTGCTGACTGCAGATGCAGTAGAGAGATGCCATGCATAAGCTCTGATACACACTTCTGCAGAATCAGCAACCATGAATTATAACACTTGTGGGGCTTAATTTCCCACACACAAGTAAAACCTAAGTATTCACAGAAGCGAGGCAGAAAAGCCAGCTTCGGCACGGAGCTTCTTTTGGTGATGGGGGCAGGGAGTGATGCGATGTGGATGCACTATCAAGATCAGTAGTTATTCCGTCTCTCTCAAAGAAGAATCAGGAAGATCTGAAGCAAATGGCTATGTTGTTATCTATTAAATTGGTTATGGAGTTGATGGTCTTTATTATTTCCATCCTTTTCACATGCTTGAAATATTTCATAATTTAAAATAATCTTTAGAACAAAATAGGGATACTTACCTATTCCCAGGAGTCTGTCACTATGAACTCCTCAAGTTTATCTAATCTACTTGCATGTGAAAATCTTTGGGGAGAAAGAGGCATAATTTTACTAAAAGCAGAATGTCATAGAATCTGTGCTCTCTAGGGAAATAACACACAGTAGCTGCCTCAGATGCACAGTCAACAGGGGATCACCTAATTTCACTCATCTTTGGCAGATGTATGAAAACAACTGCAGAGTCTAATACTCTGGGACTATGTTGTGGGTTCATGGCACCCCTAGAGGTCTTCAGGTATACAAAATAATGAATGGACCTGGCTCACCAATAACTAATTTTCTCACCTCTACTAAAGCTTACTGGGAAATATCTTCATTTAATAAGTAATTTGGATATAACTATAAAAGTTAAAAACATTTCTTATATTTTTAGCTAAGACCTGTAGACATTGTTTGTACTTGGTAAAACCTAGTGAATGTTCTGTCGGCACAAACCAATTCCCACCAGCTCATTTTTGGTCCATTCTCTGATCAGTCAAGTAGAACTCTCCCTGTTGTCTGGCCTATTAAAGTTTGCATTAAGCTTATTCTGTTTCTACCTGGGTGAATAGCACATATTAGCGGTGCATTTTTTAATCAATTGTGCAGCCTACATCACATTTAGCATGATCTCAAGTTAAATATAGAAAATGTTTTTGTTTATTAACTATTTCTGTAATGCACAGTTCAAGTTTGATTTTAAAATAAAGTGAGGTTGGGCCAAGAATCTTTGACTAGGTAGGTCATCGGCCCTGAGAGAGAATCTACTATTGTTGTTTTGCTAAATGGGCACAGTGTCTAACTTCCTTCTATTGCTTGTTTTTATACCCATAGATTAATGCAGCTCTTAGTCCTCATCAGAGAAGCTTCTTTTTTCGGTGGAAAGTGGTTAGTACAGAAGATGCACAATTGCTCGAAGTACAGTGGATAACGATTGAGTCCCCAGGACTAACTGGGATATCTACCACACACCTCCTCCTAATGCTCAGCCACCATTATGGAGGAAAGGACAGAAAGACTGTGAGAACAGCAATTATGGAGCAAATGTTGAAAACGGTGTCCTCTATACATGACAATGAACTATAGTTGGGAGCACAAGAACTGCACAAAATCAAGCCTGACAAGACTTTAGAGTACATCAGGGAGTGGCTCAGGCAGCTCTACCTCTAGCTATATGTATATATCTATCTGTGCAAACAAACATAGGCTACACTGAATATGACAGTAGATTGCCAGGGGACAATTTCAGTTGGTAATTGTCTTCTACCTTGTTTGAGACAGGGCCTCTGATTGTTCCCTACTACATGTGTCTGGCTAATTAGCCAATGATCTTTCATGGATTCTCCTGTCTTCTGCCTCCCATCACAGAATGGCATTGCTTGGATTACAGATGTGGATGCTACCGTGTCCAGACTCACATGGGTTCTGAGGAGTTGAACTCAAATCCTCGCTCTTGTACAGCAAACACTTGATCCATGAAGACATCACCTTAACCCATATTTAATCTTCTTTTCCCTTTCCTCCAATTTTGTCTAAAATGGCAGTAGATTGATCATTTGCTGGCTATGCTGCAGCACAACCATTTCTGGAAGAAGGATCTGAAGAGTCTTTGCCAAAAGAGGAAATGAAGACCAACCAGGTTGGATCCCATCCTGTACCTAAACAATAAAGAGACATATAACCATGATACTCCTTGGTAGACAGCCTAAACTTCCTATGAATGGCAAGCTGTGTGCTTTCCCAAAAATTATATCACCATGTGTATGGCACACAAACATTTCTCAAGCAGTTGTGACATCCCCTATGATATAGTCATTGTTACCTAATGACAAGATAATAAAATGCTGATAAAGGAACTGAAGCACTTATACCTCTCTGCACTAATAGGATAGCATCTTTGGGGGTAGGCAAATGTTATTAGAGTCAGAATCTCTGTTCTGTCACCATCTTATTCCCTTAGGTCAATTTAACTCATATTAATTAAGACTATTGATTATGTCGACAATAAGCCTGAGAATGAAAACAACTGCAGTGAATTTTAACATAGACTTGCAGTTCCTTCTCTTCCCCTCCACAAGCCATGTGACAAAGTTGACAACTGTGTTGATTTTAGGTGGACAATGTCACTTTTCCCTTGGGAAGCCATCAGTGGTTTCCTTCCACCTGAGGACATTGTTCACATTCCCTGGCTTGATGTGAACCATGCCTCATGCTTGGGTGCTGCTCTGTGTTTGTGGCCCATACTCTACTGCATCTCTCCATATGTCCCATACCTTAGCACGTCCATCTATTTGCCAACCCAGGAAGAGGGCAGGTTCTACCTGTATACAAGTATGATAATTCATGCACAGTACCTTCTGCATCCAAAGTCCTATCCATCCTCTAAGACCCCATTCTCAGATTTCTTCTTTGAAACCTTCAGGATAATTAAACAGTCTATGGAACCACAGGAATTTCTTGCACTTTTTTCAACCCTAGAAACCATGCATCCAGTATAACTGGAGGTTATCTGAGTGTGTGTCTTTCCATACTATTTACTTCCTAAGCTTAACATCATATCGTAGGTTAGGACTCAGTGGGCCAATAGACATCTTCCTTATGATTAAATGAACCCATGAATGTGTAGAGTTGTTGACTTCATGGTTTCAGTGTCTGGTTTCATAACAGAGAGACCAGTCAGCTGTAAATATCATTACAGCTAAAAGGCATAGGAAGTGAGCATTCTACTGATTAGATGCTAAGCAAGGACCAGGCTTTTGTGCTGAGAAAGAACCCTCATTTAGGGGCTGTTAGATCTGAACTTAAGTGTGGTTTTACTCCATCATTTGACTCAACTGGATCTATTCCCTTATCTACACAATAAAGCAAAATTGTTTCTGTCAGTGCTCTTGTAAGGATCAATTGACATTTCACTGAATGGTAGGGTGGGAGAGAGGACACTTTTGTGGGATTGCTTGCCAATGTTCTCCTATGCTTGTAAAATCTGGTCAACTAGATCTCCATTACCTCAAGGAAGGCATGAAACAAGAGAAGAGTCACGGGAGATCATTCTGAGATTCTAAGCTTCAGGCACCTAAACTGCAGCAAGGAAGGAGGTGAAGTCATATGTGTCTCTTGTTGAACAGGAAAGATGTCTGATGGATGAAAGAAAACTGTCCTTTTTTCCACCCCTGAGGCTTTTATTCTTGATTAAATAAAAACATACAGATTAGACTATGATGAGAGAAGAGAGAGGGGTGGGGGAGAGAGACAGAACACAAATTCATTAGTGCTCTAGTCAGTGGGGGGTAGGTGATAGTGGAGCTTTCTACAGGGATGTAAGGCCAATTAAGCTCTATGAATAATGTAGAGAAGCACTAGACAGAATTACAGGATTGGAGATACCCCTAAACACAGTCATTCACTTCTCAAGAGGACAACAACAAAAACTCTGTGAAGAAAGAGGTGAGGTCTGAGTCTGGGACTGAAAAGCCCTTGTGAGACCTCTCTACATCTCCAACATTCACTTTCCATGATGGAACAGAAGCATCACATGGGCTTGCAGGGACTTGAAAGCACACAAGGCCTCCCACAGCTTTCTGGTGAGAACCCAGTATGGGAGACACATTTCATTTTCTGTCTGTCTTAGAGAAGTGGAAATGCTGAAAAGAAAGTCAAATCTTAAGTGCCCTGCAGTAAAACAAAAGCAATGTACCAAGAACTCTGGGTGAGAGAAAGGACTGTTTCCTCCTCTGAAGATTCAGCCATGGTTTTTATTTGCACCAAAATCTCAGTAGAGTTAGCAATGGGTGGAATTGAATCACCCAGATATCAACCCACACATCTATGAATAACTAATTTTTGACAAAGAAGCCAAAATATAAAATGCAAAAAAGAAAACATATTCAACAAATGGTGCTAGTATAGAAGAATGTAAATAGATTCATATCTATCATCATGCACAAAACTCAAGTTCAAATGGATCAAAGACCTCAATATAAATCCATCCACACGGAACCTCATAGAAAAGTTAGCAATGGGTCTTCAATGATTACATATCACTTCATCTCCTCCCATTTGCTGCTAGATTAACTTAACAGAATTTGGCTATTTAGTAACTTTCCTATAAAGACAGATAGTAAGATTTTGTAGGCTACAGACTCTTTTGCAAGTCCTCCATTCTGTCTCCATGACTGCAGTTACATGCAAAACAACAAATAACTAAGTCACATTTCCAACAAAAATGCAGTTCCCCAAACAGACAAGAGCCTGGATTTATGCTCATCTCTGAACTATATCCACCCCACCCACAGAGTGTCTTTGAAATCTATTAAAATAATTAGGAGACACCACAGGCTGGAGCTAAGATGGTAAGTATAGAAAAACAGCAGCTCTCGGAATGGGAAGGCATAGGTTAATGAGGAAAGGAGAAGCAAGAAAGACTAGGAAAGGGACTGGAAAACAAACCAAAGGTGATGCTGGAAAAATAAGGAATTAGTGATAAAAATGATAGAGTGGAGACAGTTGGGAGATCACAAAGAGAAGAAGCTATGAATGTCTTTGTTGTCTCACAAAGGGTCATAATGCCTCTTCACACAGAGAATTTAAAGGCAGGAAGGCCATAAGAAAAGCTGTTGCTCCAGCAAGCATGAGCACAAATGTCCTAAGAGCATCACATGACCTTTACAAGCTATCAGGATCAATTCAGAAGTCAAAGCTAAAACTCTCCATTGCCTGCAAGTCACTAGGTAATCTTGAACCACTCTTCTGATGCCCGTCCTCAGGGTTGTAGGTACACACCTACACTTCCCCAGGGCCAGACACCACACACCTAAAGACAGAACCTAAGCTCCAGAAAGCATGAGGAATTGTTCAAATCACCCAACTTCTAGGAAGCCCTTAGAATCCAGTCTTCCACTCACCCTATGTACCATACACAACCCACCTCCAACTTCAGCATCTTGACACTACCTCGTCTGGAGGAACAACCTCTGTGGCTGTGTGGTCTATGTCTCTCCTCTGGAGCTGTAACAATCATGCCAGCTTCTTAACTCTCCAGGTGCCATTGTGCTGTGTCCCACCATTAAAGCCACCCTTTAACCTCTTGAAATAAACAAATTTTGCATTAATATTTTGTCAGCTATAATATTAGAAGGTAGAAACTCCCCCAAGCGGTTTTCCTTCAATTCCTATTTTGTTCTGACATGGGTACCAAATGCTGCATGAACATCAGAGCGCTTGTCCAAACACTTCCAATTTTCCACAGCAAAAACAAACATTTGGAGAGAAAACTGAGGAAGGAGGTTTGCCACCAGCTCTCACAGGATGTCTGTTTGCCAAGTCACTGAGCTGATGCTCCTATCAGGAGGTTACTGTGCATCTCCTAATCAGCACACCACATCAAGCAGACTCTCCTTGCTAGAACCCAGAGGACACATTGTTAGTCAGTGCTGACTGCCTGTGACTGGCACATGGAAGTCGCAAAAGAGGATTCTGAAGACCCCAGCTGTGTGTGCTGTCCCTACAGGCCGTCCATTCCCCAGATGCTGGTGATCACTGTCTGTAAACCCTGCTTCTTGCCATCTGCTCTGCATTGGTCGCCCTTCATTTACATTACCAAGACTGTAAACTAGATTGACATTAAGCATGCAATTCCAGATTTTACTTCTTTCAATAAATTCCCTCATAAGCACCCATTTAGGTTTTAAGTAGCTCCTCCAGCTCTCCATGGCTGCACCCACTCCTGCTTCCTAAGCATTTTCTGACCTCCCCTTCTCACTCTGTCCTACCCACCAGATAGCAGCAACCAAGTTTATCCTACTATTTCTTTCACTTTATTTTCTAAGCCCTTTCTCAAAAGCAGCCCTCTTGGAGGGAGGGGGCGGTTCTTAATTTCATAGTTACTGTCTCCAATCATCTTCAGGTTGTTCGATTTTGTCATTAAAATGGCTCTCCAAATACCACTGTCTGAGACCTACAGAAGTCTTTGTCTCCAGAATGAATGGACAGGCTCTGAATTTGAGAACACAGACCTAACTTTTTATTCGCTTAATGATCTTGACCAAGTCTTTGCCCTCCACTGTAGTCTGAATGTTGGTGCTATGCCACTGATTTCTATTGGAATTAAAATGCCATGACTCTATGGGGAGCCATGGGAGCTCTGGCCTCTTGGATGACATCAATGTCCCTAACTTCCTTTCTGTCCAAGAGGAGCAAAATGAGAGGATGGTCTCTCTGAAGCAGAGGAGCCCTCAGCAGACCCTGCCAGCACCTGTGACTTGAACTTCCTCCAAAATTATGAGCAATAATTATCTGTTGTTTAAGAACTACCTGTCCTAGGCCAGAACAGATGGCTCAGAGGTTAAGACTGCTCTTATTGGAGGACAAGGGTTCAATGCCCAGACTTACATGTCAGCGCACTACCTTCTGTAACTCTAGTTCCAAAGGCATCAGATGCCTTTGTTGTGACTCTGTGAATGCCAGGTATTCACATGGTACACAGACACACATGCAGGTAAAAAAATAATAATAATAAAGTAATTACCCAGCCTTGGGTATTTTGCTGCAGCATAAAGAACAAACAGGGCACTCTCTAAACCTCTGTCTCCTCATTTATAAAAGAACTAGGTAGATGAACCTCCCACCAGGATTAACAGGATGACTTTGTGTACATAAAGAGCCTATCTAATACAGCAAATGATAATGTCCAGAAACCGTTATCAATTGCTCTAATCAGCACTAATAATCTAACCCATGTTCTAATTGAGTCTAAATTATTGGTTTATTTATTATTTCCCAGTAGAGCTCTCAATATTGTGACCTGAGGTATTAATTTATAAATCTATCATATTCATGTGTATACTTTAAATAGCTTTAATTATAAGACTATGAGTAGAAAAATAAGTCTATAATGTGAAAAGACAAGCCAAACTGGTTCAACCAGAGATAGGGGCCTTTTGTAGAAACCACCAGTTATAAGCTAATTTGAGGAGTCCTGACACATGGTATTGTACTTTGACACTCTTTGGGGACACTCGACTTTAAATGTACAAAGTCCTACTCAGCACTGGTAATAATTACTAGTAATTTTGTTATATTTCTTCATAAGATTTAGTACAGACATATATAAACACACCAATATGCTAAGAATTGAGTCATATATACAATTCAGCAGATTTAACTTGGGTATGTTTTCTGGGGTGTCCCGTGCTACCATCTCGCCAGCAAAAATGACGCGGCACACTCCTCAGGATCCTTCTGCAGTAAAGCTTTAATGCGTCTTGAGAGGGAGAGCATAAGCTTACAGAGCGGAGACTCCGAACACCCAAAAACCCATCCTTATATAGGCTGGCAACCGCCGCCTCGGACGTGTTACTCCCTGACTGGCTGAAGCTCATCGGACCATATGACGTCACGGGAGAGGTGGAGACCAAGGGCTGGAAAGTTACAAAGTTACCTAGTGCGCATGCGCACTAGCTTGTAACGGCTCCTTACACTGGGGCTCATTTATTTATTGCCTTCCCAAAGATAAATCTTCCTACTTTCGTGAAAGTCTCATAACAACAAGCTGCTCTGTTTAATTGAATTAATGTTTAGAGGCTTAGGAATATTAAGAAGAAAACAATTTTGCAACATGAGCAAGAGCCATTTATCAATCTTGCTCCAACCCTCTCCTCCTGACTTCTATGTAGCTGATCACTACTTTCAAGGCAGATTGGTTCACATCCTCAAAAGTCTTCAGCTAGGACTTTCCTTTAGTTCTTTCCTTTAACCATAGTCCTCCAATTTAAGAATACAAGAATTACTGGTATATATATATACATATATGTGTGTGTGTGTGTGTGTGTGTGTGTGTGTGTACATATATGATCAAATATATTCATAAGTTATAGTTTAATTACAGTAATTATAAACATAATTTAACTTTATGTGATGATTTGATTATCAATTTGATTATCAGATAACAATCTTTTCTAATGTAACTTCATTGTATACACACATAAATTTTTTATATATTGCATATTACTAATTACTCTACTAGTTCAATATAATATGGATATCTTCCATATGATTAATGTTTATCTGCAAGATTCTCTTTAACAGCTGTGTAGTATTCCAACCTATAAATGTTCCATAATTTAAGTCATACTCAATATTTGAATTTCCAATGTTGTTTAAAAGCAGTGACTACTCATTTATTAGATAGAATGTGACATTTTTAAGTCTGCACTGCAGTGAAAAATCTGAATTAATTCTGAAAGGTTATCTTAGTTCCAGAGTCCCCTTCACCATCCTATGACAAGGACTCCAGTGAAAGGTCCAATCCCCAGAAAATTATGCTTGAAATTTGGCTTTCCAGAAAGTGATACCTTCTCTCCCCACTGAGGACATGTATGTATGTTCCTATGACTCCATGTATTTCTCTCAGGCCAATTAAAAGAATGACCTACAACATAAGATGGGCATCAGTTCCAATTTAGTTCAGATGGAGAACATCAGAGCCCTGCTGCATGAAGAGCTGCTAAGGAAGAGCATAGGCACACATTCTCTAAATGCACCTCTGCACATGATATTGTGCATGCTATGTGGATTCTTCATAATGAAGACATGCTCATCACTGCCTGTGTCAGAAGACTGGCTCTGGCACCAATGACACATCTGATGTCATACCATCAAAGAAGTCCATAGGAGGAGAGACACCCGCAAGGCAGAACAGGAAGGTTCCATCCTTCCTTCCCCAAGTGGGGACACCAATTCCACAAGACACAGACCAATCCTTTTATAAGACTCCCAGAGATCAGAAGGTTCCTGAACCTCACACAAAGCCAATAAACTAACCATACTGAATCCAACAGGAGACTAAGTACTAACTGTCTCTCCCTGAACTCTGCTTGAAGACGCCCCCATCCCATTTACCCCCAGTGTGGGAAGAGAAGACTGATATAAACACTAGGTTCAGATAATTGTTGTGGCTAGTAGAGGAACTGGTATCTGAGTCATCTGAATTTCATGGCTGATTATGGAAGGATACTCACTTTGAGACTACCATGAACAAAATCAGTGATTCAGTCCAGCATCGCACACATGATCCATCCTCAGTTTGGTCTGAACTAAGGTGGCTCCTGGTATGGAGGAAACACTGAAGGTCAGGCTTCTCTTGGCATGCAAACAGTTGTAATATGCATCAAACATTCCAATATTTTAGGAGAGCTGACTGAGAGAATTAAAAAACCTAGGGAGAAATTAATTCAACATAGATATAAAGCCCACTATTAACATGACCCTCAGCAATAACAAACTAAAACTGCTTCCTCTAAAGTCAAAAGGAAGGCAAGGATGCTCACATTAACCATTGCCATGCATCATAGTGCAGTATGGCATGTGCTAGCTAGAGCAATTAGAGAAGTAAAGGGAGTTGACAAAAACATAAAGTATCCGTAGTTTTGGTCTATTTGTCCTAAACAAGAAGGGAATCCCATTATCTTCGGTGGCATGGTTGGAGCTGAAGGTCACTGGTTTGGGTAAAATAAGCACCCCCTGTATCTTGCAAGTAAGATGTAGTCTAGCTCACAGGAGAAAATCAAGTGAAATCTGATTAGAGCTTTGAGTAAGGGAAAAGATGAAGTTTAGAAATTATCTGTCTCATAGAAATCTGCTGGATAGTGCTATACATAACAAAAATAGTTATTATAAACTTAAAGTTTAATGAAATATATATTTTGTTGTTGTTGTTTTCCATGCTAAAAGAGAAAGGGAAAAGGCTGCTGTCTCCGTAACACTCTTTGTCTAACGTGAAACCACAGTCTGTGGCCTTCATTAGACAAACATTGAGCTTTCCGCTTACACATCTGCAGCATGACTGGGGCGTTCTGCTGACCTCGGCAAGGCTGGTTGCAAGCTGTGCTTATTTCATGATGGGTCTATATATCACTCAGTTTTCTGAGATCCTGGACTGTCTTCCTGGTGTCAACAGCACCTGGCATACATACTGACATCCTGGTCACCAAAGGAAGGAAGGTGGTGATGCCAGAGTCCAAGCAGGGAGCCCACTCCTCTAAAGAAGAATGGAGGAGAAAAGGGGAGAACAGTACAGAAAAAAATTATATATGAGCCACTGTTGTAATATTACTACAAAATTCAGATCAGTTTTAATTCTGGTCACACAGAATTCACTAGACAAACCCAAAATAAGGAAAACATGTCCAGTTAACTGGTCCAGATTCTAAGAAAATGCCACAGACATAAGAATAAAAACAGCTTCTGATGACTTTTGGACCACTAAAGAAAATTAAAATATTCAACTTAGAGTTTCAAAGATAAGTACTTTATATCGATTATAAAACTGTTTATGATTAAATACAAATCATTAATAAGAAACATCTTCATTATCATGAAATTAGTACTGACTCTCCATGAGGTAAATATCTTAATGCCTGCAATTTATGTTCAATTATTCATAAAATAACAACCTATTTGCATATAAATAAAGGTAAATAAATACATCTTAAAATTGATTAATTTTGAAAGATTAATACAGGCAAAAGATGTGGAAAGCTTCTATAGTAGTCTTTATTATCTCTTGCACTTTTTCAGGTTTTTAATGTTAAAAGCAAAACAAAGTGCAAATGTGTAAATGTACTACATTGTGTAAATATACCACATTTTCCTTATCCATTCTTTGGTTGAAGGGCATCTAGGTTGTTTCCAAGTTCTGGCTAGAGTACCCCAACTATCATCATAGAGCCTTCATCCAGTAACTGATGGAAACAGAGGCAGAGATCCACAACCAAGAACCAGGCTGAGCTCCAGGAATCCAGGCAAAGAGGGGGAGGGGGGAACATATGAGCAAGGGAAGTCAAGATCATGATGGAGAAATTTACAGAGACTACTGAATCAAACTCATGGAAACTCAGGAACTATAGACTTAAAACTGTGGAGACTCCAGAGGACCAAACTAGGCCCTCCCTATGTGGGAGACGGTTGTGAAGCTTGAACTATCAGAGGGGCCCCTGGCAATAGGACCACGATACAAACCTGGTACATGAGCTAGCCTGTTGGAGTCCATCCCCTATGGTGGGATGCTATGCTCAGTCTTAATGAATGGGAGAAAGGCCGGGCCCTGCCCCAACCTATTGTGCCAGACTGTATTGACTCCACAATGGAGCCCTTACCTGTAAGGAGGAGTGGACTGGGGGTGGCCTGGAGAGTGAGGTAGGATGGAAAGAAACAAGGGGATAGGGAGAGGCTGGAGAATGGGATAAGGGGTTGGAGGAACTGTGGTTGGAATGTAAAATGAAATAAAAAACTAAAAAATGGGGGGGGAAACAGAGAAGCAATTGAAAAACTTACCTAGATATACCAAGATCATTTTTAATTATTGAGCAAAAGCTGAAGGAATTATACCAAATTAACCAAAATGGGGCTTTGATGCTTCTTGAACTCTTCAGTGTGTTTGCACTAGTTATAAAATGCATGGCATACCTGAGTGCACCAAGGCTTGACAGCTGAGAACCCGCAGCTTTGATAGAGTAACTGACAACAATGGAGAAATCTAAAGACTACAGAAACACTTGCAATCAAAAGCTAAGAAACTCAGGATGAAGACAATTTCTAAGCCAAAGGAGGTGGTGCTTGGAAGCAGGGTATCTTCCTGCCTTCAGCTATTCAGTTTCCAGATAGGCTCTGAACAGTCCACTTACATGGCCACGAGCCATCCCAAACTACCCTTCCTGGAAATACAAATCTTCTCTGCTATACTCCTGCATTTACTTCTCTTAACAAATGCATCTCGAGTCAACATGGAGTTCTTAGGGAGTTCTCCAGGATTCACAGCATGCACTCCTTGTAAATAAGTTTGATAAGGCTCATTAAGATTTTTTTTTCCTTTCAGCCATCAGCTCCTCACTCCACTTCTGATCCCAGAAGAATTCCTCCTGTGGTCCCCGGTCTCTGCTCAGGGAGGAGCAGGTGCAACACAGGAACAAATTTGAACTTGGCTGCTATTATTCACATCCCCGGAGTGACAGCTTTCTAATCTGCATACAATGAATTCCGCAAGTGTTTTCTGAGCCGTGTTCTCTGCTGGGAGCTGCAGTCGTTCTTGATGAGGAGGCTGCTCGCTAATAGGAAGTCGAGATTAAAGATTTTTGTGTCATTTAATTCCAATTCTATAAAACAGAGAAAGCGTGTCTTCCCAGTAAGAACACTTTTGTGGCAGAGACTAAATTTCACCTCAAAGAGTTCCTTTATCTTATACTGGCTAAGTTCTGGTAGTAACATTGCTTAAATCACATTTTAGCATGAACTTAATATGATCTTTACTTCCAAAGACATTACACCTGTTCAAGTACCAAGAAATGTCCATGTGGCTAGGGATGATTTCATTATATCTACAAGGTGAAATTGGACATATTTGAGCTTCTTCACTCCCTTCTTCCCCCATCACTGTACTACAAGTCTCTTCTGTCACATGTCTATTAGTTTCAAGTCAGTACTGATGATGATTCTTAAAACTAATGTTGCTATAGCACTTTTCACAGTAGCTGAGTTGGGTCTTTCTCACATTTGTGGGTCTTAGACTTTGCAAATACAGGAAATCACCTATGTACAAATGACATGAAACTCTCTGGAGACAAATGGGACCAATGAGAAGGGGAGGGTGCAAAGAGGGAAGGTGTGGACTATAGGAGGAATGGACTCAGAGTACATTATAGAGTTAAATGAAAATGGCCTTATGTAATCTTGTACAATATGTTTTTTACTTTCAAAATTAATCATAATTTCTTCTCAAATGTGATAAGAATCAACACCCAATTCTTCCTCCATAGTCACATTCTCTTTTTATCCTGTGGAATCATGTTTTATTTATTTTGTTTCATTTTCAGACCAAAGCCCACCTGGAAAGCAAACAGCAAAGTTTCAGGGTCTTAAACATTCCTTGTAGGCCATGAAAGCAAGACCAGGCAAAGGGTACCTGGAATAGGGGTACTTAATTCGGCAATATTTAAGCCATCAGAGAAATTTGAAGTCCTTAGGAAATATTCAAGTGCTATTTCATACCTTAGGAAAACCAGTTGTGTCTATTAGACTTTTAGACAAAGTAAGCCTTACTTCTCAAGACCAGGCACAGATGGTCCAAATCTTGGGACCCTCCAGAAAATAGGCTTAGTCTTGGCTCAACTGTACTACTCTCAATAGCTATCCAGTATTCCACTGAAAAGAAACATGTAGCCTGAGGGACAGTGGATAAGGGAATTGTGTATAAAGTAACCTGAGAAAAATATCTTTAAATGTCATTGCTTCTAAGTGATGCCAGACAAAAATCACAGGGCTTCTGCATGGTTGCAACAGCAGTTGAGAGAAGAGTAAAGGTCATATTCCTAGTTCAGCACACAGTCTTCCCCGCTCATGTCTTGTTAGACTTCATCTTCCATTTTAGGCAAATGTGCAGGAACCTACAGAAATCTCAGTCAACCATCATCCACAATCAGACCTGCCTACCCTGGGTTTTTTGTTTCTTGGTTAGTTTTCCTTTATTCTTTTACAATTGCTCCTTAAAATCAGAAACGCTGCCTTAAACATCTATGAACAAAGGGCTTTATTTGGGACATTCAGATTACCAAAGAAAGCCTCTTGTTCTATAGTGTGTCTTAATGTGGTGATAAAACACCATGATGGAAAGCAAATTGAGGGAAGAAGGGGTTCATTTCATCTTACGACTCATGCATCATCACAGCCCATTACTTAGAGAAGTGGAGCAGGAACTTGAGACAGGAACCTGGGGCAGGAACTAAAGCAGAAGTCATGGTGAATTGCTGCTTACTGGCTTACTGCACTTGGCTTCCTCAGCCCGCTTTGTATGTAACCCAGGACTACATGCCCAGAGTTACACCATACTGCAGTGGGCTGGGTTCTCTCAATCAATCATTAGCCAAGAAAACACCACACAGCCTGCCTTATAGGCAATCTGATAGCAGTATTTTCTCCAGAGAGATTCCTTTTTCCAAGATGACTGTAGTTTGCATCAAGTTGACTAAAAACTAACAAGTGCTATTCTGTTGTCATTTACCTCTAACATTGCTTATCTTCGGAACAAAGGCTTCTTTGTGCCTCCTAATTCAATCCATCTAGCTAGTCAAGCAAAATAATAATAATAACAATAATAATAATAATAATAATAATAATAATAATAATAAACAACTTCTTCACATCTTCAACTTTAAGAACATTATCCTTTCATGGAATTGAACTGCCTTTTGTTATAATACCGCTAGAATTCTTACTATACATAACAAGAGAGGAAGTCTATATAAGCATCTATGTGTATTCAAGACCTGTGTAGATCCTAACTATAGGAACATTGAAGGAGACTGCACAAACACAGCAGGGTTCCCTCTCTGAACCCAGATTAGGCACAAACCATACCCAAACATCTGTCTTAATGGAGAGATCCTTTAACAAACATGAAAGAAAGCAGAAAAGACTCAGGCAGAAAAACAGCAGCAAATGACCTTGTAGATGTAATTTTAAGAGGAGAAAAAGGGGAGGTCTGTGTTAGAATGGGCTAGGATGTAGTGGTATAATTTAATTGGGCTTGTTAATTAGGTGAGCCTAAGGGGGCTTTTAATGGCTGAACCTTGGTGCTCGGCCTCAGGAGGGGAAAGTGGTCAAATAAGGGAATAGACCTTGGTGGCTAGCTTTAGCAATGTAATCTAATGGTTTTTAGCAAGGTAGTGGGAATAGAAGAGAAGGGCAAGGCCTGCCAGAACCATGTTTGGCAGGACCAGACAGGCTAGAGTCCCTTCAGACATGACATAATCTATATATAGTACATGAAAAATCACATTTTATAAATTCTGTGGTTCAAAATGTGAATAAAAGGACAAAGAAAATACTATGACAACACTTTCCTACAAATTTAAGAACTCAGGACACCACAAAGATTACAGGATTTTAAAATTAAGATTTTTGCAAAAACAAAACAGAAAGACATGACACTGAGAAAAATCCTGTTGGGAGCGGACAATTATGATGGGAGGGAGGAGGGAGAGAGAAGGTGGTGGAATGGTAGGAGAATTCAGAATGTATTGCATACCTGTATAAAATTAGAAGGAAATAAATTAATTAAAAATTAAGAGTTTTGAATTTGAATTTATAGATAATAAACTTCATTTGAAAACCCCCATGCATAAGAAACCATGCTCAACGTATCAAAAGTTATAATTCATAGTCACTTCACTTCATAAGCTCAGCCCAAACAGAAAGCCATAATTTGAGTCTCTGAGTTTCCTGATGAGAAACTGTTGGTGTTAAACTGTTGGTTGCTTTGAGACTCCTAAAATGTGTATGTGTGAAGTGAGGGGAAGAGTGTTTCCAAAACAAAAGAAGCCTTCAAAAAATAACGTGCAGAAAGTTCAGCGACAGCGTCCCAGGCTTTTACACAGACAATGGGCTGCTGATTTAGAAAATAGAAGTGCGGGAGTCGACAATGACAGATTAAAACTCATTAAAACCAAATCAGCTCATTGTATATCCTCAGCTAAGAGGCAAATGGCTCCTTTGTAAATACATGTATGCTCTTTCCCCCCTTTTATGCAGTAATCCCACAAGATACTTCTCAGGTATTTTAATGTCTATTCCTAGTCCTCCAGTGTTATATTCTATAGGAAAAAAAAAAAAGAAGAAGAAGAAGTGCCAAGGAATCCTGTCATCAAGGACACAGAAGAAACTTTGCAGAAGAAACTTTATTTGACCATCAGCCACTGGGCTGAAACCAAAGGCAGACAATACTGTCATTGTGGTCTCTTTGGGGGTTATCTGTGGAATTCTAATTAACCAATGCTCATTTTCTTTTCAGATATCAGAAGCAAAAACACAATCTGACTTAAGTTCCCAAGGAATTTGGAAAGAAACTATGAATTTATCTGTGGCATGCATTAGGAGAGACTCCCTGCAGATTCTCCTGTTGAAGCATCAGTCTAAAATACTTCTTCAAGTCTTGAAATTGAAATGTCACTCATCAGCAGTGGAACCCCCTAGAATATACAGACTTAAAAAAAAACTGTTCATTTTGTTATCTTGGAGCTAAAGAAAATAAATTCTGGATGATAAATTCTTGAAGCATGAATATCCCCTTTGTAAGTCTCTTAGCCAATGGCTGTCTCCTCTTGAACTCTATGGGGTGTGGGGGGGGCGGGTGTTTCATTCATTTGTTCCAACCTAAGATTTGATAAAGCATCAGTGAAAATGACAGTCAATAATATTTAAGAATTTTTTTTAGAAACTCATTCCTAGCAGTGGGAAGCAACAGAAAAAATAAACAGCACATCTCAGTAGAAAAGTATGAAAAGTAAAGGCTCACCCCTGCCCCTGCGGCTCAGCAGGACAGGATGGCATGGACATATTTGACAGACCTCCCTTGGTCTTTTATAAGGCATACATCTGCTTCTTTCTTTTCCCTGTTATTGAAAACAAATTATTTTCTCATTCATTATATCCTGATTCTACTTTCCTCTCCCTCTACTTCTTCTATTTCCTCCCTACCTCCCCTCCCCTCTGGTTTCCCTTCCTTTCTGTTTCTCATTAGGAAAAGAAACCAGCCTTTGAAGGGATAAAAACCAAACATCATAAAACATAATATGATGAATCATAAACTATATCAAAGTTGAACATGGCAACCCAACAGGAGGAGAAGACTCCCAAGAGAAAGCATAAGAGTCGAGACACACTCATTCTCATGGACTTGAATCCCATAAAAACACTAAGCTAAAATCTGTAATATATACAGAGAGACTCTGGTGCAGAATGATGTAGGCCTTGTGCTTCAGTCTATTTAAGCTCATATGTGCCTTGCTTAGTTGTTTCAGACGTCTTGTTCCCCTGGTATCCCCTCTGGGTCTCACAATCTCCACAGGATTCCTTGAACTCTGAAAGGAGGGATTTGATGGAGACCTCCCATTGAGTCTCTCTCTCTCTCTCTCTCTCTCTCTCTCTCTCTCTCTCTCTCTCTCTCTCTCTTTCTCTCTCTCTCTCCATAATATCTGGCTCTGGGTCTCATTATCTGTTCCCATCTGCCATCTGCTTCTAGAAGAAGCTTCTCTGATCATGACTGGATAAAGCACTGATCTCTGAATAAAGCAGAATATATATATATATATATATTATATATATATATTATATTATATATATATATGACCAGTAGTGTTTGGTTTTACCCTGTATCTCTGGGCTGTGTAGTCTCTGGTTCTTGGTTATCCTAGCAGGGCTGGATATAGGTTCCTTCATGTGTAGTGGCCTTAGATCAATTCAGACATCAGTAGGCTAATCCCATAAATTCTGTATCACCCTTGCCCTAAAATATTTTGCAGGCAGAACAGATTTTAGGCCAAAGGATTTGGGACTGGGTTGATATTTACATTTCTATTTTGGTAGCCTACAGAGTACCATCCCACAGCAACAAGACTATTGCATGGGGTGAAGGCTTCATGTAGGCACAGCTTAACTTCTCCATGTTCAATGAGTTGTGTGGGTGTTGTCCTCAGGAACTATCCCTGCTGTCAGTTTTTCTAATAGATTCCTCAGTAATAAATATTATATGGAGAATCTGAATTCAGCGTTTGTTGTTAAATGTTTGTCAGCACCAGTCTTTAAAACCTATAAAGTTTGCTTAAAATTTTGAAGCTAATGCAGATGTGCACACATACTCTGAGAATCACAAAATGTAAAACACAACATATCCTATATGATGTGTTAGTTCCGGGCACCTGCTCATTTGGAAAACATCTGTGCATGGCTGAAACCAACATGGCTCAAACACAGAAGGCTCATAGGCACCCAGACAGGCTGCTGTCTGCTTCTGCCTGTGAATTATTCTAAGTCAATATCTTGATGTTAACATGCTTTCATGGGCTTCGGGAATAATTCCACTAGGCTTCATCAAGCCAGTTTTCACTTGGGGCATAATTACCATAGGTAATTACTTGTAGGCAAATGTCTGCCCTTCCATTGGGTAGTCACAGCATTGTCATGTTCCAAAACAAATTTGATATGCCATTGCTGAAGTAATTACCATGCTCAGGGTTTTTTGTTGGTGGTGGTGATGGTTTTTTTTTTTAATGTATAAATGCATCAATTTTAACCAGAGACTTTTTGTTCTTATGAAACTCTCCTCCAGAACAACCTGTGAATTATAATCAAAGGTAATTGGAGTACAGTGTTCTGTAGGAACTTGTTGAAATATGAATGTATCTATTGATAGATAGACATATCTACAGATAGATATAGTATTTAAAGCATTAGATAGTGAACCAGAAGTAAGGACTTCCATGCTCTCTCCCCATTTAGTGAGTCTGTGCACATACTTAATGGAGAATTTAACTGCATGCATTGAACTAGGCACTATGAAATGGTATACAAAGAGATTACAAACAGGTAACTTTCTGTGTCAATTAAAGTAATGCAAAACACAAACCAGAACCCAAAGATCTTTATTCCTTGCTTGTCTGCCCTGGCAAAAGCAAAGGAATATTTCATGAAATTTAAAATTATAATAATATAAATATGTATTAGATTATGAAGCTTAAAATGTATTTCTTATTAGAAGTTGTAAGAAGTTTTGAAAAGTCCTGAACTGGTCTGGTCCCTCTTCATACTTCCATGGTCAAACCACAAGAAAATTGGTGGAGAAGCCCTCAGAACAGATCTGAGAGAGGTCCATGCTCCTGGGCTTTGTTCAAGGAGAGGAAACGTAGAGCCTGGCCATACAGGTTCTCTGAAGGACTCTGAGTGAGGTTTTATAGCTGCAGCAAGTCTCAAAAGATTCTCTTCAATGGCTGTCTTGTGATTACTTCCAATGGTGAATTTTAATTAGTAGAATTAAGAGAAGACAATAAATAAAAAAAAACATTTTATTTCAGTCATAGATCAAATGATAACCCTAGGAGCCACTTCAGGGCCCAGTTCAATGGATCCCTCAGCCATATGACTGACTCCTCCATTTCATTCCTCCTGGATACAAGTGAATGTGCTTCATTGTTTCCTATATCCCACAGTCTCTCAGAACCTTCCAAATCAGGGACTATGCATTTCCAGAATCAGTCACAGTGCTCACCCTGCTGCAGGCACTAAAGTGTGCTTGTGAAGTTAATGACGGTATGAATGAATGAATGAATGAATGAATGAATGAATGAATGAATGAATGGCTGAATATTCATCTTACTTCCCTCATGCTTCTCTGAAGCAATCAAAAGTTGTTCGTGTGATGAACACCTGCCATTCCAGGATTCCACAAGGCTTTAAGAATAGGAAAGAAATGATGTTAACAATAACTTCATCTATTATAATTTAAGTAGCCAGGATACTTACCAGAGATTTCTAACAAGTTGCTGGGAGGGACTGCTCATATCTGTAATCATAGTTTCCTAAAGGTGGAGGCAGGAGAACCAAAAATTGCCGGCCAATCCCAGCTACATGTCAAGGCCATGTCCTAAGGAGATTAAATAATAATAATAATAGTAGTAGTAATAATAAGCAGATCAGTTTATACAGGCACACTAGAGAGAAGTACCTAGAGTATCAAGAAAGGAATGATTCTGAAGCTGTATCTTTGTTTGAGCTGGATGAGCAAAAGGATTCAGTACTGCTAAAAGAAGCACAGAGATGGAGCAATGACTGATGTGTCACAGTCTATCATTTCTAAACAGCCAATCAACAGGACCAGACTATTCCTCTTTACTGAGTGAGTACTGAAAGTTTATTTTACTAAAGAAACACTTTCATTGTTCCAACCACAAAATGGCTAACTTCAAGCAGCAAGGGGACCATGCCCATCCTAATTCACTGAGGTTTCCTTATAGACTTTAGCAGATGGGACAGCTTAGTTCCCGAGTTGGGAAGACAATGATGGTGGAATTGATGTCTACTATGAGACTTCTCAGGATGGAGCTGAGGCAGAGAAAGCGCAATGAAATAAAGGCTGTCGCTTCTGAAACAGGTACTTCATAATTGCTACTTCACAGAAATTTTACTTTTAATGAAGCTAACAGCTATGATAAGTATAGTGAACTTGTCAAAACTTCTCCATGTTTGTTATTTTCTGACAGGCAGCCATTCCTCCATTCCCTCCTGAAGCCTCAGGGTTCAAATAGGGGAAAGCCCTCACCTTAAAGGCAGAATAAAAAATACATTTCACAGAACTTTTTTTTGTCTTTTCTTCTTCTTTCTGAGTCCCATGCTTGTCCCCAAGTTGTCTGTGAAGTAGAAAACTATGTGCTCTACAGGACATTGTTTGCAAGCCAAAGAGAGAATTCAAAATTATGGGTCAGAGTCATTTGCTTGCAGTTAAAATGAAAATTCATGGTTAGATTTCAGAACACCGCTTGGTCATGAAAGCACTGTTTGTGACACTTCACCTGAAAAATTAGATAATGGGCACTCACTCTCTCTTCTCCAAGAAGTTCTTTAAAAATTTAAAACAAAAGGTAAGTTGGCAAGATTCAGAAGGGTTGAATTAATGTCCCCAGGGTTGTTGAAACACCTCCTAATGGAGAGACACATCAATAAAAGCTGCTGCATCTCACTATGGGACTCAGCTATCAATAGGAGCGTTTTCCCAAAACAGGTAAACACTGCCCACAGTATGGGAAACAACCTGCTCTGGATATTGTCGGACTTATGAAATCTAACAATAACTATAGTGATTACTCAGGGATGAACATAAAAGAGGACTCCATTTGTGAGTTCAGAATAAAATGTTTTTTGGTTTTATGGGTTTTTTTTTGTGTGTGTGTGTGTGTGTGTGGTAAAGCAGCAGTCACTAAAATGTAGCACCTCCAAGAAAATCATCAATAAACAGAAAATGTGAGCAGAGCCACTAGGGTCAAAATATGAGCAAGTCAGACAGAGAGGTATAACTTTACAAACATGACTGTGATCAAAAAAGAAGAAAGAAAGAAAGAAAGAAAGAAAGAGAGAGAGAGAGAGAGGGAGGGAGGGAGGGAGGGAGGGAGGGAGGGAGGGAGGAGGAAGAAGAAGAGGAAGAGGAGGAGGAGACACAATAGTGCTCAAAGACTCAAAAGACAAACGGAGCCCAGACAGGCACAATGCAGGGAACTATAGTGCCAAAAACTAGAAACATTTAAAACTTTTGTTATCAAGATGTTAGTAAAAGCCTACCTATGGTGGGAAATTATCAATACGGAGTCAGGTAGATATACAAGGGATTTTAATAAGGAAAAAAGCCTTACTTACAGAGCGACCTAGCCAGCAGGCAGACAGCAGTCTGTACAGGAAACCGAAAGTGACCACCCACCTGACCCCCTTTCACTCTACATCACCCTGACCACGCCCTCGCAGGGCCCCTAAGCAGGCGTGGCTACAGCTTCCCCTACACTCACCTCTATAAAAGAAGGGCCCAGACAAAAGTGACAAAGAACAACAACAAAATGAAGGAAATGAGACAAAACAAATAAGTTAGAAACAGTGAAAAAGAACTTGCATGCAATTAGCCATTGAATAGACTGATGGAAATAGTTTAAAGGTCACAAATGTCAGGGTCTCTTTAGCTCATGCAAACAATATGCAGCCACAACAAAGTGCAAGCAAATCTAATCTAATGTTACTTAGAAAGGTTGGAGTAGCCTGAATGTGAACCATGAGCTGTAGTTTGCTAGTCCCTGGTGTAGAGAACTGAACATACATGAAGCAGATACAAAATGCATGAAATTTTCATGGGAACACATAAAGAACTGAATTTGGGGATGAAAACAGAGTACTGGTTACCGGTGATCTGAATTCAGTCTGTAGATCTTTGAAAAATGAATAAGGTCAAATAGAGAGAAATATAGCTAATGTGGACATCTTGGCAATTATAAACCTTGGGACCAGAATTTACTATCAAGGTCCTTCACTTTGATGTCAATCACTGTATTAATCTGATAAGTATAAATTACATTCTGCTATTATTATCTGGAATTGGGACATAGACTCAGCTCCATTCCACCCTGAGCCTGAGCCTCACCAGTGACCTAAAGAGTTCCCCTTCCCCATGAGGGACATCTATTCAAGTAAAACCTGGATTCCTGGCTTCAAGGGACAAATGAATTTAAGAGTAACCCAGTATGAAGCAGAGATGTAGATCTGTTAAACCAATAAACACAGATCTTAAGCTCAGGACTTAATAGAGAGGTAAAATGATATGTACTCAAGAGTAAACGTCGGCTTCCCCGGGTAGAATCATACTTGGCAGTCTTTATAATGGGTATATGCAGTATGTGCGTGGTTGTCAAGTTATCTGGCTAAAAGTTGCTAAGAAACACCCCCTCTAACGACTACTCAAAGACAGTAGCCTCCAGAAAGTTTAAAAGCAGAAAACAATCCACAACTCTGAGATACCATCTTACTCCTGTCAGAATCAAAAATCAAAATAAAATCAAAAATACCAATGACAATTTATGCTGGAGAGGATTCGGAGAAAGAGGAACACTCCTCCACTGCTGGTGGGAGTGCCAACTTGTACAGCCACTGTGGAAACCAGTATGGCGAATCCTCAAGAAAATGGGAATGAGTCTACCACAAGATCCAGCAATTCCACTCCTAGGCATATACCCAAAAGAAGCACATTCATATAACAAGGACATATGTTCAACCATGTTCATAGCAGCATTATTTGTAATAGCCAGAAACTGGAAGCAGCCTAGATGCCCCTCAACTGAAGAATGGATAGAGAAAATGTGGTACATTTACACAATGGAGTACTACTCAGCAGAAAAAACAATGGAATCTTGAAATTTGCAGGAAAATGGATGGAACTCGAAGAAACCATTCTGAGCGAGGTAACCCAATCACAAAAAGACAAACATGATATGTACTCACTCATATGTGGACCTGCTTTATGATACATAGTAGTGACCATGCTTTATCAGAGCTGTTTTTAATGATGTTGCTCAGAATGGTTTCCTCCCAGATGATGACTGAGAAGCTAATTTCAAAAAAAAAAATGGTGCCAAGTACCACAAGAGTAACAGAACTGCGCTGTTTTCTGGGATTTTGTTTTTTACTTTTTTGTTGTTGTTTGTTTTTTTGTTTTTTTGCTTTTGTTTTTGTTTTTTGTTTTTTAAATAGAGTGTGCTGGATGTCTCTACAATTTTGTTCAAATGACTGCAGAACCTGGAAAAGCTGTTGCTGCTATTGATGCTTAACATATTGCCATTATTGCTCTTTTTATATAAATATATATATATATATAAGTATATATATATATGCTAATTGAAACTCAAATATGTGATGAATCCAAGGTGTTTCAGTGAGTGCTCACCTGTGTATGCAAATTCGATTTCATCTTTAGTAAGTAGTAAAGTTATATGCTTGCCAAAAAAAAAAAATAAGTGAAACACTGGAAGACAAATGTCACACAATTTCAATTTTATGTGTAACCTAGAAATGATGAACTTATGGGAACAGAGAGCAGAATTGTGGCTCTTAGGCTTCAATGTGGGTCTTTTAACAATGGGGAAACAATTGGTTTAAGGATATAAAACTGCAGTTGGACAAGAGGCATGGACTCTGTGAAGTCTTGAGGTCTACTGAGAGCATGATAAATATGATTGATAACAATATGCTATATTTTAAAAGTTGTGAGATAGTATACTTTAAGTGTTCTCAAAACAAAAATGATGAATATGTGTCATATAACATGTTAATTGGTTTAATTTAGCCATGCCATTGTGAACATACTGTATTGTGTATCATAATTGTGCATGACTTTATTTATGAACTAAATAAATGAATGAAAACAAAGGAAGTTGCCAGATAGACTTAGGTGGGGGTATGGTTTAGACTTAGAAATGAGATGGGAGTGCTAAGAACACAAGGTTATATATAACTATAGCCCCAATTAAGTAAATCTATTATCTTGTTTGTTTGCCCAAGGCAGTTACTATGCATATCTGGGTAACCTAGAATTTGCTATTTAGACTAGACTGACCTTGAACACACAGCCTCCTGTCTCTGCCTCCCGAATGCTCAGATAATGGTTTGATCCATGATGTCTGACACTCTGTTGTCTTTGCAAGATGTCTTCAGGAAACAAACATTGATTCTATGGGCAATTTTGGCTGTACAGTGATGCTGACAAACTAGACTGAGACAATGGGCTTTTTTTCCCCATGTTTTCATTCCTATACTTCAGTAACTTTTCTTACCTTTCTATCCTGGCTTGCTGCAGCAATAAAATGGTGTTATGAGCAAAATATTCATATGCATAAAGTGCTTAAAATTAGGTCTAGGCATATTAATTGGCTACCACATGGTCACTAGCAGGACATAGCCACATTGGGTTATCAAACTTCAAAGACAAAAGAGAAATAAAAGTAATTCAGGTATCATGATAGAAAAGTAATCCACATGGAGGAGTTTTGCGCTCTTCCCAAGACTAGCTCATTCTCAAAGCCAACAGAACCCCCTACAGCATCATAAGGGACATCATGTGTGACTAAGAACAATCCACCTGCCCAGTTGAGTGTTACAAGTATAGAGCCAACATGCTGCCCTACTCAAGTACGAAAGGACATAGAGGAAAATAAACTGTGAATGCCCTTACTAAAGAAACAAAGAAAAAAAGTTAAAATTCATGACAGTAAGATCCCACCGACAAAGTGCTAAATTAAAACATAAACTCAGTAATGAAAAAGTCATGGTAAAGTAATAGCACTGTGAAACTTATTCATTTAAACAGGGAACTTATAATGATCAACAGAGGGAATTATGTCTGCAGAATCAAATGCAATGCTACAGTGCTGACAAAGAAAACAATTTAGACACTAGACCATGGCATACAGAGAAGCCAAGAAAGGGAAAAGAAGGGTTCTCCTCACCTCAGCTTGCCTCTCCCACTTCATTTACTCAGGTTGAAACATGTAATTAATACTGTCTGACTACCGTCTTTTAAACACTATTATTATTATTATTATTATTATTATTATTATTATTATTATTATTATTACTATTATTTTACTTTGGGTTTTTGAGACAGGGTTTCTCTGTGTAGCTTTGGAGCCTAACCTGGAACTCACTCTGGAGACCAGGCTGGCCTTGAACTCACAGAGATCCGCCTGCCTCTGCCTCCAGAGTGCTGGGATTAAAGGCATGCACCACCAACACCCGGCCAGTATTTTATTTTTCTATTCTTTTATTTAGTGTGTGTGTGTGTGTGTGTGTGTGTGTGTGTGTGTGTGTGTGTGTGTGTATTATGTGCTCATCTGTGCAGGTCCCTGCAGAAGCCAGTAGAGGGTGTTGGATCTCTTGCAGCTGGAGTTACAGGCAGTTGAGAGCCACTCAACATGGATGCTAGGAATACAACTCCAGTCTTCTACAAGTACAGCAAGTGCATATATAGACACCCCTAAGCCATCTCTCCAGCCCCATGACTAGAATCATGCAGAAGTCTTTATCCCATTAATGCCTTGATACAGAATTGCTTTCTCTTATTGATGAACAAGCATTGGTAATCCCTTAAATTTCATTTCAGTCTCTTTTTCTCCTAAAATTTAAATGAATCTAAATAAATTTTAACTTAAAATTCAGAGTTTTTGCAGGCTTTGTATGATTGCATTGTTTCCATGTTTTTAACATACCCACCCCACCATCTGCTCATTAGCTTTGTTTAATTCCAAAGAAGTTCTGCAGAATGACTAGCCTATATTATATAAAGAGATAAAATGTAGGATGATTCTTTTGCTTCCTGTTTTGTATTTAATTATGTCTTGTTTTTTTACAATGTATGAGGTTCATGAATGCCCACAAAAACTCTTTATTCTTACACTCATACCTTCACTTTTGGTTATATCCTGTTTCCTAACCTTCTTCTTAGGTATGTGTAAAGAGCTGATGCAGTGGTCTTCATCAGAAGGTGAGCTGTAGTAATGTTCGTTTGTTCTCTCAACTCCGTGGGGCCCTTCACGCGTTTCTTTCTCTTTCCTACCTGCTGACCAGAACCAATGAAGAAACCTTATATTGTGGATTGCTGATGTGTTGGGTCACCTGTATGAATGGATATGTAGAACAGAGCTACCTCGTGGCTGACCACATGGAAGGAAAGGGTGGGGTTCTCGGTGAATTTAGTTCACCATGGAGTTATCTTAGTTATGGTTTCTGTTACTGTGATCAAACCACCATGACCAAAGAAGCTTATAAAAAGAAGCATTTCACTGGGCTCATGCTTTCTGAGATCAGAGTCCACAACGGCAGGATATAGACATGATGGCAGGAGCCCCTAAGAGCTCACATCTTGATCCATAATCAACACACAAAGAAAGAGCACACTGGAAGTAATGCATCTTTTGAAACTTGAAGCCCACCAGCAGGGAAGACTTTTTTTCCAGCAAAGCCACATCTCCTAATCCTTCCCAAATAGTTTCAACAACGAGGGGCAAGTATTCAAACACAGGAATCTATAAGGGTCACTCTTATTCAAGTCATCACACTCTTTTTGTTTGATTAGGATTGAGCAAAAGTCTTGTTGGAAATATTTCATATTATATAAAAGACAGCATCGTCTGACTTTAAAGGGAAGTTGGTCTCTGGTCTCATTGCCCTTGTTCTCCAGTCAGATATTTTTTTTTTTTTTTTTTGGTTCCAGGGTCATCAGTCAGACCTAGTACAAGCTGCCCTCTCTATACCCAGTTTTATAGGCTTTCTAAAATCAGCTTTGACACAGAGCCCTTTGTACATAGATTAATTTAACTCCATATTTAAATCCAGGAAACATGGCCAGTGTACCACCCATTTGTTTTTTTTAACATATAATAAGAGATTATACTTCAGTATCAGCAAATACAGATCTAAAAGCCAGATTCATCATTTGGGTCACTGGATGTTAATCCTAGAAGCTAAGAATATATAGGAAAAAAATATTCAAAAGCTAGAAGAGCCCACAACAGGCCATTTGGCTCAGGCTCTTCTGAGTTAAGGTATCAAATATTTTCTTAAACTTTTTAATTAAGCTACAAGATGACAAGTTTTCAAATTTTACTTATCTTCACCAAGATAAATGGTTTTCAAATAATCACTGAGGAGAGGGACGTGGGAGGTTAAAATAAACCCTCTCATTTAGTTCCCGTCACACATCTGCTCCTGAAAAATCTGTTTTGAACTCCATTTTTTTTAATTTTCTGAAAGAACAAATTGGAATATCAAAAGGATGAGAGTTCTATGTCTGGCTCATACCCTAGCAAGAAATAAAAAAAAAATTCCCCCATGTGTTTACAAGTTAGTAGACAGACATAAACACTAATTTTTTCAGTCAGAGATATCTAATATCTATTATAATGCATTTAAGTATCTGCAAGACAGGGGGTTTTTACAAACCATGACAATCAAAGACATCTAAGACAATGCTGCTTAATTCTTTTCTAAGTTTTATATCAATTAGCTATTATTCTTAATATGCAAAGAGGCCCCTCAAAGACAACCAGCCCACACCCTTTATTCTTGACTATCTTATTAATTTTGACATTTTCCTTTTACATATTAAGGTAGCAATAGCAACACTATCAGATTCATCAAGCAGCAAATGATGCTTCCAACTTGAAATCTAATTAATTTTTCATGTTCATTATCTTTAAGAGTGTTTCTTACAAAAAGGCATTATCAGTTCTTTTCATAATAACTGCTGTAGTCATCCTTATCCTCTTTTTCTTTTTGTCTAATAAGTTGGGATAGACCTTCAATACTTACACTTACAGTTCTTGAGAATGACTTTTGAAAGGATAAGTATTAAATATGTCATTTCAGATGTATAATGTGTTGCAAAAATCAGATCCATTAGAATAAGAAACTCATTAAGGGATATGTTTCAAGAATTTACAGAAGCACATAGTTACTTTAAGAAGCACTGAGGGGATCACAGGAAATATACTAATGTGTTGCCTTTATTTTGAAAATCAGAAGAAAAACTATTTTAATTAAAATGTAAAAAAACTATATATCACACAATTTTCTAATTTCCCTCTCATTTACATGGAATAAATTACCCTAAGCAAATACTTGTATGTTAAAAGAAAGGAGTGAGTGTGTGCATGAGTGTGGATATGCATGTCTATTCATTTGTGCTTTGGGAAAGAAAAGAAAAATGCTGATTAATAAAATCTGTTTCATATACCTAAATAACTTGCTGTGCAAAGAAAAGAAATAAACAAATCAATACTTTACATAGAAAACATTACCAGTTGTAATGCTAGCACTTTAACATTATAGGTATGGAAGCTGTCATTTGTCTTTAGAAAGCAATTCTTCATACTATACATAACAAAGAATGAAGAAGATGTGACCATGAATAATCCCTCTGTCTATTCCCAACTAGTCTAGACTCTGGTGGTTCAGAAAGACACTGGTTACTAATGCTCAAGGATAGGCATCAATTGTCAGTTAAAGAAAATATGGGGCTAGTGAGATGATTCAAAGGTAAAAGCAGTTACAATGCAAGCCTGTTGGTCTCCTATACCCAGAGCCCATGTAAAGGTGAAAGGAGAGAACTGACACCACAAAGTTGTCCTCCAATCATTACAACTGCATCATCCATTCATGTGTACACACACACACACAGAGAGAGAGAGAGAGAGAGAGAGAGAGAGAGAGAGAGAGAGTGATAATAAGTGAAAAGGAATATAAGATAGGAAAAAGAGAGCATCTCTATTCAAAACTAATGGAAGAAGTTGTGATCATCAGTTGAGGGGAATGAAATCCAATGGACTAGACTAGTAAGGCTCTTGAAATGCTATCTGGGTTAAAACAGAAACAAAAGACAGACCGAGGGAATGGGCACCAGAAGGCAACTTCTCTTCAAGCACCAACTCACAACAAAGCATTAGTTTCTCTTCAGAACCAGAGAACTGTCAATCCAGATCATTCCAGCTTGCCTAACAAGTAAAAAGGCAAAGAGAAACTCCAGTCCTGACAGTATTAAATACACCACTGTGATATGTGTTGCTTGCTCCATTCCTTTTGTGATATTGAATTTTAACCTAGTTTCTTCCTGAAGAATACTTGCCTGGAGTTCTCTATAAACTGGGGGCACACTCTCTCAGATTCAGGAATCTACAGAACATATTAGCAAATTGAAACCATAGCTTTTGCCTAATGAGGGGCATTTTTCTCTGAAAATCTAGCTAGTTCATTAACTATGGTCGAAGCCACACACTTCATTAGGCACATGTCTGTTCAACTGGACTGTCCAGCCCAAAAAGACATAGAAATGTGTGTAGTATGGATAGAACAATTCTGAGAATTCATATAAATATTCCCCTTTGATTTAAAAATAAAGTGACTATTTAAAGAAGCAAGAAAACAACAACAACAACAGCAAACACACACACACACACACACACACACACAAACACACACACACACACATACATGGCAAGGGAGGAATAAAATCTTCATGCTTTTTACCTAAATCAATCCAAGTCTGATCACTGGAGCAGAGCAGGGTTTTTAGGTGTGTTTACAGGTCAAACCCTACTGGAAAACTCACACTTCCATTCCTCAGGATTTAGACCAAAAATAAAATGGGCTCTCAACAAGCATGATTACTTTTTAAAGCTGACTTAGATCACAATTTTAATGCTTTCTGAAATTACAGGGTTTTTCATGCATCCATCCTGTCTCTAACTACTTACATCTCAATTTTTCCCCAATCAAAAAAAGTAAGCAAAATTTGGATAACGAGGCTAAAAGGTGAGCTGTTTTATAGAGATGAATAAGCTAACATTCCCCTGGTCATGACTTCCTGTGCTATACAATTTGAGAAGAGAATAAAATGAGTCTAGTCTTCAAGGATTGAATCTTCAATTATATTCTGAATAAACCCAATCATGACGCCACCATCTTCTCCATTTAGTCCTCAATTACATATGCAGAGTTTAAATGATCGCCTTTCTTTAGGAACATGAATCCTCTCTCCTTGTAAGAAATACTATTTCCTGTTGATGTTTTGTCTTGCTTTCTTTGGGGGAAGCACATTTCTGTGTCTTACGAAAGTGGTTCTGCTTGCATGATCATTATCATCATTAAGCATTTATGAAGCACTTTAAACTTATTTACTAGAACTCATGATGTCCCTGGAAGATAGGCTGGCATAATGGACTTCTTACAAATGAGAAAATGGAGGTTAAGTAACTGAGCCAAGGTCACATAGATAATTTGGATAAAATACTCAAAGTTCCTGACTTCCTGTTCCGGATTAAATGAAAACTTTTAAGTGGTATGAACAGTTACCTGATTCAAAACTTTAATTCTGCAACTATTATAGGTGTGAGACAGGCGCACTTCATGTTACCCCTTTGCCTGCTAGTACAGTTTTGGTGTGTGCTGAAGTTGCTGGATGCCTAAAAAAGAAGACAATATATGATGATATCCAGCCAATGTCTTTGAGGTTCTCTCTGCCTTTCCTTTTATTGGTCAGACAAGCATATCTCCAGCTTCAGACAATATCTCCTCACGCAAGACTGTGTGAAGGTAATAAAGCACATTATCAACCCTGGATAGCCCTATCAGATGGAACAAGATGGAAGAAAATCTCTGATAAAATTCTACTTGTAAGACTCTCAGTGGAGGTTCCCAGGATGAACATCTCATTGATTCCTATCAATAATAACAAAAACAGAAACCATGTCAGACAACAATGGCTGGCACACTTACTTGCTCAGTTTTCTGCTAAATATTCATTTGTTAAACATTGCTTGGTTGCAGTATAACTTAATATTATTAACAAGCTATGGAATCCAGCCCTTGGTTTTTAATCTAGATAAAAATTTAGAAAAAAATGTAATCCTCTAAATTACTTTGATAAGACAAGACAATGATTCAAGCACAACCTCTTGTTAAATATGGTAGCTAATCTGTGGTGCAGGTTTCTTAGGTTTTCAGGAAGGAGGGTTTGGAACTTCTTGCTCCGTATCAGTGTCACACATTTTCCAGCATCTCTGCCTTCTGTTTGTCTGTTTTGTTTTGTTTTGTTTTGTTTTGTTTTTTAATCAATCCCCAGTACATACATCTCCTTCATCCTCTATTTTTTTATTCTAATCCTATCTTTTAAGATTTGGTTCAAATCCCAGTTGTCTCATGAATGCCCTCAATACATTGAACTCAAGGCTCAATCATTGATTGAACAAACCATATAGCTTTATCTTGCTGAGACATTTAGCACCTGTTGTGGGAATGTTTTCTTAAATTTTTAAGACTCATGTTTGTCTTTCACCCCCAAAGAATTTGACACTCTTGTCTTTTGTTTGTTTGTTTTTTGAGTCAGGGTTTCTCTGTGCCTTTGGAGGCTGTCCTGGAACTAACTCTTGTAGATCAGGCTGGTCTCAAACTCACAGAGATCTGCCTGCCTCTGCCTCCCCAGTGTTGGGATTAAAGGTGCACCATCACCAACTTGTGACACTCTTGTCTTTTATTTCTATGTAATATATATATACATATTATATATATATGAACAGCAGCTAACATTTACCAAGAACTCAAAATGTGTCACTTAAATAATGTACACATTATCTTAATTATTATAACAAATCTGTGAAGTTAACGTTAAAATTATTCTCATTTAATATGTGAAAAAATTCAAGTTCAGACGTTAAGGCAATCACACAAAGACAAACAGGTGATAAACTGTGCAACTGAGATTCTGATAGACACAAACACTGTTAACCACTGATTTAATAATTCTGCAATGGAAGAAAGGAAAGGGGGCAGCAAAAAAGGAATGTAACAATAAGTCTTTACACCTAGCCGCCCGAGACCTGCTTCCACATTGGTAGTTTCCTCCAGTCTGCCCCACCCCAGCCCTGCTGCCACATGGGTGCTTTCTGTCAGGCTGCCCAAGTTCTGCTTGCCACCACGTTATGATCCCAAGTAACACACAGAGACTTATATCATGTACAAATGCTGCTTGGCCAATGACTAGGATTTCTCATCTGCTAGATCAGTCTTAATTATCATAAATCTACATATTTTATAAGACTTATCTTATAGAGGATGCCTTCCACTGGTGGTGGCATGGTGACTCCAGAGCAGAGACCAGGAGGAAGAGATAAGGGAATGACTTCCTTCTCACCCTTGCTGATAGATGAGTCTCCCTGCTATGTCACTTCCTGCCTGGATAACCAGTTCTTTACTACATTTCCCAGAATGCTCCTTGACTCCTAGTCCTGCCTAACTTGCTGCCTCACTGGCCAAATAGTACTTTATTTATCATCCAATATGACAAACACATATGCAGAAGCATGTCCCCCATCAAAAGAAAGAGAAGAGCTAGAATAGGAAGATAGAAAAGCAGGCAGCATGCAAAGGTGAATTTACCACAAGATTAACAAAATATCAGGTTCCTCAAATTTTTTGGCTTTCTCTTGGCATTAAGACACCCACAGAATTAACCACCAGGGCTCACAGGGGCTCGAAAATGTGAAGCAACAATCATGGAGTCTGTATGGTAACGACCTAGGTCCTCTGCATATATGTTATGGTTGTGTAGCTTGGTGTTCTTGTGGGATCTTAACAGCGGGAATGGGGTTTCTCTCCCTCTGCCTGCTCATCGAACCCTCTTCCCTATTATGGCTTGCCTTGCCCAGTCTTGATGTGATGGTATATGCTTAGTGTTATTGCATCCTACACTGCCATGTTTGGTTAATATCCTTGGAAGGCCTATTCTTTTCTGGAGAAAAATGAAGGAGTAGATCTGAGAAGGATGGGAGGTCACAGGGAGAGAATGAGAGGAGTGGAGGGAAGGAATAAGTGGTCAAGATGAGAGAAGAACTTTTAAAAATGAGGACACACTGAGATAACTATTGGTTAAAATGATCTATGATAGATTTCAAATTGATTAGAAAACAAGAATGATTACAGTTCAAAAATGAAAAATTTAATATATTATTTAATGTATTTATAACTTAAATATTATGTACATAGTATATTAACATACAATAAAATATATGTATTTACCAAAACACACACCATAAAGATATATAAATGATATGCCTAAAATAGTGGGTACTCTGCAATATGTTTCTTTACAATTTTAGAAAAATTAAAAGCTCTTTTAGCTGCAGTTACTTAAGATGTCTGTCTCTATTTTCTGTCTGTCTCTCCTGTTGTCATGTTGACCCTCGGGTACAGGGACTATGAGTAATTTTGGACCAAATAAGTTTAAGTGAAGTTTCAGACATAATTGATTTGGAAGTGAGAGAGCTCATCTATGTAATGAGCAATCATTTACATGTACAGTTGTCATTTTTAGTCTCCTAACATAGAAACAGCTTCCAGAAAAATTCCCAGTACACTTTGTGCCTGTTCAACAACTGTTTTCAATGATATGCCATACATGTTTATCAAAGGTAACATTGCCTTATGAATGTGGCCTATGGTGCCTAGCATGAAAAGAAGTTTGTTACTAGAAAACACAAAGATTTAAATATATGGGATGAGACTAGTTTAATGAAAATTCTTCATTGCATCAAACATATAAAATTATATGGAGAGAATGTGCTTCATTCCTTTGTAAAATACAAGTTCTTTCTTTGTAGCAGTATTCTGTCTTATGCAGACAAGGCCATTATAAGGCACCTTGTATTTATTTGTTTTTCTTTGGATGGGAATTGTGCAAAATAGAATTTATCAGCAAGTGTGTGTTTTTAAAGAACAAGCATATAATAGTACTATAAACAATAAAGGTGTCTTTGTGGGGATCCACATGTTTTATGTATTCTAATGTGCATTTTCCAGAGCACTGTCAATAAAAAATGTGTAATGGAAAGAAAAAATTCTAAAATCTCAATGGGAAAGATATGAATATCCATCAATTGTGCAGACGGAAAAGGTGAACTGTATTTTTTTCCTCTCTCTCTCAAAACATGCACAGAATCGCAAAGCAAGTTTCCTTCAGGGGCAGCTAGGGAGCAAACCAGCAGTGTGGATTAAAATATAATCAAAAACTCATTGGAGAGCTATGGTGTCATTTCTCTAAATGGTCAATTGTGATTTCTGTCAACTTTTTAAAATTCTAAATTGTTGTCATTTTTGATAATTTCGTATCCTTTGTCTTAAACTTCTTGAAGGAATTCCAAATATTGCTTAAGCTCTAGGATTTTCATAAAAAGTTCCCATTCCTACAGGAAGAAAGAACTTGTTGGTGGAACTCACTTGTATCCAGAACCTTCACTGGAGAGGTAGGTGGATAAGAGAGTATTCAGTGGTATGCTTTCTGAAGATATTAGGTATCTGTCTACAACTTTTAGTGCAGAGTTGCACAGACCTGCCCTTAAAGGTTAAATGCAATATAAGCATCAAAATTGATAAACCAGTTCATGAAAGACTGCAGAGATGAGAAGACAAATGGAAAGGGGTCCAGCAAAGCAAAGTTGCTGGATGCCTAGAAAAGAGAGTTAGGTGTAAGTACAAGGAAAACAAAAGATAAATTACAAGAATAGGATGAGCAAGGACTGCTCAGAAAAAGTACAGAGAAAGAGGTTTAGGAGTGCACTTGGTGCAGCACAGATCTGTGGCATATTACTTCTGCCCAAACTCCTCCCTTTGACAGATTCATGGAACCAGTTCAAAGAAAGTAGCACCAGCGATCAAGGCTACAGTTGGGCTGGGTTCATTGAATGTTGGCTGATTTAAGATAGAGTTAAAAGGATGGGAAATAATGAACTAATATATGGGAAATAAATGAACTAATATAAGGAAATGAGGAGAACCTGGGTAATTCAGAAAAAGAGAGCATGAACAAACAAGCCATCTCCACTGTGCACAAGGAAGACAGAAATTCTTCCAGCTCCACCTCTTGTCTACTCTCTGATTCCCTCAACAGTGTCCTCTGATTTTGCTTTTATTCATGAGATGGGATTCCTGACTACACAAGTGCTTAGGGACTACCTGTGATTTTTCCAATAGAAGCCATGGCCAAAGTAACAAAAAAAATATTAGAAAGCGTGATAGCTTCATTTTACTACATTATTCTTGCCAAGCTATAAATATGGCATTAAACACTTGTATTGACTGTCATGACCAAATATTAAGCTAAGTATCTGATACACGTGAGATGCATAGCAACACTTAGAAATAGATATAAGTATTATTTCACTCTTATAAATTGAAATGAGTCAAGCCTCAAAATATTGTTTACATGTGCTTAAGGAGGGGGAGTGGTGGGTTGAAACAAAATGTCTCTCATAGGGGATGGAACTATTAGGAGGTATGCCTTTGTTGGAGTAGGTGTGGCTTTGTTGGAGGAAGTGTGCCACTGTAGGGAAGGATTTTGAGGTCTCCTATCCTCAAGCTGTGTTCAATGAGGACACAGAATTTCTTCTGCAGCTCATGGATCAAGATGATCCCAGCTTCTTCTCCAGTAACATGTCTCCCTACATTCCACCATGGCCACCATGATGATAATGGACTAAATCTCTGAAACTGTAAGCCACCCAATTAAATATTTCCCTTTATAAGAGTTGCCATGGTTGTGATGTCTCTTCACAGCAATAGAAGCCCTAACAAAGACAGTGGATATGTAGCTCAGAGAGAGAGAGAGCACTTGCCTAGCATGCACAAGGTTCTGGGGTTGGGTTTAATTTCAAACACTTTAAAACAAAGATGTGCTCAAGGTCACAGAAACATTGATTGGTGGAATTTAAAGTAGTTTTTCAAAACCGAGTTTTTCTTTAAACAATGTCAAACTATCAGATCATTATACCATACCCAATAAATATGTACAATTAAAGCAATATAAAAATTGAAAATCTTTATCATGGGTCTGGGAATGTTTCTCAATGGTGGAACACTTGTCTGCCATGTGCAAGTATTTGCATTTAGTATCCAGTACCCCAACACTTACACATACACACGGACAATGCTGATAGAGCCAGAAGCAAAGAACTTCTATTTGTAATTTTTGTCACTTAAAGCCATCAATAAGATGGCTTTTCATCTATTTATGCTTCTGCCTTTTACATTCTCCCATGCATATCTGTGTCTACAGAGAAGCCATTCTATAGTCTCTCTTTCACAAGCTGAGAATGCTTCAACAGTTCATTTTCAATCCCGCTGCTTTTAACGTTTCTTGTCAAAAAGAAACACTCAGATCTTGATACACACATTATAGTGCTCCAGTAAAATCTATAGACACTTGTTATCCATATTTTCTATCCCCCTTCGGAGAGTAATGAGCATGGATTTCATCAATGAACACCTGATGACTTTCAGCATTCTTTTGGAAGATATATCAAGTCATTCATTACAGACAATCCTCCATGCTCACTGGAGATAGCTGTGCTGCTGTTTAAATAGCAGGATCTTGCCAGTTTAGTGAAAACTTATAAAAAATTGCTAGGACACTAATTTCTATTAGGAACTAATGACCGTTGAATTTTTTTGTCATAGCTTGAAAGCGTATTTGAGTTAGAAGCCTATAGATTTCAACCCACTTTTCTCCCCACTTTAAATTATCAAAAGTAGAAATCATGTTGTTTTTATCATGCACCATGTAAATTATCTATGGAAGCTCTGTTTTTCTTAGAGGCCAGTAGAGTTCTCTCTATGAATCATAACTTAAAATACCCAAATTTGTTTTTTATCTTTAACATAAAACATAGAGATTAATCAATTCACATGCAAAGAACACTGCAATTGAAAAATAAATTTGGAAAATATGGACATTTTGTTGTTGTTCTCTTTTTATGATTTTTTTATTTAAATTGGAAACAAGCTTGTTTTACATGTCAATCCCAGCTCCCTCTCCCTCCCCTCCTCCCCTGCCCTCCACCAACCCTCTATCCAATATCTATCTATTTTCTGCTCCTCATGGAGGGTGATGGCTTCCTTAGGGGAATCTTCAAAGTCTGTCACACGGTCTAGAGCAGGGCCTAGGCCCTCCACCATGTGTCTAGGCTGAGAAAGTATCCCTCTATGTGAAATGGGCTCCCAAAGTCCATTTGTACACTAAGGATAAATACTGATTCACTACCAGAGGCCCCATAGACTGCCCAGTCCTCCTAACTGGCACCCACATTCAGGGGTCTGGATAGGTCCTATGCTGGTTTCCCTGCTATCAGTCTGGGGTCCATGAGTTCCCCCTTGTTCAGGTCAGCTATTTCTGTGTGTTTTCCAGGCTCGTCTTGACCCCTTTGCTGATCACTCAGGAGTTCGGCTTAGTGTTTAGCTGTGGGTGCCTGCTTCTGCTTCCATCAGCTACTGGAAGAAGGCACTAGCATGGCATATAAGGTAATAATCAATCTCATTATAGGGGAAGGGTACTTAAGGTAGCCTCTCCACTATTACTTAGATTCTTAGTTGGGGTCATCCTTGTAGACCTGTGGACATTTCTCTAGTGCCAGAATTCTCTTTAAATCTATAATGGCTCCCTCTACTCAGGTATCTCTTTTCTTGTTCTCCACTATTCTTCCCCAGAATCAATCTTTCTGCTCCCTCATGTCCTCCTATTCTCCCCTTCTCTTTCTCCTAACTCCTTCTCCCCTCCCCCATGCTCCCAATTTTCTCAGGAGATATTGTCCCTTTTTAGTTCTCAGGGGAACATATATGTCTGTCATAGGGCACTTCCATGTTTCCAAGCTTCTCTGGCTGAGTGGATTGTAGATAATCCTTTGCTCTATACCTAATATCCATATATGAGTGAGTTAATACCATGTTTGTCTTTTTGTTACTGGGTTACCTCACTCAAGATGGCTTCTTCTAGTTCTATCCATTTGCCTGTGAATTTCAAAGGCATTTTTTTGTTATTGTTTTTTGTTATTCCGATTTTTTTTTTCTGCTGAGTAGTACTCCGTTGTATAAATGTACCACATTTTCTTCTCCGTTCATCAGTTGCGGGGCAACTAGGTTGCTTCCAGGGTCTGGCTATTACAAATAGTGCTGCTATGAACATAGTTGAACAGATGCCCGTGTTGTATGAATTTAAATCCTTTGTGTATATGCCTAAGAGTTGAATTGTGGGGTCTTGAGTTAGACTGATTCCCATTTTCACAAGAAACCGCCATGCTAATTTCCACAGTGGCTGTACAAGTTGGCACTCACACCAGCAGTAGAGGAGTGTTCCCCTTCCTCTGCATCCTCTCCAGCATAAGCTGTCATTGGTGGTTTTGATTTTAGCCATTCTAAGAGGACACAAGGTATTTCAGAGTTATTTTGATTTGCATTTCCCTGATGGCTAAGGATGTTGAGCACTTTCTTAAGTGTGTATCAGCCATTTTAGACTTCTCTATCGAGAATTCTCTATTTAGTTCTGTACCCCACTTTTCAATTGGATTATTTGGTGGTTTGGTGACTAGCTTCTTGAGTTCTTTGTATATTTTAGAATCAGCCCTCTGTCAGATATAAGGTGGTGAATGTATTTCCCATTCTGAGGTCTGCCGTTTTGTCTTGCTGACCGTGTCCTTTGCCTTACAGAAGCTTCCCAGTTTCAGAGGTCCCATTTATTAATTGTCAATTTTGGAAAGATTTCCATTTTAACTGTGTTGATCCTACGTATCCAAAAGCATGGAATATTGCTCCATTTTCTGGTTTCTTTTTTAATTTCTTTCTTTAAGGACTCAAAGTTCTTGTCACTGTCTGTGCTAGTGGTGTTATGTTCATGAAGTGGTCTCCTGTACTAATTCATTCAAGGGTACCTCCCACTTTAACTTCTAAGAGATTCAGTGTGGCTGGATTCATGTTGAGGTCTTTGATCCATTTGGACTTAAGTTTTGTGCATGGCAATAGATATGGATCTATCTGCAGTCTTCTACATGCCAGCATCCAGATACGACAGCACAATTTTTTGAAGATGCTTTCTTTTCTCCATGGTGCAATTTTAGCTTCTTTGTCCCAAATCAGGCGTTCGTAGGTGTGGAGGTCCATATCAGGGTTTTCAATTCCATTCTATAAGTCTATCTGTCTATTTTTGTGCCAATACCAAGCTGTTTTCAGGATTATAGTTTTATAATAGAGCTTGAAATCAGGGATAGTGATGCCTCTGGAAGTTCCATTATTGTGCAGGGTTGTTTTGGCTATCCTGGGTCATTTGCTTTTCCATATAAAGTTGAGAATTGTTCTTTCAAGGTCTGTGAAGAATTGTACTGGGATTTTGATGGGGATTGTGTTGAATCTGTAGATTACTTTTAGCAAGATTGCCACTTTTACTATACTGATCCTACCTATCTAAGAGCTTAGGAGATCTTTCCATTTTCTGGTATCTTCTTTAATTTCTTTCTTTGAAGACTCAAAGTTCTTGATATACAGGTCTTTCACTTGTTTGGTTAGCTTTACCTTAAGATATTTTATGTTGTTTGTGGCAATTGAAAAGGGTTTCTCTGAATTCATTCTCAGCCCATTTGTCATCTATATTTAGTAGGGCTACTGATTTTTTTTTTTTGAGTTAATCTTGTATCCTGCCACTTTGCTGAATGTGTTCATCAGCTGTAGGAGCTGTCTGGTAGAGTTGTTTGGGTCACTTATGTAAACTATCATATCATCTGCAAACAGTGAAAGTTTGACTTCTTCCTTTCCAAATTTTATCCCCTTGATCTCCTTTTGTTGTCTTATTGCTCTAGCTAGAACTTCACGAACATTGAACATTGAAGAGATATGGAGAGAGTGGACAGCCTTGTATTGTGCTGGATTTTAGAGGAATTACATTGAGTTTCTCTCCATTTAATTTGATGTTGGCTGTTGGCTTGCTGTATATTGCTTTTATTATGTTGAGGTATGTTCCTATTATCCCTGATCTCTCCAAGACCTTTATCATGAAGGGGTGTTGGATTTTGTCAAAGGCTTTTTGACATGATCATGTGGGTTTTTTCCCTCAGTTTGTTTATATGGTGGATTACATTGATGGATTTTCATATAATGAACCTTTCCTGCATCCCTGGGATGAAGCCTACTTAATCATGGTGGATGATTTTTCTGATGTATTCTTAGATTCGATTGGCCACTATTTTATTGAGTATTTTTACTTGTATGTTCATGGGGGCTATTAGTCTGCAGTTATCTTTCGTAGTTGTGTCTTTGTGTGGCTTGGGTACCAAGGTAATTGTAGCCTGGTAAAAAGTGTTTGGCAATAATCTTTCTGCTTCTATTGTGTGGAAGACTTTAAAGAGTATGGGTAGTAGCTCTTTGCATTTCTGGTAGAATTCTTCACTGAAACCATCTGGCCCTGGGCTTTTTTTGGTTGGGGTACTTTTTTGTTTTTTGGTTTTTGTTTTTTTTTTTTTTTGGTTTTTTTTTTTTTTTTTTTTTTTTTTTTTTTTTGGTTTTTTGAGACAAGATTTCTCTGTGTAGCTTTGGAGCCTATCCTGGCACTCACTCAGGAAACCAGGCTGGCCTCAAACTCACAGAGATCTGCCTGCCTCTTCCTCCCGAGTGCTGGGATTATAGGTGTGTGCCACCAATGCCCGTCGGGTTGGGGGACTTTTGATGACTGCTTCTATTTCATTAGGGGTTATAGGTCTGTATAAATTGCTGAACTGTTCTTGATTTAATTTTGGTAAGTGATATCTATCCTGAACATTGTCCATTTCCTTTAACTTTTCAATTTTTTGTCGAGTATAGGTTTTCAAAGTATGATCTGAAGCTTCTCTGAATTTCCTCAGTTTCCATTATTATGCCCCCTTTTTATTTCTGATTTTGTTAATTTGCATATTCTCTCTCTGCCTTTTGGTTAGTTTGGATAAAGGTTTGTCTATCTTCTTAATTTTATTGAAGAACCAACTCTTTGCTACATTGATTCTTTGTATAGTTTTCTTTGTTTCTACTTTATTTCTGAATTTGTTAATTTGCAAGTTCACTCTGCTGTTTGGTAAGTTTGTATAAAGGTTTGTCTATCTTGTTGATTTTCTCAAAGAACCAACTCTTCGTTATATTGATTCTTTGTATTGTTCTCCTAGTTTCCATTTTATTGATTTTAGCCCTCAGCCCTCAATTTGATTATTTCCTGGCATCTGCTCCTCCAGGGTGTATAGGCTTCTTTGTGTTCTAAAGCTTTCAGTTGTGCTGTTAATTCTCTATTGTGATTATTCTCCTGTTTCTTCATGTGGGCACTTAGCGCTATGAACTTTCCTCTTAGGACTGCTTTCAAAGTGTCCCATAGGTTTGGGTATGTTGTGTCGGCATTCTGATTGAATTCTAGAAAATCTTTAATTTCTTTTTTTTTTGTTTCTTCCTCGACCCAGGAATTGTGCAATTGGGTGTTCCTTAATTTCCATGAGTTTGTAGGTTTTCTGTAGTTCATGTTGTTGTTGAATTCTAATTTTAAAGCATTGTGATCTTATAAGATACAGGGGGTTATTTCAATTTTTTTGTACCTGTTGAGGTTTGCTATATTGCCAAGTATGTGGTCAATTTTAGAGAAGGTTCCATGTGGCACTGAGAAGAAGATAAATTTTTTTGTATTTGGATGGAATGGTCTATAGATATCTGTTAAGTCCACTTGGGCCATAACGTCAATTAGTTCCTTTGTTTCTTTGTTCACTTTCTGTCTAGTGTTCCTGTCCAGTGGTGAGAGTGGGGTGTTGAAGTCTCTCACTATAATTGTGTGCAATTTTATATGTCATTTGAGTTTTAGTAATGTTTCTTTTACAAACGTGGATGCCTTTGTATTTGGGGCATAAATGTTCAGAATTGAGACTTCATCCTGATGGATTTCTCCTGTGATGAGTAGGAAGTAACCTCCTTCATCTCTTTTGATTGATTTTAGTTTAAAGGCCAATTTGTTGGCTATTAGGATTGTTACCCTCACTTGTTTCTTGGGTCCATTTGATTGGAAAATCTTTTCCCAACCTTTAATTCTTAGGTACCATCTGTCTTTGAAGTTGAGGTGTGTTTCTTGTATGCAGCAGAGGATGGATTTTGTCTTCTTATCCATTCTGTTCATCTGTGTCTTTTTATAGGCAAGTTAAAACCAGTAATGTTGAGGGATATTAATGACCATTGATTTTCATTCTTGTTTGTTTTTGATTGGTGATGGTGGTGAAACTGTGTGAGGGATTCTATCTCTTTTACCTTTAGGCTGTTTGTAAAGTGGGATTATCTATTGCCTATATTTTTCTGGTTGTAGTTAACTTCCTTGGGTTGCAGTTTTCCATCCAGAACTTTCTGTAGGGCTGGATTGGTGGATATGTATTGTTTGAATCTGGTTTTGTCATGGAATATCTTGTTTTCTCCATCTATATTGGTTGAAAGCTTTGCTGGGTATGGTAGTCTGGGCTGGTCTCTTAGTGTAGCTAGAATATCTATCAAGGACCTTCTGGCTTTCAGAGTTTCCATGGAAAAGTCAGGTGTAATTCTAATAGCTTTGCCTTTATCTGTTACTTGTCCTTTTTCCTCTGCTGCTCTTAATATTTTCTCTTTCTTCTGTATTTTTGGTGTTTTGATTAACATGTGGCAAGGGGACTTATTTTGTGGTCCACTCTATTTGGTGTTTTGTAAGCTTCTTGTACTTTCATTGGCATGTCATTTTTAGGTTGGGAAAGTTTTCTTCTATGATTTTGTTGAATATGTTTTCTATACCTTTGAATTGGGTTTCTTCATGTTCTTCTCTACCTATTATTCTTAGGTTTGGCCTTTTCACGGTGATTTGTTGGACTTACAATTTTCTTTCGCCAATCTATTTCTCCTAGTGTATCTTTAATGCCTGAGATTCTCTCTTCCATCTCTTATATTCTGTTGGTTATGCTTGTAGATCCTGATCATTTACCCAGCTTTTCTATTTCCAGAATTCCCTCAGACTGTGGTTTTTTATTGTCTCTATTTCAGCTTCCAAACCTTGTACTGTTTGAATTGTTTCCTTCATTTGTTTGGTTGCTTTTTCTTAGCTTTCCTTGTTTTCTTTTAGACATTGAAATGGGAAGTCCTTCTGTGTAGATGTTTGTCTTATTGGTAGGTAAATAATGCACTGCTGGCCAATAGGAAAGCAAAATAGGTGGGGCTAGAAAAGAAGGAGGATTCTGGGAAATGTAGTAAAGAGGAGTCACCATGTGATCCCTGGGAAGAGAGGGTGCATAAGGCTGGCATCCTCGGTAAGATAAGTCCTTATAAAATATATAGATTAATGGTTTTTGTTGATACTTAAGACAGCTAGCAAATAAGAAATCCTAGTCACTGGCTAGAAGCATTGTAACTAACATAAGACTGTGTGTTGTTTGGGAACCCTAAAGTGGCAGCAGAACTCAGGATGCTGGCGGAAAGAGTTATCGTTACAAGAGATTTGTTTATTTCTTGCAATTTTTGGTTTGTCTTTTCCTCCATTTCTTGAATGTTTTTGTTTGTTTTTCTTCCATTTCTTTAAGGGATTTTCTCCTTTCCTCTTTGAGTGTCTCTATTATCTTCATAAAGTTGTTTTTAGGATCATTCTCCCTCTTTCTCTCTCTCTCTCTCTCTCTCTCTCTCTCTATATATATATATATATATATATATATATATATATATATTTGAATTACAAACAAGATTGAATTACATGAAGATCCCAGTTCCCTTCTCCCTCCCGTCCTTCTCTACCACCCCCCAACTAAAATCCTACCTGTCATATGTCCTTTCTTCTAATCTACACCCGACTCAAAATTTCTGCTTCCTCATAACCTCTGCATACTTCTTTTTCTTCCCTTCTCACTCTCGTAGCTTCTTCCCCCTCTTCCCATGTTCTCAATTTGTTCAGGGGATGGTGAACCTTTCCCCTTCTCCAGGGGACAAAGTTTGTGTCTTTTAGGGTCCTCCTTGTTTACTAGTATCTCTGGCAGTGCAGATTGTAGGATGGTAATCCCTTACTCCACGTCTAAAATCCACATATGAGTGAGTACATATCATGTTTGTCTTTTTGTGATTGGGTTACCTCACTCAGAATGGTTTCTTCAAGTTCCATCCATTTTCCTGCAAATTTAAAGATTCCATTGTTTTTGTTTTTGTTTTTTTCTGCTGAGTAGTACCCCATTGTGTAAATGTACCACATTTTCTCTAGGCATTCTTCGGTTGAGAGGCATCTAGGCTGGCTATTACAAATAATGCTGCTATGAACATGGTTGAACAGATGTCCTTGTTCTGCTTTATCTGTTTTTGGGATGTTTCCGTCTTGCTGGTGTGGAGTCCTAGACTCTGGTGGTATCATATTTATCTTTCTGTTGTTGAATGTGTTCTTATATTGCCATCTTCCCATCCCTTCTTCCAGTGGTTGCCGGCTGGGTCTCTCCCTCTTCTGATGGGTAAGGGTCCAAGGTTCTCTTCTGGTGTGTGCAAGCAGGTCCAATACTCAGATGGCTCTCCTCACCCCATGGATAGAGGCAGGACTAACACCACTAAGTTGGCAGACTTTGGATGGCCTTGTCTACCTGGACAGTTCCCCTGTGCATTAGTCCTCAGGCCTCAGGTGTCTCCAAGCAGGAAGATGGGCCCATGTTTACCTCCTCCTGTGGGTGGAGGTGTTATTAGCACCCCTAATTTTGAAGGCTTTGGATGGCCTGGTCCAATGGCAAAGGTTCCCCTGTGTGCAGTTCTCAGGCCTCAGACGGCTCTGACTGTTGTTATTTTGTTGTTGAGATCTTTACATATGTATCAGGGTGGCCTGAACTCACTATATAGACCAACCTGGCTGCAAACTTACAGTAATCCTCTCGTCTTTGTCTATATTCCAACATTTGTAAACCATTGAAGCAAACAATTATGAATTGTAATTTAGAGCCAAGTAAATATGTTTAAGGCTAAAACAAATAGTCCTAACATAGAACTAACAAGAAACAACCCAAGGCATTGGTGTTGTTACAAATGTTAGCACCATGGGCTGCAGCCAAATAAGAGCATCTATCATCCAGATCTGGGATGAGAACAGAGAATTAATCCTGAGAGGACAGTGTTCTCTGACCCTCCAGCTTTCAATTTGTAAGAAATTACCAACAACTTTTTGGGATCCTTGGATTTTTGAGTCGTAGAACAACAACAAATACTGACCCAAAGAAACTTAACCTCTTGACAGAGATAAAAGATAAAACATCAGCGACGGAGGCCCATGTCTGAGTCTGTGGTCGTACTGCAGCTAGGGTCTGTGTTGATGTTTGTGGCCTGTGCTACCACTACAGACCATCTGGATTTCTGTAGTCTGTGCTGCAGCCTGAAGCCACATTGATAACCTTGAGCCATTTGGCTGCTGGGGACCATAATGATCTCAATGGCCTGTGTTGCTACCTGGGACCACGTACTTGTACCTGTACTTGTGCTACTACCAAGAGTTCTGTCAGTGTCTGTTGTCCTACTATGGCTGGGGTCTGTGTTGATGTCCATGGCCCATATTAACATCGAGGTTCAGGTGGATGCTATGGTCTGTGCTGCCGCCTGACGTCATGTTGCTGTTTGGGGGTCCCTGTTGCATCCAAAGGCGTTGTCTGTATCGGTGACCTTACTACAGCTAGGGGCCCTGTTCTTGTCCTGTGATTTTGTCAGAAACCATTTGGAAGCCCATGATCTGTATTGCCACTGACTGTAAAGAGCAAATAAGCTATTCTAGCATTGATATTGATAATGGTGGATGCACAGTTAAGAAAGAGGGACATAGAAAATTTCTTCGACAACATTACCTCCACTCTAAATCCTGCCCATCCCCCCCAAAGAAAAGGTAGCAGCCTAAACAGGTAGCTATCAAAGAAAACTCTTAAAAACTGTGACAGGATTGTATCAATAGTCTTTCTGCCAGGCAGCCCAAGTTCTACCCACCACCATGTTAAGGTTCCAAGTAACACACAGAGACTTATATTAGGTACAAATGCTGCTTGACCATTGACTAGGATCTTTCATCTTCTAGCTCAGTCTTAATTATCATAAATCTATATATTTTATAAGACTTATCTTAAAGAGGATGCCTTCCACAGGGTGCCCTTTCTTGCCAGAGGATCACATGGTGACTCCAGAGCAGAGACAAGGAGGAAGAAAGAAAGGAATGACTTCCTTCCTGCTCTTGCTTATATATGAGTCTCCCTACTATGTCACTTCATGCCTGGATCACCACTTCTTTACATTTCCCAGAATTCTCCTTGACTCCTAATCCCACCTAACTTGCTGCCTCATTGGCCAAATAGTATTTTATTTATCATCCAGTAAGACAAACACATGCACAGAAGCACTTCCTCAGAGGATGCTGAAGTGTCATTCCCCACAATAGATGGCTTCTGGCAGCAGTGCAGGAGGCAAAGGACTTTGTTCTGTTTAAGGGGCAGAACACTGAGATTTGACAATGCTCAATGAGTATATACATAACACAAATTGGGTTTGTTCTTGGTTTTGTTTTTTTGGTAGGGTACAAGGCCACAAAGGATGGGAAGGAAGACATGGAAGTACAGGGAAGTGAATGTGACCAGGGTGTATAATGTGAAATCCTCAAAGAATCCATAAAAATATTATTGGAAAAAATAAATGAAATTTAAAGACACATAGTAGGAAAAATGCGTGCCATCTAGCCTCAGTAAATTTCAGATGTTATCTGTCAAATGATAGACACAATGTCTGATTACATTATCAGCTGAAAACTACCACACTGCCTATGAAGAATAATGGATAACCCTATGAAATACCTCATCAAGAATAACCTGGTGCACTTCAAACCCAGCACATCTAAAAAGTGGATTTCTTTCCTGTTCTCCATTCCTGTTGCTCAAGTCAAAAATCCTAAAAAACATGGCCAAATAAATCCCCCTTCTTCCCTGTTTTCATATATTATTAGAAATATAAATATCACCAAAATGCTTTCCCTAATTTTCTCCAACTTTTGAATCTTCCCATGATCAGAGAGGCTGTGCCTAGTTTCATCTTCCTGGAAGTTTTGTTGTGGTGGTAATGGTGTCAAGATGGTGAAACTTTTTAAAATAGAGACTGAGGAAAGTCATGGAGACCTGGCCCTAAGTAGGAATGAAGTCTTGGTCTTCCCAAGGGTCCATACTCAGGGAACAAGACTGTTAGGAAGATAGGATGACCCATGTGCTTAACCAATTCTTCAGGTAACTGTGTCAGTTGTACTCTTTTATCACATTCTGTAGAGCATGGAGGTCCTCACCAAAGTATGAACAGATAGAGCCACAAAATCACAGACTTTCCACCTCAAAAATTGTGAGTCAACTAAAAGTCTTCTTATAAATACCCACCATTGAACTAACATAGTCAGTCATCATCTCTTGAGGAGAAGTAAGAATAACTACTCTTCCTACTTCCTGACTTTTCTCCCTTCAAAACCATTGCCTCCATCACTAGTAGGGTATTTGTTCTATTTTCTTTCATTGCTGTGACCAAATGCAACTTAGAGAGCAAAGGCCTTATATCAGATTACATTTCTGGACTACAGTCCGTCACTGAAGAAGGTCAGGACAGGAACTCTAGGCAGAAACCGAAGCAGAGACCATGGAAAAATGCTGCTTTCTCCTTGCCCCCTGGTGAGTCACTTTCCCACTCATGCTAAGCTAGCTTTCTCACACAGCCAAGGCCCATCTGCTTAGGGATGGTGTCTGCCACCTTGGGCTAGGTACTCCCACATCAATTATCAATCAAGGTAGACTTTTAAAGATGTGAACACATGCCAATTTCTTCAATTAATATTCCCTCTTCCCAGGTAACTCAAAGCTGTGTCAACTTGATAATCAATACTAACCCAGGCAATTTCTAGGTTGAAACACCTGATCTTGTTGCTCACTCTCCAACTTTAACCGAAGGCCCTCTCCTGACTCTGGCACCAATTCCAAGCTCCTCAAGCACAAAAAAAAAAGTCCCCCAAGCTTCCTTGCTGTGCTTCTGATCTTTGCTCCTAAACATTTTCACTTCACACTCAACATATGCATTAGCAATATTCCCGCTCCAGAATGCCCATCTTACTTTTATTCTCCTAATTCGATGCCATTTTTGTGCAGATTTAAAGCAGTCTACAGCCGTAGCTTATTAGAAATGTCATTTCACACCCCATCACCCACAGACAAATCAGAATTTCAGGAGCCCAGGAACATGTACTTAATACATTGCTAACTGATTCTGATACATGCTACAGTTTGGGATACGCTTACATGAGTGATTCTTACTGATGATTTGAAATCAAAATGCAGCACCATCTCCTACAGTGCTGAGGTCCTCAGCCTTGGGTAAATCAAATGCCTTCATGAAATCCCATAGCATCCTATGCATTGTACTCTGCGTGACACAGGCAATTGTGTGATCAGTTATTTCCTCTCATGAGTTGCTTATTCCCTCAGAGCAGAGGTTATCTCTTGACTGCCTTTGCCCCTCACACTGTAGATACTGGTAGATGATCCATGCAGGGTGCTTATTTTGTGTCACTTCTTCTTTTAGTTCTTTACTATGTGAGGTCATTTAACAACTACAATACCCCCCCCAGAAAATATATATTGCTACCATACACTCTATCTTGCATATGAAAACAGTAACAGATATTACAAGAATGGTCCCAAATAATCCAGTCAATAAATGTCATAACTAGGATTCAGGGTTAGGCCGGGCCTTCAGCAGGGCCCTCCGTGCATGTCCTTAGCCAGTATGAAGCACTGCATCTGCAGAACTGTAAATGAATGAAGACATGAATTGTCTGGCACATGATTGCTCAGTAAATGGAGCAACTATTCTCATTATCATCACCGTCAGACTCCCACAAACCAAATTACTTGCCTAAATCTCTGCAATAAGCTCTACTCACACCCACCTACTCTTTGGCTCAATCTCCTTTCAAATCTCATAGCAAAATACAGCAGGATTTTGTGATGCCTAAAGACACCCCCCCACTACCACCCCCGGCACAAAACTGTTAAATCAACTTCATCTCTTGCTCCCTTTTACGCTATTTAGTGGCTCAGAAACCTCACATAGCCTAGAATCTGCCACTTCTAATCACACCCTCTTGTAAAACTTTGCCGGTGGATCTATTGCCTTTGCTGCCGCCTTCGTGACAGCATAAAAAAGTGATGAACACTTCCAATTTCATTTAAACCACCCAAGACAATCATCTGTAGAGTATTGACAGACCTCCAACTTCATCTGACTGTCCATATAACATGCAGGGTGAGATAAGTGAATGTTTTCACATGCTTGATGATGTATTCTTTCACTTTGGTAATACTGTGGGATGTATTGAATTGTGTGTCTCCCCTGGAAAAAAAATCTATGTGTTAAAGTGAGGTTCATAATTCTCTCAGAATTTCACTCTTTTAGAGGAAATCAAGTTAAAAAGAAGTATCCCTAGTGCACGAACAGACTTCAAGAGCCCATTTCCCATGGAGGGATACTCTCTTAGCCTAGTTACACAGGGGAGGGCCTAGGCCCTGCCCCAAATCGCTTGACAGACTTTGATGATCCCTCCCTGGGGAGTGGATGGGGGATTGGGAGGGGGAATGAGAGGAGGGGAGGGAAAGGGAACTGGGATTGATATGTAAAATAAGATTGTTTCTAATTTAAATAAAATTTATAAAAAGAAACCCAGTCACAAAAAGACAAACATGGTATGCACTCACTCATATATGGATTTTACGCATAGAGCAAAAGATTACCAGCCTACAATCCACACCACTAGAGAAGTTAAGCAACAAGGAGGACTCTAAGTGAGACATACATGGTCCCCCAGAGAAGGGGAAAGGGACAAGATCTCCTGAGCAAATTAGGAGCATGGGGGAGGGGAAAGGGAACTAGAAGAATGAAAAGGGGAGAAGAGGAGGAGTGAGGAGGACATAAAGGAGCAGGACAGGAAGGCTGTGTAGGAGGAAGAACAAAGGAGAGCAAAATAAGAGATACCATCAGAGAGGGAGCCAGTATAGGTTTAAAGAGAAATCAGGCACCAGGAAAATGTCCAGAGATCTACAAGGATGACACCAACTAACAATCTAAGCAACAGTGGAGAGGCTACCTTAAATGTCCTCCCCTGATAATGAGATTGATGACTAACTTACATGCCATCCTATAGCCTTCATCCAGCAGCTGATGGAAGTAGAAGCAGATACCCACAGCCAAACACTGAAGTGAACTGGAATCCAGTTGCAGAGAAGGAGGAGTGGTGAGCAAAGTGGACAAGACCAGGCTGGTGAAACCCACAGAAACAGCTGACCTGAACAAGTAGGAGTTCTTGGCCCCTAGACTGATCACTGGAAAACCAGCTGGAATTGATCCAGACCCTGTGAATGTGGGTGTCAGTGAGGAGGCTTCGGAAATCTATGGGGCCTCTTGTAGCAGATCAGTATTTATCCCTAGCATAGGAATGGATTTTGGGAGCCCATTTCACATAGAGGGAAAATCCCTGAGCCAAGACACATAGGTGAGGGCCTGGGCCCTATCCGCAGGGTTATGACAGACTCTGAAGACCCCACCATGGAAGACCTGGCTCTCTCTGGGGAGCAGAAAGGGGTTGGGATAGGTAGGGTGTTAGTGGGGGGCAGGGGAGGAGCAGAGGGAGAGGGAACTGGGTATGACATGTAAAACAATCTTGTTTCTAATTTACATAAAAAGTGGAGGATAAACAAAACAAACTAGGTCTTTAAAAGGGAAACTAATTCATTTTGACCTTTTTATAACAAAAAGACATCTGATCATAGTCATGCAGACAGAAAAAGCAATGTAAAGAAGTCACGTGCAAGAACTTGCTGGTTACTTAAAACAAAGTCTCCCCCATCGTCCTCAGAAGTAACCAAACGTATCAACACCTGAATTTCAAATTTCCAAAAGCTAGGATTGTGAGACAATTTTCTGTTATCTAAGCCACTCAATCTGTGGTACAATAGATATCCTTTATTTTCAGTTTCTCTTCCTGTGGTCTCAACTGCTACCATCAAATGTGAACTCAAACTGCTAAATGGAAATTTTCTGAAATAAATAATTTATAAGTTTCAGTTGGGCGTTGGTGGCACACGCCTTTAATCCCAGCACTCGGTAGGCAGAGGCAGAGGCAGGTAGATCTCTGTGAGTTCGAGGCCAGCCTGGTCTCCAGAGCAAGTGCCAGGATAGGCTCCAAAGCTACACAGAGAAACCCTATCTCAAAAAACAAAACAAAAAAAATTGTAAGTTTCATATTGAAGACTGTTTTGAGCAGTGTGATACAATCTTGCACATTCTGCTTTATTCTACCAAGAACATGGTTCATTCCTTTGCCCATGATGTCCATGCTTTATATACCACCCACCCATTAGACTAGTCTTGTACTTACTTTGTTAACCCTTATTTTACACAATGATGGTTTCCAAAGCACATAGGTGATCACGAAAAAGAGGCATCAGGAAATGAAGCTTGAAAAGATAGAGTAACTATGTTTCTATGTGGCAATGATACAGGACATATAGAAAACAAAACAAAACAAAAAACTTAGGGGATGCAGAGTTTAGTTTTGTCTGCAGTTCAGGAACACATCACTAGTTTACCACTATATGTTGCCATAGCAGCATAAGTAAATGAATAAAATTATTACAAATGGTAGGGGTCAAGGCCAGGTGCTTTCAAGTTCTTGGCCTCACATTCAAGAATGAAATAAAAGCCCACAAAAGATAGTAAAGGAGCAAGAAAATTGTATCTAAAGCAAAGCTATAAAATAGGTCAGATTGCATTGCAAGAGAGCAATGAGTCACACAGGTGAAGGTACACAGGTGCCCAGATACACAGGGGCTTTCTTTTATAGGGTTCAAGAAAAGGAGTTTGGTTTCTGAGTGGCATAGCATGAGTGGCTCTCTAGTTTGATTAATAGATTCAGATTATGCAAGTCTTTACTAATTGCAAATATCTCTCCCCAGAACACACCTAATTTTAATCATAAGCATGCTCAATTGCGCATAAGATAGTAAATAGGGTATTATCCCTAAAAATTTACTTGGGGACACAGTTGTGCCTAAGTGTGCATGTACCCAAAACTCATTCAGAGCAGACTTCCCCGTTCCCCTACCTCATAGCCAGACATAACTGAAGTACAGTTGAGTAGGAACTAAGTTTGATGGTTGTTAAGGGCAGGAGAGGCTCCTTCCACTGTGTGGAGTGGGATGTGCATTTACTCTGTCTTAGTTAGGGTTTCTTTCTTTTTCTTTTTCTTCTTTTGTTCTTTTTCTTTCTTTTCTTTTTTTGTTTTGTTTTGTTTTATTTTATTTTGTTTTGTTTTGTTTTTCAAGATAGGGTTTCTCTGTGTAGCTTTGGAGCCTATCCTGGCACTCGCTCCAGAGACCAGGCTGGCCTCAAACTCACAGACAGAGATCCGCCTGCCTCTGCCTCCTGAGTGCTGAGATTAAAGGTGTGTGCCACCAATGCCCAGCTTAGTTAGGCTTTCTATTGCTGTGAAGAAACAACACGACAATGGCAATTTATAAAGAAAGACATTTTATGCTGGCTTATAGTTCAGAGGTTCAATCCATTATCATCATGGTAGGACATGGCAGTATACAGGCAGACATGGTGCTGGAGAGGAAGCAGAGAATTCTAACATCTTGACTCACAGGCAACAGGAAGTGGTCTTAGACACTGAATGGTCTCTTAAGTATATATGAAACCTCAAAGCCTGCCTCCACAGTCACACACACAAGACCACACCTACTCTACAAGACTATATCTCCTAAAGAACCACTCCTTTCTGGGCCCTTTCTTTTAGACCACTGAAGGGACCAGCCCCCTGCTTTAGTTGCCATGACAGGCTGTAGAAAAGACTCAACATGCACTTGCCTGACCTTGCTGGGCCTGCCCCAGTCACTAAAAGGTCAGATACCTGCCTTGTGGCAAGGAACCAATCAGAAGTTAGCTGACAGGTCTGTGCTTTACAGCTCTGGATATGCTTTATGGTACAAGTGCACAACAGTGACATGCAGAGCATAGCAACTGCCCTGGGAGGGGCTATGGGCCATATAAACCAGTTGACCAATCAACACAGGACAGGTTGCCCAAGCCCGGATGTGCACCAATCCTAAGACTGTTGAGTACCCTTAGACACTCCCCTTGCTCTACCAAATGTATTCCCTACCTCGTGATTTCTCGGGGTCCTTCTCCAAGCATCTGTCACAATGAATGAACGAAGTGCCCAAGCTAATGGGGTTAGCTCATTTAACAACAATAAAAGACTCTTTGCTTTTGCACAACAACCACCATGTAATTAATCCAATGCAAGTATCTCTCAGGTTGCCGACAGGTTGCTATTGTTCAGAGAGGAGTTTGTGTGCATGTTGTATGAATCTCCAAGGGTGTCAAGCACATTGTTAGAAGGGGGGTGTGTTCGTAGCTCAAGTCAAATGGAGGTGGAGTTCTTAGGCAATTCCCTATGCTTATCCACCTCACAGTCAGTCAAATTTCCCTACAGCCCTTTCACCATTTCTGCAACCAAGGAAGGACCTTCTGAGGGTTGAAAAGAAGCTTTGTCAAGCTGAAAGGGAGCACAAGAGACATGGGGGGGGGGTGAAAACAGAGCTGGGAGAAAGGGGAAGAAAAATAAGAAAAAAATAATAAATAAAGATGCAGAGAAGAATCAGGGATGAGAGGCAGAAATACCTCTTACTGGTTTCTGTCCTCAAGTCTCTGGAAGCTTGTACTCTCCTTACAGAAACCTGGTGTTGGTCAAGAACCCAGGCATTGGGCTACCTACTGGGAGGGCAGTAGCAGTGGTAGTCACCAAGGAGACTGTTTAGACTGGTGGAGGGAGATCCTATCCCTGCATTTCTGTAACTCAGGCACACAGAAGGCACATGTGTTCTTCAGTGGGGAATGTGTGAGCACTGAGGGAAGCTGCGGATTAAAAAAAGGCCTGGTTAAATCTAAGCTCCAGGAGTACAAAGAGAGGGAAGAGGGATTATATGAGCAAGGGGGGCAGAGGTGGTCAAGATTATGATGGGGAAACCCACAGAGAGAGCTGACCAGAACTCATGAGAGCTTATGGACTTTAGACTGACAGCTAGGGAGCCTGCATGGGACTGAAGTAGGCCCTCTGTATGGGAGTGACAGTGGTGTGGCTTGGTCTGTTTTGGGGGCCCCTGGCAATGCGACCAGGATGTATCCTGCTGCATTAGATGGCCTTTGGATCCCATTCCCTATGATGGATGCCTTGCTCAGCCTTGATGCAAGGGGAGAAGCTTGGTCCTGCCAACATCATGCACCAGGCTTTGTTAACTCCCCATGGGAGGCCTTACCCTTTCTGAGAAGCAGATGAGAGGAGCGATGGGGGAAGTAGGAAGTGAGAAGAGGTGGGTGGATTGTTAAATGAATTTAAAAAACAAAAACAACAACAACAAAACCCTAAGGGCTAAGGGAATAGCCTATACTGTTTCTATGGTCTCTTATACTCTCCTGACCAACAATTCCAAGGGACATTTCCCATTTCTACCATCTAGATTTTGTTAGTCTATAAAGCTTTGGGAGATAATATTATCACCCAATTGTTTAACTTCAATTATACAATTAAATTGTAAATATACATATATAATTTTACACATACACACACACACACACACACACACACACACACAGAGAGAGAGAGAGAGAGAGAGAGAGAGAGAGAGAGAGAGAGAGAGAGAGAGATCTGGTTAAAAACAGAAGCCACAGAATAGAATCAGCCAAGTGTAATCATATCCTTGACTAAAACAGTAGATGCCCATGAATGCCCAAACACAAGGCAAGAGCAGCCATCAAATGTCAGCACACAGCCACTAGACTTGTTCAGTCATCAGGTGGGATAAGATAACCCAGAAGACAGCAGCACACGGCACACACCCCGTGGGAATGCTTGAGCAGCTCACTGAACTCATGTGTTATCTTTTGAGGGGCAGAAAGAGAGGCTATGTTCTATGATAGGAGAAACTGATGTTTGGATGGCAAATACATTAACTCTAACACACTGTAAAACATATTTACATGACAAGATTCAAAAGACTTGAAGCTCAGGTGAGTGGCAAATGGAGAAATTTACAGCCCTGAATGGGAAGTTTCCTGAGTAAAACAAACTTGGATGTAAGACAGCTGCTTTTATAGATTGTATGTTTAAATTGTAGAGTGGAAACCCTAAAACCATTGGCTTTCGATACAGGCATCAGTGAGATGTCTGCAGTGTGGAGCAGTGATGCAGGAGTCCCTCCAGGGGATTAAAAGATGACAAAGAAGTCAAAGGCTGACTACCCACAATCCCACTGTCTCTGGGTACCTAAGGCAAAAGTTCCCACTACAGAAAGCAATATTCTTCTCCTTCATCCTGCCTGTCCTTCTGCTGTGTAGTGCTGCATTTTAGAGTGCTGACTCCTTCTTAGAAAGCTTTCAAGAATAGACTAGAAAGAGAAACATATGGGGTGTTGAAGGGGTGGATAGGGAGGGCTATGTCATAGATGGGATAATCTCCACTTTCAGAACCAATGAAGCCTGAAGTTTACAACAGTGTGTTAACTCCCTGGGCAGCCAGCTTGTGTCTCCTAATCTATATTCAGGTAGTGCTTTTGAGCATTATGTAGCTTGAAAACTTGAAGTGAATTTTCTGAGTGGTTAATAACCTATCTGTATGAGTATTAATGAACAGTGACCTTGCACTGAAGCAGCACTCTCTCAGTGCAAGCCTCTTTATAGCCTCTCTAATATCATAGCATTGGGCTCCCTGCTTTCCTGGAAGATTATTGGGCACCAATGTTTCTACTGTGTGAAATCAGACAGTATGTGTACCCTCCCATCCTTCAGTTGTCACACCTAAAGGGTGTAACTAAAGCTCTCAGGCACTTTCATCACTGTTCAGTGTGTACAGCCTTGAACATTTCTATAGATAGTGAGGTTTTATTTCTTAGACAAAAACTTACTATGAGGACAGAGATGGCCAAAACTCCTGATCTCATGTTTCAGTCTCCCAAGTGCTAGGATTGCAAGTTCCAAACCATGCCCCACTTCTGAATATTTTGCAATCAGGATGTAATGTATAAAAGAAGAAAAAGGAAAAAAGAATTCTAAATGAAAAAGAAAACATGATTTATGTCATTGGTTTGTTGTTGAACAGTCAGCATGTCCCATATACTGTCCTAAATGTGAATTATCACTGTGATAATGAGAATACACAAAGAACCTCTAGCTCCCATAATATAAAAGTAGTTAACCTCTTGTTCTTTGCATGGGAATAGGCATAGGCTCACAAAAGGGGACCATTTAAACTGGCTTGCTCTGAGACTTCAGTGCTGCTCTTCTGATCTGCAGACTATGCTAACTTAAAGATGGTAAATAAGAGCACAAAGCTACCTTGAATGCGGTCACCAGGCACTTGTGATGTCAGTGCAGCCTACAGAGAGTGTAGGAATTGCCTTCTGCTCCTTGTTTTCTTCCACTGGTCATGGCCCCCATGTGATGGGTACCACAAAATCTGTGGATTTAGAGTCTCTCTATCCTTTACTTCTTTATGGAATTCATTCTCATAAAATTATAACTTCTCTTAGAGCTATCTAAACATTATAAAAAGAATAATTTACTATCTAAGATTAAAATGACGTGTTTACTCTTAATTCCCAAGTTGATTAATGTGTCCTGTGCCCACCTACACTGTTGGCCTTCAATCCAAGGATAACTTATTATGGGTTCAAATCATTTCAGGTGTGGGAAGCAATCTTCAATGTCTTATTTACATATGGAGAAAATATATCCAGTGTTCTTGAGTGTTGTATATCAATGCATACAAGTTAGATAATGAACTAAGGTTGTTGTCATAGACACTGCCAAACTGCCAACAAGAGTGGGCTTTGAAAAACAAAATAAAATTAGAAAGGTATTTAGAGTTTTCAGTTGAACTTATTTGAACACCATTGTTTCTCCATTCAAATACATCATTAACTAAAAGACCATAAACTTCAAACGTCATCAAGGAGAACAGTTATGCAAATATCAGACATGTTACTCTTATTTGTCTCTACCTGTCAAACTCAGAAACTCTGTCTCTCATATTTTCTCTCTGCTCCATTTTCTGTCTCTGGCTAAAGTAGGTGACTAACTATGATGAAATAAACACCCACATGTCACAAGGAGACAACAAAGAAGGCTGTCTTGAACACACAAATCAGTTTAAACAATACAGGTTGCCATAACAGGTCCCCCTCTCTCTGCTACTTCCATCAATTTTCTCTTCTGCCCTACGTCTCCTTCCAGTAAGACAACAGAGTTCAGAGAGAAGGCACTCATGATCTGTTACAACGGAGAGTGGATTGCTGAAACCAGGTGTATCAAGGACAGGAGACAGGATGTGGAATCAGCTCCCTGAGGTCAAGGTATACATGGGCACAAAAGCAAAGCCTACACACCTACTACTAAAATGAAGCCAAAGTCAAAGTCATTTCAGAATAAAGTAGTTTTCCTTTTGAGGGAAAATTTGTTAGAGAAAAACTTTTGTTACAACTGGATTCCTACTCTTTTTATTTCATAAAGCAAGAACCTGTATGCAGTTTATCTTTGGGTAATTCCATCTTAATTAATCTTGCTCAGATGTGTATGCATAAAGCTACAATAGCCTTTATGATTTCCCCTAGCTTTATGGCATATAAAAAAAAGATCATAGATTGCATTGCTGCAATTTCAGTGAAAAACAAAGTTTTCAATTATTATTTTGTGTTCCAAGACTATCTAAAGGTTCATCCAAATAAGTTTATTTATTCAACTAACATTTATTGAGTATCTAACTCAGTCAGAAAACATACTAGGTCCTGGAGTTATACCAGGGATTGATGCAGAGTAACTACTTACTTCTGGATGATCAAGCAATAGAGAAAGACAATTACATAACTAATATCGATGAGGTGTGAAGTGTGTTGTGCTAAGAAAGTATAGGGATCTATAGGCACAAATGGTAAGAGGAGTTAAGGTAAAGGAAGCCTCAATGGAGAAACATCTGAAGACTGAGTTTCCTGGGCGTAGAGAAAAGCCCCTGTGACGGTGAGAGGTAAGGTTGGCCTTGATATACCAGAGGGTCCAGAAGACATGGAGAAGGAATGGAAAATCTCCACAGGAGAGGCTAGTGCACCCAGCAAGGGCAGCTTGAGAGGGTGCTTTCACTGAAATAACAGCAGTCCTTCTATTGGTTTGTCCTTTTATGGCCTCTGCCTAAGGCATTCTCTACCCCTGAGTGGACTGTATCCATTCCTTGACTTCCATCTCATTTGGATAAGAGCCTCACCTCTTTCTTTATTGAAGTGATTCCCTGCTGAATAATGCAAAATATTTTATGTGCTCATTAAATGCCTCTTCCATGCTCCTCATCCCAGAAGAAGAAGAGTTGTCGATATAAGAAAGCTGCTAGGAAGTAAATGAACTTGATTACAAAAGACAACTTCAACAATTAAAACTAATATAAGTAGTCCTTGGATAGTACCTGCTCTCTCCCTCCTTCGCCCCCATCCTCCAGGGCTTTGTGGTCTGAGATGAGGAAGGGATGTAGAGGAAGATCTCAGGAAGTGAATGAAGGGATGGGAAAGCTGAATTTGGAGAAGTCAAAGCTAGGGGGTTGTTTCTTCCCTCTCCATCTGCCTTCTTGATCATTCTAAAGCATCATTTGACAGTGGGGTGAGAAGACTGGGAAATACTGCAGGGGGAAAAATAGATTTTCTGTAGGAAAAGTAACAAAGCAAAAAAGGACAGGGGTCAGAGCATTGGATGACCTTGCTCTTGGTTTGAGAGTGAGGACGACTGGAAATCCTGAAGTGTCTCCTACCCATAACAGCAGAGGAGGGAGTAAGCAAGGGCCCAGGGACCAACCTGAACAATTACCAAAAGAAAGGCAGAAAAGAACCAGGTTGATTGGTTGTTGCTTTCAGGAATTGTGAGACATTGACAGAAGAAAATTAAACAAGTCACAGGATCACCTGAAGCAAGGAAACAAAGCAGACACATCAAATTGAAGAGATACACTGCTAGAGTTGCACTGATATGAATCTTTCATTACAACTGGCTGATAATCTCACTCATACTTACTTAAGCAAATAAAGAGGCATCACTGGGAGCCTGTTTCCCTGTCTTTCCAGTCCCCTTATCCAAGTGGCTTTATTCTCAAGTGTTACATGGTATCAAGATAATCCCTAGCAGCTCCAAGGATATAATTTTGTTGCTTCAAATTCCACTGGAAACAACAGATCACTTTCCTCACCAGATGATAACAAGTGACATATTTTTTTGCTTGGTGACAGACATTGGTCTAAGAGCTATCTCTGAGTTAGCTCCTGCAGTTTTTACAACAATTTGGCATTAAGCCAAGACAAAGAGAAGTGAGACAACTTGCCCAAGTTACTCACCAACTTAGTAATGTTTCATTAAGATCCAGCTTCCAAGAAGCCTGATGTCTATGTGTCCCAGCCCACAGGACGTCAACCTGGGGCAAGAGAGTCAGGGATAGGGAATGGGGACAAGAGACGAAGAAAGAACAATCACAAGACAGGATTCTGATCAAGTGGCAAACTCTATTTTTCTCAGGTTAGTTTATATAGTTAGTAGAGTGGGATATGGGGAGGGGTAAAATGGGTTGTTTGTGCACCAGGTGTTAGTATAGGCAGGATATTAGGAAACCACAAAGGGAGGATGTTTGGCAGGGTAAAGAGTTTATGAGTAAGAGGTCCAGGAAGGGTTGCCTAGGTGACAGAACCTGTGGGTGGAACATAGGGTGGAGGACTGGATTAAGTTGTTTCTTTTCTTAAGCTGAGGTTCTAAGGAGATGCTATGTAAAGGTTAATATATAACTATGTGGCCAGCCAAGCATGGCCTGGCTTTCATGCGAAGCCCTGGGATCTTTGGCTCCCAGCATCTATGGAAGCAGCAGGTCAAATTGTGTATCTTTATACCAATCATCTTGAACATGACTCTCTAGTCATATACCAATCACATGATACACACTGTTCAGATCAAGTGCATAGCCACCCGTGTGTTCATAGCAGATGGTGGAGCCTCCCACAGGGAAACCAATGCATAACTAGTAGAAAGGGGGGTAAATAGCTAAGTGAGGTATTTGCTTCAGAGCAGAAACAATATAGGGCATGTCCATGCCTCCAATGCCTCTCCCATCAATTGTCTTTCCACAGAAACACCATTCGTGTTATGTAGCAGAAGCATTAAGTGAGTAGTAGGTAACTCGCAGCTTCATTCTTACTTCATTCATTCAGAGTTTACACTCCATCAGAACAAGTGACACAAAACCCATAAACACGGATGCTAAAACCTGCAGCCAAGGAGTGTTCAGGGATGAGAATGATGGAGGCAAGAGACAGGAGGGTTGTGAAATATACACATAATGATGATCAAAGCCTCTTGGAGTTTGATTTATCACTCTCTTCAGTTAGGACATACAATCTCCAAACTGCGACTTGTGAAGATTTTCCAATCTCTCAAAAAAAAAAAAAAAAAAAAAAAACTTTATTTGCCCACCTTCATGTTAACCTGTCTTGATTCCCTCAGCTGAAGTCATTTCTCTCATACCATTTTTCCAACATGCTTGGCAATGTAGTCTTCTAAATTCTTCCTTAAATTTTGATCTTCAAATCTCCGCCTTCTCTACTTTTCCTCTTCGGTGAATGATACTAGTCCCCTACTCAGGTTCACAGGTTAAAAACAGAGCTCTGCTGCTTCTCCATGGACTCTGCAAGCAATGCCAGCACCGGGAACTCTCACAGCACTAGTTGTAGAGTTTAAAGGCACTTAGTTGAATTAGCCACTTTGCTGTGTCACCACGACATTGTGAGTGGCTTATTATTGGGGGCTTTTTGTAACCCTTAAGATCAGGCTTTTTTTTCCCATGGCCAGACCATCCATACACAGCTGAAGGGTACAATAAGTAGCCCTGACCAGAACTCCAGAAACTCCAGAATCAAAACCATCATCTGGCCCAGTCATGCCTCGCCTCTAGTGTAATTGCTGCTAGAACCTCTTTCTATATACTCTGTCTGCATGGTTTGCTTTCTAGCTATAGAAAGTCTCAGCTTTCACTTTCTGTCTCTTCCTAATCAGTTATAATACAGACCCTCTGGCCCCATCAGAAGCAAGTCAGCAAAGAACAGTTAACTAAAACTGACTAGAAGGTTCACACCTCTAATCCCATCACTCAGAAGCCTGAGGCAGAATTACCATGAGTTCAAGGCCACACTAGGTTATGGAGTGTGACTCAAAATGAAACAAAACCCATCTGGAAGTGTTTGGTTGTTGTTAAGCCATTCTCTTTGCTCTTTTTTGACTGACACCAATTGTTCTGCCCATGGTCCCGACTTCTCACTCTGTTGATAAAAGAGAGTTTCCTCACATTAAGTAACGTGAAATGGCCAAACATGCTGCACCCAATACTGAACACTGGCTGAGGTTTCTTAGTCATATCTATGTGCTGCCAAAGATAGATGTACAATACACACCATACAAAGCCACACAGGAGCTGTACTGTGGTCCTTAGTGAACAGTTGAGGGCCATGGAGAAAGACCTTTGCAATAGCTTAAGGGTGCAGTGCCCCTGGCTGTTCAGGAGCGTGTGACTGACTTCTTTGAATAGTCTTACAGACTGAAAGTAAATAGAACCAACAGAATTGAGAAGGTAATGGGGGGCAGCAGGTGAGCTGAAGCAGGGACTAGCTGTGTGGGAGTTGTCACAAATGGCACCGGAGTATACCTGGGAGGACACCTGCAAAGAACAGAACGACTCATAGCTAGGACATATGAATAGGTCTTACCCCAAAGCTCTTCCTCATCTCCATTCTGAACCCCAGCTACTTCTCATCCCCTCCACCTTTGCTAACTAAATACCAGTTATCACCGTATTCATTTTACTCTAATCTCCTCCTGTGCGGTTCCCCCTTGCCCATCTTCTGTCCACACCCCATCACCACTGCAGCACACGCTTTTTGAAACATCTTCAATAAACATTTGCATATCTTTATCAAATTTCATCAGTATGCAGTTGCCCCTGCATCCACAGGTTCTACCAGCTGTATAGAAAAAACTGTATCTGCACTAAATATTATACTGTAATGTTATGCTTTATTGTTTAAGGAACAATATGATGTAACATTTATGTTTTATTAGTTTTGTAAGTACATTGAATTTACATTGTTTTAGGTTTTATAAGTTCCATAAAGACAACTAAATGTATAGGAGATGATGTAGGTCATATAACTACTAGGCCATTTCTAGTCTCAGATTTTGTTATGAAAGAGGGTCCTGAAAACAAAACACTATGTCCCTATCACATTTAAGCATAAGCAAATTCCTCACAGTGGCCATGGGATCCCCCAAGATAGGCCATCCAGTCCCATCCCTTTCCAAATTCATTTCCTATCCTAACTGTGCTTTCCATTGTTCACTCTGCTAATAGCCACAGTGGGTTCATGCTTTTGCTTCTAAGCCAAGCTTATGCTAATACATGGGCTCTCACCCTTACTGTTGTCCCCCCTACCTGAAATCAAAAGCCCACCCCACCCCACAACCTAGTATTTGCAAAATTACTGCTTCTCATGATTCAAGCCTCAGCCTAAGCGTCACTGCCAGTCCTTGACCATTTTATCTTTCCCCACTGAATGTACTACCTGATGATATATTATACAGGTTTTTATCTGTGTAGTTTGTGGACCTTGCTAGAATATATATTACAAGGTGGCAGGGATATTTTCTCTCTGTATTTCTATTGTATTCTCAGCATCTAGTACTGTTTAATATACAATAGGCAACCAATGAAAACATGCAATGACAAATGAAGAAATTAATGTAAAGGGCTAATATAAAAATTAATACAATAGCTTGAACCATACTCAAGTTTAAGCAAGAAAACATTACTTGATCTCATTAGTGTTATTAGCATTGTAGGCCTACATTTTCCTACTTGTGAGGCTGAACTGGGATCACATTCTAAGCGAAATTATTTGTGATGAGGTTGGTTAGCTTTCTGGACAACAGTCAGCCTCTTAATGCCAGCGATCTCACATTGATGCTTCTTTTACCTCAGTAGAGCAATAAACAAACAGTAGATGCTTAAAAACTAAGAAGAGCACTTCCTATATGCCAGTCCTTAGTCTAGGGACCTTACATTTAGTAACCTACTCAACCCTATTCTAGTTTGTAAGACAACACCAATGGATGCAATCAATTTTCCAGTTTCATAGAAAAAGAAACCCAGCACAGAGAGGGTAAGTAGTTCCCCAAAGTAAGATTGGCTGGTAATTAACTTATCTGTCACCATTCTTTCAGAGAAATAAAACAAAACTTTCTGGAGAGAATCTTCTGTGCAATTGAGACACTTGGTAGTCTGTAGGGAAGACTAACAGTAGGCTACCAGACTTGGGCAACTGTATAGTCTGCAGAAGGAATGACATCTTCCTCCAGGAAAGCTCACTTTTGCTCTTTCCACCTTTCAGATGGTAAGATGAGCCTTTTATATTATTGACAATGATTTGCTTAAAGTCAACTGACTGTGGATGCTAAGTACATCCACTAAACTACCTCACAAAATCAATACTAGCATTTCATTGAAGAATTTCACATAGACAAATTGACCCATCACAGTAAGTGACCAACAAAGGTTTGAACTAAGCTTCTAACCCCAAGTATATAATCTTAAGCACTGGGAAGCTCCACCAATATTTGCTGGCTGGATAAAAATCAAAGACCAACTCCACTGTGGAAGTAGATGGCTGCTTTTCCTCCAGAGACAATTGCCTCTCCTCCCTCTCAAACACCTCAGTGTGGAACCTGTTACTAGACTTCTCTGAGCAGAGCTGTTTAAAATATATTTGAAAAGAGATTTGATGTGTGAAGCTTCCTTGCTTTCTAGCCAGAGTTCTTTTCTCTACATGTTTGGGATTTGTAGCAGGGAAAACCCACAAATGGAATTTCAGCACATCTGAATTCAAATGTCCTGGTTGCTTGAAGATAGGATTGGCAGCCTAACAGCTTCCAAGCTGACATGGCTTGCTGTCCTGGGGAGAGTGACTAAAAGCAATTTACACATTGCAGAGGGTTGTGAGTGTCTTTTCTTTTCTGCTATAAAGAACACTATAACTGGTACCAAGACAGAAAGTCAGTTGGAAAGTCTCCTCTAAGCCCAACTTACAGGAAGGCTAAAGTTAGCGCTTCAGTCAGTCAGCTTTCCAACACTACTTCTGCCGCTTGCCTCCAGGCCATCTTGCTTCCTGGATTCTCTAACCTATGACTATTCCCAGACATTCCTGAAACACATTGAAGACTAATTGAAACTTGGAGGATATAGGAATTCTTTTTCTTTTGCCCAACTTTTTAAGAGTCCTCATTCATTTCCTTGTGAACCAATCAATTGTTAGCAGTTTCTATACAGTGAGGGCTTGAGTAGAAAAGCCCATAGCTAAAGCATACATAAGAGTGTAGGTCTTAATAAAAAAAAATAAAAAAAAAAGCCTAGAGTCAGATACAGGGTAAATGCCAAAAGATCAGAAAGACACAGCCACACCTTACCTCACCAGCTAAGGTCACAGTGGGCCATGCCTTTCTCGTGTCAAGTTGTTGCTTATCTTTTGCAACACCCTTGAATGCTATAGAATATTACCAAAACTGAGTCATTCAATTTCTTTTAACAAAAAGTATAAATGGATTCAGTAAATACTTACTTCATAAAAAAAAAAATGTTTTCCAAAGGGAAAATAGTTAAGATCTGGGTAAACTGGGAGGGAGTAGAAGGGAAGGCGTTAGGGAGGGGAACATGAGGAACTGAGAAGGCCAAGTTGGGGGAGGGACAGAGGAGGAGAACAATGAGAGAGATATCTTGATAGAGGGAGCCATTATGGGGTTAGGGAGAAACCTGGTACTAGAGAAATTCTCAAGAATCCACAGGGATGAGCCCAGCAACAACAAACATAAAATTCCAGAGTAAGTGTTCCAATTTTTCTAGGTCAGTAAAAGAAAGTCTGTGAACAAAGGTCCAAGAATCTGATTATGATGAGAAGTTAAAATAACCAGGTTCCAGAGACCACATGCCTTCAAGACATTGGAAGTCTCTGCAGGGTAGTTGTTAAGAGAAGATTGGTACAATGTGATTTATATTTTTGAAATATCAATCTGGATGTGTGAGAAAGTATCTCATATACTTCACTGTGAACATTAGGAAACAAGGGAAGGACTGATTTCTGTGGCCACACAGGCTAGGGGTGGCTCAGATGAGGCTCTTCATTGGAGATATAGTGAGGAGTGCTATGTTTTTGAAGAAAAAGAGAAAGGCAAGATGAGACATATTGACTAGTTTATTATAGGCCCAGCAGAGTAAGGAGACTAAGAGAGAAGAGGAACAGGGGTAATGGCTGACCACCAAGTCTGGTCACCATAGAGAAGCAGAGAGCACACATAGGTGGGAGAAGAGAGAGTGAAGCAGAAGCAGAGAGAGAGAGAAAGAGTAAAGAGAGAGCAAGCAGCAGGGAAGTTGGGACTTTTAAAGGGAAGACTGCGCATGCCCACTGAGGTTCTATGCATGCCCAGAGTCCTCAGCAGGCCCTAATGCGTGGCGGGTGACGTGGTGATGATGTAGCACATTTTCTTGTGCGTGCCCTAACTGTTGTCAGGGGGCAGGGTCTGTCTCTTAGAGAAATATTGCCGATTAGTATTAAAGCCTGAACCTTTCAAGGAGGTTTTGGAATGTCATGAAGATGTTAATATTTGGTACTATACAAAGACTCAGTAGTAGCTGCAAGCATGTTTTAAACAAAACCCAGACATAAACAAAGACCTAGATACATGAAAAAGAGCAGAACTTCAGTTAGTGTTTAACTAAGGTGTGATAAGCATATCAAGCAGCTGGGGTGTGCTGGGTTGATAAAGCAAGGTCATATGTTAATGTGTAACACTGAAGACCTTGAATGCTATGGTCAGTTGGATGGAATAGGTCTTAAAGAGTGTAGCTACAAATAAGTCAGAAACTAAGAAAAAAATAAACTGGAGACTTCTCATGCACAAACTTATTTCTGCCTTAGCAAACTCAAAAGCCAAAGAGACCGAAATTAGCAGACTTATGAGCCACAAAGACCAAGTATAGAGAGTATCTATAAGCTTTCCCAAATGACCAAAGTCCTGTTAGAACTCTTGAAGGTGGTTTTTCAGTATTCATTGCCTGTGAATGGGTTGGGAGTTTCTTAAGGTTGGCAAAGGAGGGAGTCCCTATCTAACAGTCTTAGTGTTGTCCAGACTCTTACTTTGTATTTTCAATGGCAAAGATGGCTGCCAAGAATAAGCCATGTTAACTCAATATCTTTACTAAAATACTTAGTGTGCTAAAATATTTAAGTTTAAATAAACCCAAGAAGTTATCTTTTCTACCCAACACACACTATGAAACATTCTTTCCACCTAAGCAATGATTTCCAAAGAGAAATGGTTCCTTCTCCTCACAAAAAGACTATAATTAAGTGACAAGCCACTCAGAACACTGCCTTCCAGTGGCATTACCAGAGCTAGCCATTCGCAGAGCCCCACTGGTGGTGTGTGACCTCCAACTCTGAGAAACATCCCCACAGAAACAGAAGCTAAGAACCTCAGAAGCACTGTATCTTAAAGTGTGTGCTTTTTAGTCTATTTAAGTCACCAATACGAGATTTCATATCAGGCAGCAGAGTCTAATGAAAAGGAAAAGTATCAGACAGGTTTTGAAACCAAATTATTGCCTCTCTGACAGATACCACTGTGCAGCTTACAAGCATTTTTCCTATTAAGTTTTAGCTAGTGCAAGGGCTACAGTAAATAACCTTTCATCTGTGGACACTTTTCAGTGAACAAATAAGGAGCAATGCAAAGTAATGCTGGAGAAGTTTAAAGGGAGATTCCTTCACCTGAATTTAAAGTAATAGAATAAAAGGGAAAGTAGAAAACCATATACAGTTGCATTCTGGGGGAGCCCTTGTTTCCAATATATCATTTCTATGCAAATTTTGGTTACTGTAAAAATAATTATGCTAGGGTTAATTGGATTAATTACATATACACACATGCATATATATATATGCATATAAAACAGATAAGTAAGGCTTGAAGTTAATTAACACTATCAGAGACATTTAGATGGTTTGTGATATCAGATACCTGATGCAAAATTCAGTTTTCACTGTTTTATTTTCAAGGGTTTCTGTTTCTTTTCAGGGCCAAATGAAAGAGATAATCTTTGTGGCATTTAATGGTAGATTTGTTGTGAGGTGGTATTTTCATTTTTTTAAGGCTGAATAAACTTTTTATGCATTAATAGTCACATTTCGAGGAAGAGTTAAGAAACCTCACGAAAATGCACATGTAACAGAAAGGAGACCAAGGGAATGATGGAGTTTGCACTGGTTTGAAACAAGCCGTGCATAGCTAATCAGTGAGAAAACCGTGGATTACAACCCAACCAGAGCAGAAGAATACAAATGAACACAGGGCATGAGAGTGGCTCTTGCTGGGGGTGGGGAGACTTTGAATTATCAGACTTCTGAAAATTGAAAAATAGGCACTCAATTATCGGCAGCATACATCCTTGATTAAGCAAATCTATGTGTTAGTCGACCAGAATATACAGTCGGATAAGTTGGGTGCATTTTCTCTCAATCTACAAACATAATCATTTTTGCATGGAAACTTGGCAGAGTCATGCCTCATTTCTCAGCAGACTTAAGAACAGTGTGCAGTCTCGAGGTGTTTTGGATCACCTTGCAAAGCGAATCCCAGTACATCTCTGCTCCCCTTACAGATTGTTATCACGTACAATTAAAGCTCAACTGTACTTGTCAAAACAAGATAACAAATGGCACGCTCTGCTGCAGTAGTCCTAGATTTCTTTTTAATCAGTCTTTGTCACCTGCTCTCAAACTTCTCCAACTGAACCATGCCAATGCCAATATTTATTAGTGGCATAGTCATAGTTTCGCTCTAATTATAACTTTAAAACTTTATTCTAACAAATAATTAGTACTTAAATGAGCACTTAACTAACAGCTTTATAGGATGTTTAGTGAAGCAATAATAAGTTATCAGGGATAAGAAATAAAATTTCAGAAAAGTGACAGCTTTTTGTGTCCTTTGTCTTTCTGTTTTGGATCCTTTCATTATGATAAAATAAAACCTAAGCCTAATTTGGAATTTAAGATTTGAAGGGAAGATTCGTATCTATAGATGTGAGTCTATACATCACATGCCTACCAACACACTAAATTTCATTGCTTTTCCTCATATACTAAGCACTACTTCCCTGGCTCTGCCATCTGTAGTATACTCAGCTTATCTGGCAGGCTCAAGTCAGCTCCATTCCACACCTGCTGCTGTCTTTGGAGTCATCCCATATTCCTGGCACTTCCAATTCCCTGAGGTATTCACATTCACAAAACTGAGGCTGCACCTTCACCAACGGCATCCCTGGCCTTTCTCCCTTCAGTGACTCCAATGCCACCACACAGTGTCAAGCATCAACATCTCTCCATGACCCCTCAATCACCCAGCCTTCCTGCTGCCAAAAGCAGTGCTACAAGGGAGACTCTTACACATTTCCAATGTCAGATGCCGGCTGAAGGTGCAGACTTACCCACACTGACCATGGCTTCTGTGTGCCTACCCTAAGGGAATATATTCTGGGAGGTTTTGCCTCGGTAATGCTATTCTCTTATTAACTGCAGCTGAGTTTTCAGCCCCAGCTGTGAATCATCCCATTGTTCAAGTAAATCAAAGACTTCAACTCTACAGATTCTTAGTTCAAAATATCACAAAAAACAGCCCTGAAAAAGTCATTGCTCCCCTCTGGAGCTTCACCTTGTGTTCTCTGGCTTACCCATATACCTCTCCTTTATACCACAGGCCCACCTGCCTATGCATGACACTTCCCACTGTGGGTTGGGTCCTCCTACACCAGAAATAATTGAGAAAATGTCTCACAGGCATGACTACACATCAATCTGATCTGTGCAATTCCTCAACTGAGGTTCCCTTTTTCCCTAGAATCCAGAGACTCTGGGTTGTATCAGGTTGGCAGCTAAAACTAATTAAGATACCAAGTTTCAGTGGTATAACACAAAAGTATCTATTCTTCAATCATGCTAATGCCTAACTTAAAGCCACTAGGAGGTTACCCAATGTATTCAGCTAAAACCCAAATGAACAGACATTCTCTCAATACATTCTTCCAATGATAAACCAGGGAAGCCACACACACATCACTTCTATTCAGTGTTCAGAATTCATCAGGTAAAACCTGTTTTCCAGTGGAGGGCAAAGCACCATTACCCCCACATGGCTAAAATGTAAAGAACCCCCATATCTATGGATGGGGAGTCCCAAAAATTCTGAACTACCGATGTGCAGAAAAATGGCCAAAAGGCCCCTGAAATGCAGGCCCCATTATAATCCCAAGAAAAAAATTCAAATTTAATAATGTCATCTTTTATTCCATAGTCTACCTCTCTACGGAAAAGACCTAGTTCCACTATTAAGGTAATAACTTTTTGAAATGATCAGTATCGTTGAAAAGCTGAAATCCTCAGTTACAAAGTAAATAAATGAATCACAGAAGAAAACATTGCCCCTGAAGAAAGTCTCAAATATCCATCTCCCCCTTGGTTTTCTCACATACACATTAATCAACGCACAGTGATAGCTAAGTGAAAGTAGTGGGTTCTCACTCTACTGGAATGTTGTAGAGGAGGATGTCACCCAGAGGCCTCACCCTTCTGGAATACTAACGGAGATCCGTTACTTAGAAATGATTCAATTTTGGTCATGTCACAAAAATGAGCCCAGCTATGTTCTTTTTAGGTAGAAACATTTGTCTCTAGTATTTTTGTCATAGTTAATCTGAAAGGGTTGTTTTATCCAAAAATGACACGATTAACAAATTTTATACAAACATTTTGTATATAAATACACTTTCATCAAAGAAAAAATATTTTACTGCTTATAGTGTACATAATATACATTTCCAGCTTTCTTAAGCTTAACCTCATCATCAAGCTGCACTGGGGGAATAAAGTCAAAAAGAAAACATTCTTTGTTAGTGTGTTATGTTAATTACAGACAAATGTATGAAATTTTAATCAATGACCCTTATTGAATCTCTTTCCAGTCTTCAATGTCAACTCTTCTCTTGTGTGTTGGACTCCATCTAAGTTCTTCCCCAGCCATGGCTCCTTATGAATATTACATACCCTTTACAATCCTCAAAAGTAATGTAGAAAATACTTTTATTATAAATTTGCCTCACATCAGAAATTTGGTTAAATATTAATAACAGTTTGTACTCATTAAGAGTTCAACCAAAGACTGACAGGGTAATTTGATAATGAATACTATAGGCATGAGTGAAGTCCTAAGTGAATGGATATTGTTTGACATGGCAGTGGCCCTGTAATGGATACCAATGCCTCAGACTCAGAGGGATGGCAAAGCATTCCTCTGGCCCATGTACAAATGTTGATAATGTCTGCAAAAAAAAAAAATGTTCACCATAGCTTTCTTCTACAAGATGTTTTAGATCCTGAAGATTGTTCCCCTGCAGAGGCAGCTCCTGCCAAGATAAGCTAAATCTGCCTGTGTATTTATCTGTCTATAGTAACTCTACCTCCTCATTCACCTGAATCCAATAATCCCTCCTCCCTGTTCAACTATAAAAACACTCTGAACTTTCACAATGCCGTGGCTTCCCCATCAGAGAACCCAGACCACTCAATCCCATGATTTTTCTATGCATGTTTACCGATTCTTTGGTGTCTGTCCTTTCTTCATTCCCTCAATACCCCAGTTAGGTCAGTCTTTGAAGCTGGGAAGAGTGAGGCAGAAATCACCAGGAAATTGAGAGTGGCTCCTGCCAAGTGACTTAAGGATGGTATTGGTTTTGCATTCTCTTTCTTCATTCAAGACTTTTCAATAGCATTGTGAAAATGACCATCCAGCTTTCCCCTCATTTGCAATGCTTTGTGTCCATTGTCTCTTCTACATTGAATTTTGCAGAATCCATCAACTACTTTTCCAATAAGGATGCCCTTCAAAATTCTGGTTGCATAATCAATCAATGTCTCCAACTAGGAGGTCATTTATTATAACTACTCGTTGACTCACTATGAAATAATTTAAGGTAATATGGAGATAATAGAATTTGGCAATGTGCTCGAATCCTTGTATATATCTAGTATGTACTTAGACAGGTATATCTAGTATGTACTTAAACAGGTATATCTAGTATGTACTTAGACAGGTATATCTAGTATGTACTTAAACAGGTATATCTAGTATGTACTTAGACAGGTATATCTAGTATGTACTTAGACAGGTATATCTAGTATGTACTGAGACAGGTATATCTAGTATGTACTTAGACAGGTATATCTAGTATGTACTTAGACAGGTATATCTAGTATGTACTGAGACAGGTAAGAGATGCAGCAAATCAAGAGTGCAGGTGAGTATTTCAACCACCTTTAAAGTGGATGCCGTCCTTCTGCTTGGTTATCTTCTAAGGTTATAAATGCATATTTTATTTGATAATAAAAACATGGTGTTTTTACTTTTTAAAAAGTTATTAGTAGCTATCACACATGAAGTAATGCTTATAAGTAACTATAAGATATGCATTTCAAAATATTACTTAATAATATACAACAGAATTAAAAGTAGGAAGGAGACATCAGTAGAATGTACATGAGAAATGAAGTGTACACTGCATTTCTATGCATTATTCATTTTACTATTAAATGGAATGAAATATCATACATTAGAAATATCTCAAAGCCAAAATTTTGATTCAAAATATGACTTATATGTGGAATATTGGTTTAAGATGTGTTACATTTGTTTATTCTGTGGAATATTTGTTTAATGGTACAAAGATGTGTTGTATTCTTTGATGTTGCATTTGCTTCACTCAATGAAGCTGTGTTAATTTGCCTGCCTAAAACACCTGATTGATCTAATAAAGAGCTGAATGACCTACAGCAAGACAGGAGAGAGAAATGGGTGGGGCTGGTGTGCAGAGAGAATAAATAGGAGGAGAAATTTAGGGGAGAGAGAGAGAAGATCCAGGAGCAGGAAAAGGAGAAGGAGAGGAGGATGCCAGGGGCCAACCACCCAGCCACACAGCCAGCCATGGAGTAAGAAGGAAAGAAAGATGTGAAGAATAAAGAAAGGGTACAAATTCCAGAGGGAAAATATAGTTAAAGAGAAACAGGATAATTTAAGTTAGAAAAGTTGTCTAGAAACAAGCCAAGCTAAGATTGGACATTCATAAAGTCTCCATGTATTTATTTGGGAGCTGGGTGGCATGCCCTCAAAGAGAAGAAAACCCACAATTTTGTTTCCTAAGCATATATTTCTAAACAGAAACTCTACCATATATTTTAATATCTATCTGTGTACTAGTCCTAATATGCAAAGACACAGATTCTGACATAGTGAGGCTGTATCAGCTATGGAGGAGGCAAAGTAAGGACTATATGGCTCATGTATCTCAGGAACAGGAAAGCTAATCTACCAGATCTAGAAGATAAATCCCCAGAAAGACTATCTATCCTGACATATGAATGCTCTTTAGAAGTGGGTCTTGAATTTACCACTTAGAAAAACTTGAAATCAGAATCTATGGGTGCACTTTAGGTGTGAATTCTCTCAAGTCAATCTTCTTTTCTTGTATCAAGTTTTGTTCAAGACATTCTATATAAACTGTGTGCATATGTTGAGTGTGAACTTCTCTAGCCAGAGAATGAATGGTATTCTGTGATGACAAGAAAGAGATGGTTGCTTGACTTACACTCTGGATGGCAATAAGTCAAATGAGTATCCTGTGTCCTCAGTGTCTATGTTCACTTTTCTGAATTCTCGGTGAACAGGCAAGACCAAGATGCTGTGCCTTCTGATAGGATGTCAATAGCAAGCATTCTAAATACCTGCCTGGATGCACCCATCAATCAAAGAACAGCTCGTCTATCTCATAGTACAAAGCTTCCTTCTCAATTATGAGCAATACAGTGCGTTCTGTGTACTAGGTAGACACCCAAATGATAAAGTCTTCCTTGCTTTTAGCCTGATTTGCTCCTCTCTGCTAGCATTCTCTTGTTTGTCTTTCTCTGAACCCTAAAGGAGCATACAAAAGAAGATGTGGCATTGATGACAACTAGACTAGGTCTCTAAGGAAAAGAAAAATTGAAATCAAATCTGCAATTGGCTGTGTTCATTGGGAACACAGGCAATATTGTGTCTATAGTTACAGACACAAGAAGAAAGTTGACCTACAAACATGTAGCCTCTCCAAAAGTATAGGCCCTTCTCCAGAGCCAAGCAGTGCCAGCAGAAGGCCTAGTCCTAGATTTTGGCCTTGGGGTCTGGGACAACCCAGATGCACACAAACCAGATAACTAGGTCTAACCTCAGTCAGCTATTATCCCTGTGGGATTATTTTGCCGCTAGAGGATCCCCAACTTCTCCATTCTCTACCCTACTGATTGAATTAAGTCAGTTCTTGACAGTTTTATCAATTCTTTGATTTAGTAGCATATCAAAAACAAAGAAAAGTAGTAATGAATGTAATAGAAAGCATCTCTAAGTATTGCCAGGTACCATTCAGTGAACTTACATGTGTTCATTTTTTACACTTCCTCTCAGTTCTGACAGGAAGGAGTGCTGAGTGCCCTCGTTCTATAAAGATATCAGTGATGGCATTAGGAAGAGGCATCTCTAGCATCTGATTACTGCAGATCAGAACACATGCTCATTTCTCTGGAGCTGACATGTACAGGATTCATCTTGTGGTCATTGTCACTGCCTGGCAATAAAACCAGAACTCTGTAATTCCTGGTATCACCGGGAAAAAATTTACTTTAAGAAACTTTTTTTTTTATTTTTACTTTTCAAGGATTAACCCACATGACTGTCACAATAACAAAGAAATAGGCATCATTCTCTCACTTTGGAAATGAGAAAGCAGACATGAAGACACATTAAATTTGAGAGCTGAACACTGAGCAGAAGTAAGAATGGGGCAATACATTTTCAGGGTGGGGAAAGAAAGAATACACAGTACTCTTGAGGCAGGGAAAAACTTTCTTGTGAGTCCAGGGAAAAAGGGAAAATCATCTCAGCTGACCTTGAAGGGACTATCAGGGTTCAAACCATAAAATACTTTGTGTTACAAAGGAAAACTTCATTTGATTAAGACACAGCATACCTCTAGGAGTGTTGTGGGTCATTCTTGGGTGGAGGGGGCGGATTTCAGTTATGAGGAGTCTAGTCTGATGGTTGGTTTAATGACCTGATAGATCCGTGCTATAATGAATGTTTGATGAAAAGTTAAGTGGCAGGGTCTAGCTGGAAGAAATATCTTTGGGAATATCTTGCCCTGGACACTTCCCATAATTCTCTCTGTGGTTCTTATCTCACAACCGTGGTAGACTAAACACTCTGTAACAGCAACCAAAACAAATAATTCCTTTTTACATTATCTATGTCAGGGATTGTGGTATTGGTGATGGAAAGTAACATAGATTCAGACATCCATTATCCTTATGGCAATAGAAAGCCACAATAAGCAGCTAAGGAATAGAATTCATTAATTTCAAATTCTTCAAGATCCCTGCACCTGTGGTGAAGAAAACTGACCAGAAAGAGGAAAGATAGATATGAAAGGCCAGATCAAGAGGCCTGTGAAAGTGAAGAGCTGACTGACAGTGACTGGGACTTATGGGGAAGGAGAGTGAGGTAGGGGAGCACATTCAAGTTCAAAATCTTGTTCAGAGGGCAACACCTGGTACACCCTCTTTTCTTACCAAAGTAAAATTTGGGAAGTGAATAGAACCACCAGAGTCCTCAGCCTACTTCCTTTAGAGGCTCCCCAGCTCCCTTGAGATGCATCTAGAATGGCTTCCACCATCTGGGACCCTTTGGTCTCCTCACACCAGGCTCAGGCTCATTCACCATCTCACATGCTGGGCCTCTGCCTAAAGCACTCTTCTGGCAACTTACACTTTGTCTTCACTGTTTAACCCTCCTCAGAACAGACTTCCTACACTACCCAATGGAAGTCAGTACCACACTAACACCCAACTTTTTCCTTTTCCAGATCTCAGCAATTTATCACTGTTTTTTTTTTCCTATTTTCTGCTTTCTACATTTCCTTCTTTGCCATGAGGAATGCAAGATCCCAGGAGAACAGGAAGCCTGCCAGTCTTGTTTCTATGACCCAATGTCTGCTCTAGCATGCCCAGACCCACAATAAGCACACACAGGCATTTTGAAACACCCCAGATCTCATGCAGACACAGCAGTGTTTGTGATGGTGACTGCCAAGGACCAGGTTGGGTGGCAAAGACTATTTGAGGCCCAGAATCTACGTGCAGTCTTATCATCATTTCTCCTTTCTTCTTCACTGTCCTCTTGAGACTGTTTCTAAGAAGGAACAGAGTTAAGAGGCATTGTCCTACAAACTGCCAAACCACACACACAGTTACTAACTGCTCTTTTCTTGTATTATTTTGCCACACACAAAATTTATAGAAATTTCTTTGCCTTTTCAGCACAATAAAGCACAATATTTAATCATATGAGCAAAACAGAAAAAGCCAAATTGAGCTACATTTTTATTAGTGGGAAGATTTTCAAATTATTAAAAGATAAAGCATCTTTATACATATACATGCATGTATACACAGCCTTAGTGTTCACATTCTGAAGCAATTTCTTTTGCAATCTCACTTCCAATGATTAATTTTTATCATTCTCTACAGAAGTCAGAGTTTAGAAAACTGTATAATCCTTATATTGTAAATCAGCAAATTGAAGCAGAGAAAGATTACCTTTTCCAAGAAAGACTGGTTTTATGGCTCAGTCCGTTTCAAATTCAGACTGTATCCCAGGCTTCAACACTCTACTAATGAACTGTGTACTATTTTCATTTCTGTTTGCTTATGTGAGTCTTCACCAAGCCACCAGCACCATAGAAGATCAGTACCCAAGCTATAAAGGCTTTTCAAATAGCTAACGCTAGACATAGTTCAGACTTTAAGTACCAGGAAGCAACTGGGAACAGCTGCTTTTGAATCAGACATAAATCTAAGCAATGCTGCAGTATAGCAAAACGGGTAGAAAAAAAAGAGGACCTTGTCTCATTAAATAGCTAACAGGAGAGTATATCTGATAGTAAAATCTTGGCAGAACATAAAATACCTGTTTACTGCCAAATTCTAGTCACACAACATTAAGGTTACCTATTTAAACACACAGTACTGGCTGCTGATCATATATAATTCTATCAAGGTGTTTCCCTTATGCATTCGAATTGCCTTTGAGTGGAAGGAAACACTATTGCCAAGATAATGGGGACCCAACCTCAAAAAGATTTGTAGATAAAAATTAATCCCTCTAATTGTACCCTGAAGCACAAAAGTGACTAATGGAGACTACTAAGAAAAGGACAGCCAACTCTGCAAGGCTGAAGCAGCCAAAGCTTTGAAATAGTCTTCCAAGGTGGCTTCCTCATACAATGTGGAGATGAGATCCTGCCTGAGCATTAGCAACAGACACTATACAAGCATGGAATGTTTATTTTCTCCTTTATCCTTTCTTGTGACACTCCCCCAATTGTTGTATTTGAGTGTTTCAAGACTGTTATGGAGTGACCATCTAAAACTAAAAGAGATTTTTTTCTTTTACATATCAAATGGTAATCTCAAAAATGGGGCAGGGTGAGAAATATACTCAAGGGATATTTTTAATAAAGGAGCACACATTTCCCATATAAACGTTGCTCAGAGACTGCCAGGAAAATAACCCATTAAGTAAAATATTCCAAAATCGAATCTAATAAAGCTAGATAGAAAAATCCATTCTTCTGCTTTGGAGTAGAATGTATAATAAAACTAGGGAAATGTGCGCATGTCATTAAGCTCTCCAAGCCTGGTGTAAGCTGGAGCCTTCTCAGCAAGGTGGAGAGAAAGAAATAGGAGAAGAAAGGGGTGATGGCTTTGTAACATGGTCACAATTAATAGATCTACCATCAAGTAAAAGAAAAGGAAAATCAATTCAGCTAGAAAGATGCCAGCACAAAGCAGTTACTCATGGCTAATTACTTTTTAACAGATGATGACAATGGGTTAGTTTTCACAGAAATTGATGAAGGGAAACCTTTGGGGAAATCATTTGCAAAGGTTAGCAAGGATATGAATTATTCTCTGGTACATTGGAAGGCAAAGAAGAGGAGAGAATAAGTAAGATACTAATGCAGCCTAGTGAAGGTCACCAAGACAACTTGGCTGATGCTATAAGTTACCTTTTCTGAAACACACGCCTGTCATTAGGATGTCACAGTGAGTTATTTCTCAAAAAAGGTGTGTGTGTGTGTGTGTGTGTGTGTGTGTGTGTGTGTGTGTGTGTGTGTGTCTGTGTGTGTATGGAATCTTTAGTAAGTCACCAGACAAATGACTTTAGTGCATTGTAAAAGATGTTGCTGGATGCAGTTCTTCTACCTATGAATTCAGAATTCTCTTGAAGAGCTAAAGGATGACCCCGCTGTTCAGAGAACATTTTGCTCTTCCAGAGGACCCATGTTTCAGTCCTAGTACCCACATCAGGTGTCTCACAACCACCTGTACCTCAAGAGCTAAGATGATTCAATACTTCTAGACTCATTGGGCACTTGCACTCATACACACACACACACACACACACACACACACACACACACACACACACTTGAAGATAATAAAAAATCAAAATAATTATCTTAAAACAATAAACTTTTGCAGTGTTTGGATGCATGTTCTCAGCCTTGGACTTAGTCCATGATGCCTGCTCAGAGAATCCATTCACAAAACCAAAAAGGCTTGTTTTCTATAAGCTACCCTGACTACAGGTTAATTATAGATTGTATTCCTGACTAATGACAGAATATCACATAGAGTTGTAAGAAAATGAACAGTAGTGTGGTTGGTTCATTCACTTTCATAATAAAAAAAATACCCAACTCCCTGTAAATAACACAATGAAATATGCACATCAAAGAAATTGCTTTCCGTATGGTAATAAGCATCATTTACCACATACCAGATTATTCAGCAACCGATATAAAAATGCTCTGTTCATAATACACATACGTATTAGTATGTACATGAATGTGTGTTTCTAAATATATAAATCCTCAGTCTTTAATGTTATCAGCATCTATATGATCTCAAGGCTGACTGCTTGTTTTTAATTGTGAAACATCTGTTTTTGAAGAGTAATGTTTCTCCAGTTCCTCCTGACATAGCTCTTGTCGACCTATAAGTAACCTTTGCCTCATATATACCACAGATAATTCATACTGGATTCATCGAGTATGGACTGGGAGAGACACCAAAACTGAGCTTGCCATTCTCTCATGCTGCACAGTGTTACAGCTGGCATTCTCTTACTACCCGTGTGACTAAATCTTTAATAATCGTGTCATTTATAAGCTTCCTGAAACAAGGCCAACTCATGAACAATTCGTGTGCCCTTAAAATGATATCATCATATCTTCTTTATAGCAGGTGATCAAATGATACATTTTGATTCATGAACAGATTGATTTTAAATTGACTTAAAAGTGTCTGAAGGGTTTGTAGCTTGTGGGTGTTTATCTTTCTCCTTTGGTATCATGCAGGCAGAGTGCCTTCCAGTACCATGAGCACTATACAGTAAGGGTGAAGGCTCTAGACAGGCACCACCTTGACTTCTCCATGTTCAGTAAGTTATATAAGTATTATTGTCAGCAATAGGCACTTAATCAATTTGTGGAGAGCAATCAATACCCTTGTCAATAGCCTGAGTAGTTTGGAGGTTTCAATGGAAACCCTTTGTCCAACAGCTCAGTGAAATGTAACCTATTCCTGGCACTGGAGGTTTCATTTGTTGTCAAGAGATGTCTCATTCCGGCTTTGTATCCTGTTATTCATTGTTTCCATTTATGTTTATTTCTTATATGTATATATTTTAAGAAGTTTCTACTGTAGTGGGTTCTATATTACAGCTCAGATTTTACATGATCAAATTAGGTATAAGTTGATGACATTCAGGTAACAACTAGGCAAAGCTCTCTTCACCACAAAGTATATGTCAGAAGTCAACCTCATGCCATCACTGGACAACTGAACTAATCTTAGTTAATTCAGTAACCCAAGGGAAACATTTATCTTTTTAGTGTATTAGTGTAATTATTGTTTTAATTTAGAAATTCAAGAGTCAAGAAAATGGCATCTACAACATGTCACTATTCTTATTAAGTATGTTCATAATGTTCATAGGTTCAATGATGGAGCACTTACCTAGCAAGTTGATGGCCAAGGATACCATCTAGGCAACATGCACGCGTACACACACACACACACACACACACACACACACACACACACACACACACACTGCTTCTTAGGAAAGAGCTGAAAACAGCAGCTGGATAAGAAGTCTCTTGGTGAACATACTTGCAGTGAATCTACCCCAGCCTTCCTTTTGAAACACCCATAGAAAGCAAGGAAAACACGATGAGACTGATGGAAGAGGTTCAGATTCTAACTTCCATAATCCTTCGTCTGGAACATACTGGGAGAATTAAGTCCACTAGTGCTAGACTTTAACAAGTCTTCTGGCAAACATGCATGAGCCACTTCTTTCTTTGAACTTGAGATGTTTTAGGCAGAATGTTACTTTCTAAAAGGAAATTTGAATTCAATAAAAGGAACAAAACCTTCTTTTACGGCTCTTAACAGAGTTAAGATAATACTCAAACCCTTTTTATCCCAGGTGGCTTTGCCATGTCTATTTGTTAGCCCTTATGATAAACACTTCCAACAACTTTCATGAAAATTTATTATCATCAGCTTAAGGCATTGGGTTCTCAAACATTTTAAGTGTTCAGAAGAACTAATCAGTCTCTCTTCTGAATAGCGGAATGTTTTCCCCAATTGTTCTTCCTAGATGGTATCCTGTGGCTATGAGTGCATCGCATCATGTGTGTTTTAACTCGACTTGACTGCCATCCATGAGTATTTAGAAGACTCTTAAGAATACAGTAAAACTCGGCTAAAATCCCATGAAAACTCAGATAAGAGGAAATTACCTATCTTTGAATCCTCTTTGGAGAATGTTTTTAGAGAATTTGGAAGGGGACATTGATGGATTTCTGCAGGCGAAAGTTTAAGAGGTAATAATATCTAAGCTGGGCAGAAAGAAAAAGAAAGATGCTGAAGTGTTCTCAGTGTATTCTGCTGATACTTTAACTTCTACACTTCAGTGATTGGATTGGGATTTCATTACAAGAAGTTTATACCCAGTCACATCAACTGGATCCTTGTCAGAGAGTGGTGGAGACTAAGTGTACCTGTTACGACCATTACTGTCGTGTCTCCAGGGAAACAACTTATGAAAGTCATCAAAGCCCAGCAAGAAGAAGAGGAAAAGCATAAGGCACTTCCAGCAAGCATAACACTACAAAACACTTGAAGCTTCAACACAAATAAGTAATTCATATAACTCTGCTTAAACAATTGTGAAAAAAAAACTTTCCATCTTTGAAGATTTTAAAGTTTTAATACCAACAACAACCCATTTTCCTTGAAAATATTATTTAAATTCCTTACTTATTCCAAGTGTGGAAGGTCAATGAGACAGGCAGAATGCCCACAATTCGAAGTTTAGTTCAGGTTTAAATTAGCTGTAGACTCGAGTGCTTTCTCCTGTTTTAACTTCTTTAAAAATAATAATTGCTCTTTGTATCTCTTTCATATTCCTATCCTGGTCTCAAAAAATGTGTCACAAGCCATACTTGTGCAAGATATTTTACAGAAACATGTTCTATATCATGGCAGCAGCCCTAGACTCAGTCTTTGTATGTAAGTATGGTGTTTTTCTTTTCATTCAGAGCTGTCTTCAAACTATGTGCTCTCATGGTGGTATGATCAGGATAAGTGAAGAAGTCTAGAATGATTGTATCTAGCTTGTTTTCATTTTAATTGATTTCATTTTTCCCTAGCCATCTAGTTCTTTGTCTAACTCAGTGTGAGAGAAGAAGGTTCCTGTCTTATCATTTCTGTGGAAGGAGAGAGTTCCTTCAATGCATGCTGTGGTTATGAAGAAGACATTAGGAGAATCACAGCAGTAGAAGCATGCCTCCTTTAGAACTGGAGATTTCCAATATATGCCATTTTGCCCTTGGGGCTTAGTGGAGCTGGCAATTTCCAGTCTTGTCACAGTTAGCCAACCACAAGTGGCTTGCACTTCCTAATATGACTTACAATGTGAGATGAGTAAACCAAGATCAGCCACTGCTAGCAGAGCTCTAGGACCCCAGAGTTAAGTAAGGTCAGGAACAATTTCCAATGCCCAGCTGACAGGTATCCCTGAGAATTCACTCATAATTTTCTACCTTGCCCCTTATCTCCACATTCACAGCTGAATCTCTGACCTCCTGTGTGAGTCAAGGAAAGCAGAGGTTCTCTTTGCTCATAGATAATGGGGAGGACCATGCCTAGAGAAGATAAGAAAGAGGCCAGTGGGTCTCAGAAACTCCAAGCCTGCAGTTCATTCCTTCTCTGACATCCACAGATTTTATTTATTTATATTTATTTATTTATTAAGATTTATTTATTTATCATGTATACAGTGCTCTGCCTACATGTATGCCTGCAGGCCAGAAGAGGGCACCAGATTTCATTATAGGTGGTTGTGAGCCACCATGTGGTTGCTGGGAATTGAACTCAGGTCCTCTGGAAGAGCAGCCAGTGCTCTTAACCTCTGAGCCATCTCTCCAGCCTCCATTCACAGGTTTTAGATTATACGCTCAGCCTTTTTTTCCTCCACTACATCTCCAGAAAAAAATTCCATACCTTTGACTCCAACAACCGTGGAAGACCCAAGTTCTATAAGAGCAGAGAAACCTTGGTACCAGGCATGTTCAGGTAGTCCAAGAGAGTCCCCCAAACAAAATAAGCTACTGCATTGCCCTTGGTTGCCTCCCAAAACTTGAAATAAAGGTCCTATTCTGAAGACACCACATTTCAGACACAGAACTTGGAGAAATTGAGTTAGGACTGACCTGGACACTAATTCCCTAAGAACCGATCTCATAATAGAAGAAGGAACTATTTAAGCTGCCAGGCGAGAAGAGAAATCAGTAGTCCTACCTGCAAAGCCTATGAACCACAATGATGACCAGAGTTGTAAGATGTCCACAATGGTGAAATACTGGTATTTTTATCTGAAGAGTATCCAACAACTGTCGAATTGGACCGAGAACTGCTAACAAAAAGGAGGGAGGCTGGGAATTCATGCCAGGTATTTTAAACCTACCTGTTAACCTGTGACAGATGAGATCAAAGATCCAAAAGAAAACATATTATTGCCATTTTCCTAAACCAATGTAATACTTAATTGTATTTTAAATATTGACTCTTATACCCATTGATAAGTGTACCTCTCAACCTTCATATAAAAAACTTCTTTATGTGGCAGATGAAGAATATCATAGAGATCCACAACTGGTCAAAATGTAGAAGATAAATGGCTGTGTGATGCCCAGACCCAATGGATACATCTACATTTCAATTCCTATACCTAAGGCTCAGGGAAAATTACAGAAGAAAATCACAGAAAGATGGTAAGAGCCAGAGGCTTGGAATGACTGCTGTTAAATAGTTTCCCTGGATAGGACAGGGAAAACATGCCCATGAACTCTCAAAAATAAGGTTGCCTGAATGAAAAAAAGCATAAAGTCCCCACCAGGTGACAGACAAAGAGATTCCATATGGTCCTTCCCTAGAAGACAAGCTACTGAGAAAGGGAGAATCAATTTTATCTAGGCGTGATAAAATTCTCCAATCCATTGTTATGTATCCACATAACAATAATAATGAAAACATCATGAGTTTGGGAGGGAGAACAAGGCAAGAATTTGAGGAGGAATAGTGGGCAGAAGGGATGTAGATGCTCATGTACAAAGTTTTCAAAAAACTTACAGAAAAAGCAAACAAGAATTCACATCCAATTATAAATGGCAAACATAAAATGGGGTACTTTGAAAGAAAAGGATTGTTAACTATAAGAAAACACAACTCTTAGTGGATAGGTCGTGGCTGGTCCCAAAGACATGTATACAGGGTTCTTCTTTCTGTCATTACTGGCTATAGATCTGGATGTCACTGCCAAAAAGATTGTGATTCTGGCTCTCATGCTCACTCGTCTCGTTTCCATTTTCATGTAATTGAGCTTCAGAAAATTACCTCTTTCACTAATAAGGCGCCTGGTTAGTTGAGAGATTTCACTGACGCTTATGAGTCTTTGGTGTAATATTTCATTAAACATTTGCACATTCTGGAGGATGACTAAAAGAGAAAATGAACACAGTTTTATCCGGCATAATAACAAAATAACAAAAATATAATAAAATAAAACCCTTTGCAGGAATCTTCAGTGTCTTTTCCCCAAGATTTTCTTTTCTTTTACAAGCATTCCTTAATCACAACTGTGTATTAGAAATAAACTTTATTTTCATACCCTTACCACTGCTCTTTAAAATGCACCTAGGTTTGCAAGATAGACAAAATATAGGCTACAAATTACTCTTAATGGTTAAAATTCAATTGCATTGATGAAATTAAAGGAAGAGGCTCATTTTCTGGTGCTGTCTTTGGGTTTTTAGAAATCCTGGTTGCTAGCTTACTCACTAATTTGGTAATTTGCAATGGGTTCCCCAGTCATTAGTGCAAATTAGCAAGGTTTAGCTATAATGTGAATATTAATATCTTCATTTGGAACCATTCCACATGCCCTCTTCTGGTTTATAAGAACAAGTTGCTGTTTTAAACCTCAGAGAAAAGCTCTATGAAATATATGAATACAATGTTTATGAAAAGGCATTTGAAAATAATGCATCATTTTTCATCTTCTATGGATCAAATGTCAGTGGCTTTGATAATATTGTATTTCAAAAGCTCCAAATACTGAAAGACAACCTGAAGTACATATTGTGCTATATTAAAGGAATATTGGTCCTTGGCTAGAAAGGATTTTCTACTCAGTCTAAGCAATAACTACTTGATCACAGATCTCTCCCACATCTAAACTCCTGATGGCAGAGTCTGTGTCTATCATTTGAAGGCCCTGAGACCTCTGCTCAACATCCTATTCAGTCACTGTGGCTGTGTGCCTTCAACTAATGACACCTGGAGCACACCGGAGAAGTGTTACCCTCTATCCATGACTCTTTGACAACCTTTTTATGTCTACTAACTTGTTACTGTGCACCTGCTTGCCTTCATAATTCTCCCTGACAACTACTTTCCCTGGATGCCTGCTTTTACCAGAGTGAGTACTAGAAATCTTCACTGTATCTTTTTTCCTAATAGCAGTAACAATGGCATTTTTCCTTCAAATACACCAAAACTACCAACTTACTAAGTCTCTATAGTCTTCTTAGGTCTTAGACCGGGTCTGTGCCACACCTTGACTCAGACACTTCGAAAGTGTCTTTCTACTTCTTCCCTAACTGTGGCATTATTTAAATCTAACACTTGTCATCAATCAGCTTGGAGGCAAGAATGATCACATGAAATAGTGTCCTCATGAAAAAGGAAGATGAATTGGCCAGCTGAGACTTCCAAACAAGACAAGTGAGATGGCATAAAAAAAAAAAAAAAAAAAAAAAAAAAAAAAAAAAAAAAAAAAAAAAAAAACGCTCTTTTTTTTTTTTTTTCCGGACAAGTTTAGTTCATACTTATGGGTGTACTATTTTTAAACGAATCTAAAGCTTGGGATATGAAGCCATGCTCTGACACGCAAAGAAGAATAAAATGGGGAGATTAAGAAGGCCTCACAGGACTGCTGAAGTACTGGAGAGTCATGAAAATCTAGCACCACACCTGAAACACACTTGAGCCCAGATGATTCTGTTGTTCTGACCACAGCAGAAATCATTACTTAAAAGTCTTTTTTTATGATTTATTTATTTATTATGCATATAGTGTTCTGCCTGCATGAATGACAGGGCACCAGATCTCAACACAGATGGTTGTGAGGCACCATGTGGGTGCTGGGAATTAAACTCAGGACTTCTGGAACAGCACCCAGTTCTCTTAACCACTGAGCAATCTTTCCACCCCATGTTTATAAGTCTTAGTGTCAGTATCTACACATGCCCTTGCTAGGGCTCTGGTGTTCACCACCAATGAAACAGTCATTGATGAGTGTTTGGACATAATCTGCATGAGGGAGACCTAGAGACAAACTAACAGTATTAAAAAAAAAAAACTCAAAGAGTCTAAAAAACAACAACAACAACAACAAAAATAATGGCCCATTCTTAATTCAAACAGTAAAATATTAGGGTTGTCAAGAATAGGTGGTGACCTGGTTAGTTTTGTTGTTAACTTCATATACTTGAGAAAAGGAAACCTCCATTGAAGAATTGCCCATATCAGATTGGCCTGTGGATATGTCTGCTAGCCTTTGCTTGATTGCTAACTAATGTAGGAGGATCCAGGCTATTATGAGCAACACCATCCTTATACAGGTAGCCTATGTTGTCCATGAAAGGAAGCTGATCAAGACATAGAAAGAAAGCCAGTCATCGGTGTTTCCCTGTGGTCTTTGTTTCAATTCCTGTTTTGAGTGTTCCTGCCTTGGAGTCATTTGGTGATATACTATAGACTTTGTGGTGGTTTGAAAAGAATGGCCCCCAAAAGAAGTGGCACTATTAAAAGGCCTTGTTGGAGGAAGCGTGTCACTGGTTGTGGGCTTTGAGGTCTTATATATCCTCAAGCCATGCCCAATGAAGCAGTTCACATCCTCTTCCTTTGGATCAAATTGCAAGGACTACCAGCTCGAGCAGCATATCTGCCTGCATGCTGCCTTGCTTCCCACCATGACCATACTGGACAAAACCTCTAAACTGCAAGCAAGTCACCACAATGAAATGTTCTCCTTTATAGGAGTTGCATGGTCATAGTGTCTCTTCACAGCAATAGAAACCCTAACTAAGACAATCTCTCTCTAAGCCAAAATCTTCCCTCTTCACGTTGCTTTTCGTCACAGCGTTTACTTATAGCAACAGAAACCAAACTAGAACTGTTGGGGAACAAGTGACAGTCTTCCAAAACTTCAAACACAGGTGCTTATTTCCAGTTCACCTTTGGAGCTAGCAGACATAGTCTTGGGTAGGCAGGACAGGTAAAGCATGTATGCAATCACACAGAGCGGAGAGCAAAGATTAGAATCTTGTCAGTCTTTTTACACAGTCATATAAACACCACTCTAATACTACCCCCCTGGAAAACACCTACCTTTGAAGTCTCTCTAACCTGACAGGCCACGTTTTCTGAGCAACCGTTCTATTTCTCGAAAAACAAAATCAGACATCTGCTTCCCAAAGTAAGACTCCCTGCTGTATAGAGGCAGCAGCTGTGTGCACTTGACCTATGCAGCAAAGTGACCCTGTGGGGGCAGCAGGGCTCTGTCAAGTGTCCCTCAGAATCACCTCCGTGGGCCCTCTCCAGCTGCAGTCAATCTGTCAGCACCATTTATGGGGCACTTAGCCAATGAAGAGCTGTCCTCAGGACAACTGGCAATTGCAATAATCGATATGGGCGCTTTCCAGGAGAAGACTGGACATTACCTCCTCTACACAATATGTAGGGATACCGCTTCTTGCTGTGAAAGGCCCTCCTCCCAGTGGGATCCCTTACTCTTGCATCACAAATCTGTGAAATCATCATCAGAAGACCCTGTAAATGTTGACACTTGTAGCAAACCTAGCAAACCGTGTCTCCTCTTCAGAGTCCTCACAGCTGTTCTAGGAATCCAGGGAACACATTCTTTTCAAGCATCATAACTTTTTCTGCTGGTCAATATGCACCCACTTCAAACCTCCATTTCCCGTGTAGGGTGTAAGTTTAAGGGCTTAGCCTACAGAAGAAGAAAAAAAGAGTAAAGAGAAGAAAAGTGAGAGTATGTACCTCATGAAAAGGGAAGATCAAAACAGACTGCATGAAGCTAAACTGTCTATTTATTTGAATCAAATACTATAGTTTTTAAGCATAATGTTTGACAGTAAACTGTCATCTAAGCAACAGACTCATTATAAAAATGTTAAGGGTATATAAATCTCCTTGACTGCTTATCATTAACTTCATGGGGTGTTATAGAAATGCCTAGCTATAATTTATATTTCACTAATAAGGTCCATTTTAATGTGTAGCTGTCAAATCTATTACTCACCTCTCCCCAGTTTTATGGTTTTCTGGACAGCGCTGAAATTGAATGTTAAAAGTGTGGCTTCAAGCATTATCTTCTGTTCTGGTATCTCATCCCTGCATATTGCAGGGTGCCACCCATTTAATCAGAACTCAACTGCCAGATCATTTTCCAAAAAGTATACCAAGAGAAAGAGACATGGAGAGATTTTTCTTTTTAAAAGGCAAGATGCAACTTTCTTTCCCACTTTCAAAATCCAAAAAACCATAGTAGGGGTGAATTTTGAGGGATTTGGACTTCACAAGGATTTTTATTTGTTTGGGATTTTTTCCTGTTATATGTGATAAAGCATGTCAATAAGTTTCTACTCCATAGCAGGCAGAAGGGCAGACATCGCCACTTAACATTTCATTTGTCTCGAGGTCAGCTCAAGGGACACCAAGAAGTTTAATTTGAACTTGATGCTTGTCTGTGAACAATCTCCAAAAAGTCAAGGAAAAGATGGAATTGTTTAGTCCCTCAGATGATGTCCAACTAAACAAATGTACCCAAGGAAGGAAAGTATTGGTACACAACCAAAATAAATAGTCTTTAACCATCAGCACACTTTAGGGCCCATACTGCTGACATCCAAAGCACTTAAATGGACTATGCAAACGTTAACAGAAAAGGCTTTCCTTTTGGAGACATATGGAGTGGCATGTGACCAATATGCCAATTCACACTTGCACTTGCTAGAAGCTTCCAAAGTATCAAGGAACAGAATGCAGTGGCCTCCAAAATTCCCCAAGCTCATGTATTGGACAAGGTTACAAAGTGGAAGTCTTAGCAAATGTTGGGATTTGCTAAAACATTAATCCAATGAAGAATAAGTTCACAGATTCTTCACCTAACAACTATGATTAGAGCAGTCCAAATATGATAGCCTAAAATAATGCCTACTGAGCAATGTGTTCCCTTCCTGGCCACTTTGTTTTGTCTGTGAATGCTTCCCCTTGATGTCCTTAGCACCTGAGTATTTTAAAATAGCACGAGCTACTCCTCGAACAAAATAATGCATTATGGGAATGAAAAGAGGGGAAATTCATTGTTCTTAGAAAGCAGAGCCACTCTTAAAAGTAAGTGTCCTGAACTTCTGCTTTTCATAAAATTAACTATACCAGTCACAGAAGCAGTGGTTGAGGAATATGCTATAGTAAATTCTGGTACAATGAGTGGAGGTTCTCAGTTATCCACCTAAGTCATTCACACTCAGTTTCAAACAGTCGATTATGAAGAAAGTCATCATCAAATCGTCAATGCTATTGATGTTTAATGTTGGTTTCCTATCACCACTTCTTTTGAATTCCACTGGATCTCTCCAGAAAGTACCACCCCTTAGGCAACAACCTCTCTCTAACTGGAAAACTTAGCATTCCTAATAGAGTCCAGTCTTACTACTTTTCCTGCTATTTTAAGGGTCCTTTATTTCCCCCTTCTGGATCTGCCCAGCTATTCCCTTTCCATCCCAGGCAGCCATCCAGTGCTCAGCTTCTCACTACTATGGCCATACTATAAATCTTTATCTTCACTGTTCCTTTGAGAGCCCCTGCAGCCTTTCTTCCAGTCAGATGAAATTAGCACCAGTAAGCCTCAAGCATCAGTAGATGTTTAATCTGGAGGGGGAAGCAACTTAACCTCTCTGAGTCTCTATCATCATTAGTAAAATGAACTTGTGAATCTGACACAGTGTGCCCAAGCAGGTGTGTTCAACAGTTCACAACCGGCTAAGTAGTAATCTTAGAACTTTCCCAGTCATGCTTATTCCATTCCCTATGGCACTCTGGGCTTTTATATTGGCTTAGAGGAGGAAGCAGCCAGGCTATTGAAGATGTATAATTGCAACACTCCAACTGTCATTTGTTGTGATCCTTACCATGATAAACAGCTTCTGCAAAGTTTGAAAGAACTCTTTTTTTCAGCACCCAAAGTCTTCAAATCTGACTGGCCCATCTGTCTATCCTACTCAGGTCATGGCATCTCTCATCAAAGCCCTCTTCCATGTATATTTCCAGTGATATTAAATAATGGTTTTCCACTTCCAGACCTTGATGGATTTTGTTTTCTCCTTTTGAAGCACAGTTTGCCTATTTCCCCATCCTCATTATTTCAAATTCCTAACCATTCTCTAAATATCAATTTCAAACTCCACCTAGGACAGATGCTTCCCTTCTACCTGCCATGGCAAAGTGTAATTCTCATGTGCCAACCTATAATTAAAACACTCAGGGAATTACCATTGGTGAGTGTTTACTTGCACATCTGGCATCCTCTAGATGTTAAACTCCTTACGGGACGATGGTCTTCATCCTGTCTCCAAGTTGTGCTCGGAATATGATAGCTACTCAGTGAATATTGCAGTAGTCAATGGATGTTACTGCTCTCTTTTACAAAACCTCTCCAGAAACTTCAAAGAGAAGCAACTCTTTTTCAATTTTGAAGCTACATAAATACAGTACTGAGCTCATACATTTTTCCAGCACTGTGTCTATAACGAGATCCGAATAACAATTTGCTCAAATCATCCTAGGCCAAAAGCAACTTCATCTAGAAACTTATCAAAATTGACCACATCTGTGAAGTCACCTAACCCCTCAGAATCAGAGAGGATCAAACTGTGCATCTATCTAATTCACATTCATTGGAGTCACTGACTCTACTGAGTAGGGAGGAGAGCTAAAAGATGAAGATAGCAATTCAGTGGCCCTAGGGATCAATGAGCATTACATGAGGAAAAACTCTACTGCTTAATGTCTGGCCACATTCCTAATTTCAGCCAGATATTGCACGAAAGTGAGAAAGCACACACCATAAATCCATCTCCATGGGTGGAAAAAATTCAATGCATATATATCATGGATGGAGGAGTGATGGTATGACTCCCTAAGTGGATGTGTGTGTGTGTGTGTGTGTGTGTGTGTGTGTGTGTGTGTGTGTGTGTGTGTGTGTGTGTTTAGTAAACTAAATATATCTAGATAGTTTAATCTATTCAACAGTGTAGTACACTAAAAACACATGCAACAGGAATGCACATAAAAGAAAGAAGGCAACTGTCTTCCTAATGTAAGCACGCGTCCTCATTATCCTGAACCAATGATAGTGCAGAGCGCCACTACAAATGCTGAGATAACACAGTCCCACGAAACACTCTGAAATCTCCAGACATGCTAAGCAAAGAAAAGCAATTTTTATTTTTTGCTGATAAATGGTTTAATCAAACCTAACAGATGAGGCAATATATTTTGAGAACATTGTGCTGTTCAGATCATGAGGTCAGTAATTTTCTCTGGTGCAAACACATTACAGTGTAACTGAGTGTTTGTTTGTAGGAGTAAGCTGGTGAGGAGGAATGACATAGATTTTCTGCAATAGATTGTGTAGTGTTTCCTATCTAGAAATTATTTATATTCTAAAGTACTGTAAGAGGGAAAGGGCATCAAATGGAAAGGTTTCCTGTGGTTTTACAGAAAGTAAATAAAATAGCATTGTAACATTATGCTTCACAATAAACCAAAACAACAACAACAATAAAAATAATACTAAAGTAATGAGGGAGTGGAAGTTGAATTTCAATTTATTTTTCAAATTCTAACTCATCCCATATGTCATGTGAACTCAACTTTGGCAATTGTCACAAAAAATAATGGTCACACAGTCCAAACGCTGCATGTAATTTGTGTAAGTTAATTCTGCAAAAGAAAAGACCTCAGACCACACCTTCCAAAGGCATAGTTTTTCATAGCCAGCCAACTCTGTGTCCCAGCCAGGTTCCATAGGCATCTGCAGCTATGTATGATTCATGTTTCTACATAGGTCTGCTTAAATTCTTGAAATCACACCTTCTAAAACTGTCCTGACAGTAACTTGCCTGTGTTCATATAGCATTGTTATAGAATTATAACAGTTCTTCATATTTACATAGAAAATTACCATCCCACACACCATCTTAGCATCTGACAACCCTGGGACCCCTGTAGGTAAGCATATTCCAATTTGCAGATGGAGACACTAGGGCTCAGAAAGTTTAAAGCTGCCACAAGGTCAGCAAGCTTTGCAAAATCTCTGCCTGGATTCCCATTTTCCAACTCCGAGTGCATGATTCCTATCACATTCATGACTGCCAAGAGAGAGCCGTGCCCTGTGTGGACTTGAGTATCTGTTACACAGCTTACTTCCTTGGACTGTGATATGAAGTTCTACCTTCTCATCTTACTGAACCTTGTTGTGGTCTCAGGGACTTTCTGTCTATACCCCCTTTGTGACTCATTCCACTGTACCTCATTGGAGGTGTTAGAGGTTCTATGACCAAGCTGAGTAGAAATACCAAGCACAAAAGGCCCAGCTGTTCTGATTTGCCCAATTACCCAGGACTGTGCGATTTCCCAGCATGGGAGACTTTCAGGACTAAAATTAGGCTGTCCTATGGAGCAGGGTTTTAAGTGTTTTAAGCCAGGACATTGCCAGATAAAGCAAGGCACCTTGAGTTTCAAAATCTTAGGTAAGCTTCTTCAGAAACAAGGATTTAGTCCACTAGAGGTAACACTCTTGCTAATAAAAGTGCATCAGCAAATTGAACAATCACTGAACATACATAGAGCAGTTCTGTTATTGAAAACTTTAAGACAGTCCTTATTTGAAGCATTATCTTATTTTGTTATTGATTTATCCTAAGTGTTAAATCTTTTGTGCTTTGTGATAAGATGCATATTAAAGAATGTTATTAAGGGACAATATATGAGGCCACTGGCAGTGGGTCCAAGATCTAACACTAATACACAAACTGACTTAGTGGAGCCCATTCTATATGGAGAGACACCTTGCTCAGCCTAGACAGAGGTGTGTGGGGAGTGGAGAGGTGTCTTGGTCCTGCCTCAATGAGATGATTGTACAGACTTAGTAAACTTACTAGGGGAGGCTGTACCCTCTCCAAGGAGCAGATGGGACTTAGCGGGCAGGGGGTTGGAGGGAGTAAGAGGAGAGGAGGGAGGGGGAACTGGGATTGGAATGTAAAAAACTAAATTAATTTTAAAAAGCAGAAAAACAAAAAGAAAAGAAAGCCCAGGCTTACCAGACTATTGAAATGGCTCAGAGATTAAGAGATCACTGATCCTTAGAAGATTAGAGTTTCCATGTCAGTAGCCATGTTGGGCAGCTCACCACTATCCATAACTCCAGCTCCGGGGCACTGAAATCCTCTTCTGGTCTTTCAAGGTACCTGCAAACACATGGGCACACAGGTACATAAAACTAAAATAAAACTTTTTTGTTGTTGATGTTGAGCGAGCAAAGCAGGGCATGGTTGTACATACCTCTAATCCCAGAATTGGAAGGGTAGAGGCAGACAGATCTCAGTGAGTTTGGGTCAAGCCTGGTTTACATAGTGAGTTCCAGGACAACCAGGGCTACATAGTGGTATCCTATCTCAAAAAAAAAAAAAAAAAAAAGAAAGAAAGAAAGAAAAGAAAAGAAAACTAAGAGATAGACACAAAGACAGAGACTTAGAATTTGCCATGACAACCGGGCATTGGTGGCGCACACCTTTAATCCCAGCACTTGGGAGTCAGAGGCAGGTGGATCTCTGTGAGTTCGAGGCCAGCCTGTCTCCAGAGCGAGTGCCAGCTACACAGAGAAACCCTGTCTGGAAAACCAAAAAAAAAAAAAAAAAAAAAAAGAATTTGCCATGGAACAATTTAAAAGATCAACAACCATATAACAATGGAGAATCTGTAGTTTAGTGTGCAAAGAAGGAAGGAGGACAAAGAATGGTCTGCTGGGACAGAAAGACAGAAATGAAATAATCAAATTGAGAGCTGAAATCAATGAAATATAAGCACAAATGGTTTTTAAGGAGATAGCCTGGCTTCAATATGAAGGCCAAATATGGAAGAGGCGAGCAGAAGACTGGACTCTACCAGGACAAGATAGATCAGTTGCTGTCAGGCAGGTAGGAAATGGTATGATGGTGACACATACTGAAGTAGAACCAGTAACGACAAACAAGGTTCACAGATTTAAGGAGTAAAGATGGCAAAATAAAAAATGCATAGATATATATTGACTATAGTTTATAAGGTAAATAGGAACCTAGGGAGCCAATAAAAATTACATATGGCATATGTATATGTACAAGTGTGATGAGTTTATAGTTCTCATTTTGAAAGAGCTGTGTACCATACATACAAATTTTACTTTTTGCCTGATTCACTGAGATTCTGTGACATCCACAGCTATTCCTCTTCAAAATAGCTGGATAATATGCAGGTATACTTACATATACCAACACTATGTCTTATATAACTGTGCTCCCAGGAAAATAATGTAACTTCATTCATTTATCTACGAGTGAACATTTATCATTAACTTCTCCATGCCAATGGCTGGTCTAAACACTGGTAACAAAAAAAGATGAATGAATCAGAAAGAGACCTTGCTCTCAAGGAGTCTACAGCATAGAGGAAGAGAGAAAACAATGTGTGTGTGTGTGTGTGTGTGTGAGAGAGAGAGAGAGAGAGAGAGAGAGAGAGAGAGAGAGAGAGAGAGAGAGAAATCACAGTGTAATGTGATCAAGGAAATGTGCTCTCAAGGAGGAGCACATACAGGGAGCACTTCTGCAGGGAGTGGGGAGACACTGGTTCTCAAGGGCTTCTGGAGCAGATTTTTTACAGGCTTTCATCTCATCCTACTTCCCCTTTACAGTGAGTTCTCTACAGAAAAAAAAAAAAAAATGTTTCTTATTTATCACAGAACCTTGCACAGTAGGTGCTCAGTGAGACAGATGACTGAGTGGATGGATGGATGGTGGGTGAAATGAGTAGGATATGAATGGATATTGACCTGACCTCAAAGGATGGAGGAAGAATGGCCATCAATTCATGGAAATCACCAGGTAAATAGTGCTATATGGTGAAAAGGATTTATTGAGAAGGCGGCACTGGATTAAATGGACCATTGGTTCAATTTTGTTGTGTGGAGTTTGACCCTTATCAGCTGATTCTTGTTGTTTAGTATTTATTGAGCCAGATTTTCTCTGCACTTAAGCTACTCCCTGGGAGAAGGTTAGGCACTTCTGGAAAGTGCATTAACTCTTTCAAGCCACCAGGGTGCTATTCAGTGAATTACTTTTCAGTAATTAAAGATGCTGCAACACAAAAACACAATGTGCTGGGAAATGGAGAGCTAATCTCTCTGCCTGCCTTCCCTAGCTGCCTGCTTCTGATTACTAAAGAGATAGGGTGCGAATATGGGTGGATTACACAATGACAGTCAGCCCTGGTTTCACATAAGAACCTACAGTATTCTCTTCCTAAAGCCCATGAATTTCTCACATTAGAGAACAAAGATTAGTAGGATCAAGTGACTAAACCACTTAAAGGCTTTAATCCTCATTCCTGCACAAATTCACCCTGTGCTTTTGTACTTATCTCCTTCAAGTTCTTCACTTTCTCCACCCCTCTCAGTGCATTTGCAGGATGAGAAGAGCAGTTATGAGCACCAGGCAACCAATATCTCTAATCTTCTCTAATATATATGTATATATTTTTAAAGAGACGAGTTGGAATGACTGCCTGTCTTTTCCTGGTATCAGTGAACAAGCCTGGCATCAATACATCAAGCACAACCATTCCATATTCCCCTCTTCTCCTGGCCCCCAAAAAGGCAGCAATATTCATTTTTCCATTTTCAAAAATCTTTTGCAGCTAGTTTGCATCTTTAATTACCCTGGGCACTGGGCTTGTTTTATATGACTTATAACAAGCAGTTTTGCCCTTGGTTCATTTAAGTAAAATCATCCCTGGTTTGAGCCAAGACATATTCAATATACAATTACCTGGTGGGTCAAGGCTCTGCCGTTTTGTCATTTTTACTGGCATTTTCTCCATTATTGCTAAGTACTGAGCAGTAGAAGCTGTCAGAGCCTCATGGCTGGTCTGAAACTTAATTTTCCTAAATTGCACAATTCCTCAGAAACAGCTACCCCCCCTAGGCACAGTCCCCTTGACAAGGGGCAAACAGGGTTAAATTTCAAACTGAGTTATACAGAGAGCGACGGGAAGAAGGAAGCAATTAAGCAGAACTTGGGTTTTCTGGGGAATGAGACTTTTAGAGACAATGCAGAATTCTGTGTCAAAGTCACTGCTTGAAAGCTTTTGAGTAGCAAGTGGTTTTAAATCATGGAGTGGTGTGGCAAAGAGATCAGTCGAGGCAAGGACAAGGGAACTGAACATTATGTTAAAGATGGGATTCTACACAGTTTTATGTGCATTATTTCATTAACTCTGATAATAACCCTTTAAAATGGATATTTTATTCCTTTTTTTTTTCTATATAGATGAGAAAACCCAGGTAGCAAGTCTAGCAGACTGACTGAGGATTCCCCAGCTAGCAAGGAGTGAGGCCGTCTCATGCAAGCCTACCCCTTCTGAATCTGTGCATAATGATCTTTGCACTCGCCCACACTGGAAGTAGTTTAAAGGCAGTTTCTTGGAGCAAAGGACAAGTAGTCTCACATTATAGTCTCTCTGATTCAAAGAGCCGAGAAGTGAAACAGGAATACAAAATGCCCAGAATTAACCTCGGCTGTCTCTACCCCATTATCCACATAGCTGCCGTCTGCTTCCTGCAGCGGCTCCAGGTGATCTCAAAGAAGCATCCCCTTGGTCTTTTCCTACTCTGGGCAACATCGTAACTCCCTCACTGCTTTCTCATAAAGAGAAGCCCTTTGAAGTCCAATAAGCTACCCAGTCCCTACCACCTGGAGAATTGAGAAAACACAAATCACTTAGACTCTTGCTGTGCTCTAGCCTCAAAGACAAACTGCCTGCACCAACTTGTAAGGAAATGCAGAACAAGATTTCTCAGCGAGGGACTCAAACCTGGGAGCACATTAAAATGTAAACGCAAACGCTAATTATTTACAGATAACCATGTTTTCTGACAGCTCTCCTCTCTCTCCTCTTTTTCTTCCCCTCACCCTCTCTCCTACACACACAACTGCATTGTAAAGGATTGAGAGTCCTTCACCTGTGTTTATTACCTTGACAGCAGCATTATTTCTGTTTGCAGTGGAGTGGGACTGGAACTGTAGACCACGGATTCATAGCTACTTGTAACCCACTGGAATATATAGACTGACTAAACATCACTTTATTCCTCTTCAGGTGACATCCCTTACCCAGGAAAGCATGGGTGCATACAGTTCTGTACCATGTCAAGTGGCCACAAGACTTTCAACAACATTTTCCTCTCACCATCCATTCCCTCCCTTGGGGGCCTCTTCTACCTTGATAAACACCATTATCAAAAGCAACATGGAGAGAAAGGGTTTAATTTCATCTTACATGTTACAGCCCATCATCATCAAAAGGTAGCCAAAGCAGCAGCTTGAAGCAGAAAACATGGAGGGACACTGTTTACTGACTTGTTCTCTCTGGCTAGTGCCCCGAAAGACCAGGACCAGGGTGGCACTGCCCACAATAGGTTGAACCTTCTTACTATGATTCCAAATAAAAAAAAAATGCCCCCACAGACATGTCCATAGGACACTGTGACCAAGGCGCCAACTGAAACTCCCTCTGGCATCTAACTGACAACTCTGTGCTGTCAAGTCAGCAGCTGAGGCTGACTAGGAGAATGACACAGCCCAACTTTACCTTACAGGGACTCTGAGTCAACCATTCTTCCAATGTGCTCACTGTAGAATTCCCCACACTAAGGCCAAGGTGTGGTCTCTGCTTCAGCTTCTCAGAAGTAGCCTTTGATCAAAGTGTCTGTTTTTCATCACTGGCCCTCAGACCACACATGAAAGTCTACACTAAAGAAATGGTGGAGGATGGGACTAACCACATAGAGATAGGAACTAGCTAAACCAGAAAACAAAGCTGTGTAATTAGAGAATTGGAGGTTTGAGCCATGTGAAGAGTAGCTGACCTCTGGGGAGAGGAAAAGGGCTGTAGGTGTCATCAGAAACTTAATCAACTATGCCTATCAAATGAAGCTTTAGTGAAATCACTATACACTGAAACTGGAATACACTTCCTGGTCACAGCACTCTATATTGTCACCTATCTATGACAATCTCAGATTCTACTCTGTGTCTCTCTTTGTTTGTCTGTCTCTAATCTAGGTTCTTTTGCTATACTAAAGCCATAATTGCAAGTACCATAAGTTCTCAGATTTGATCTACAAATCCATCAAACCTGAAAGACTCCATGAGCCCAAATTTGTGATCAGTTGGTTTGAAATGAGGTCTAATATGAGGCTTCCTTCAAAGGCGCTAAGGCAGCCTGGGCATTAGGTAGGACACTGCCCTGAAACTTGAGACTTTCTAAACACATTTAAATCTACTTCTCTGTGTTTTTTTCTAATGCCCCCAAATAACACCTCATATCCTCCTATCATTTCAACTCAGCCACATAACAACATGATTTAGGACCTGAGATACGTTCTTTCCACACTGGTTCTAGAAGCCAAAGATAAGAACATTTTATTTATGATCACTACTGCTTCCGATGCTTGCATGGAGCCTTTACCCCAATGTTCTAGTCCCTTTGGTGTGGGAAGGTACTCTGTACACTACTGAAAGAGAAACCTGGGAACCCCCCTAGCCACAAAACCATATGCCTACAATCTGTCCTGCCTACAAGATGTGCTGAGGCAATGGTAACACAGAACCTGTGGAAGTGACCAACCAATGTTTAAGTTGAGGCCCACGCCACAAGAGGAAGCCTACGCCCTACACTGACTGGATGACCAGAAACAGGAGACTGGACAGCCAGATACCTAAGGCAGGACCAAACACAACTGGAAAATGAATAAGTAAATAAATAAAACTGATGAAATGGTTCTCAATGATATTTTTCTATACTGGTAGGTGAGAATCTTGTCCGGGTGTCATCAGAAAAGCTTCCTCTGGAAGCAGATGGCAGTAGGTACAAAGACCCATAGCCAGACATTATGTGGAGAGAGTCTAAATAGGAGGTCTCTATCGGGTCCCTCCCCTAGGAGCTTGGGGAACCCGGAAGTCGAAGGATAGGAAAGATTTCAGGAGTTAGAGGGAATGAGCACCAGAAGAACAGGGCCCACTGAATCAACCACAGGAACAGGGCCCACTGAATCAATCAATTAAGCAGGGTTCATATGGGCACACAGAGACTAAATCAGCAGCATGAGGCCTGTATGGATCTGCACCAGGTCCTCTTCGTATGTTGGGTCTGTCAGCTTGGAGTTTTGGGGGGACTCCTAACAGTTGGATTGGGTGTGTCTCTGACTTTTGTCTGCTCTTGAGACTCTTTTCCTCCTATTGGGTTGCCTTGTTCAGCCTTGATATGAGGGCTTTTGCTTTGTCTTATTGTATCTTATTTATTGTCTCTTGGAGGGAGATGGAGGGAGAGTAGATCTGAAGAAGAGGAGAGAATTGGGGGAGCTAGGAGGAATGAAGGGAGGGGAAACTATGGTCTGAATGTATTGTATGAGAGAGGAATCTACTTTCAACAGGAAGGAAGGAAGAAAGTGCTTTAAATGACTCAAATAATGATGGACTGCTTTCTTTGGCCAACACACATCAGGAAGCTTCTGCTAACGTGAGACATTCCTAGGTGGAAGAGAAACAAGGCTTGAGGTTTACAGGGTAAGATAAGAGGAGATGATACCCCGTAGTCCTGATCAGGTAGCAACTTTCATTTAGAACTGTTCCAAAACTCCAAACTAGAATGTCACTCGCCATTGGTATAGCTCCATTCTTCAAACTATCCCATGGCTTTGAAAAAGATGTTTTTGCACACTTTGTGGTTGAGAGGCTTGTTAGGATCTGGGGATCAGGACCATCACAGAAATGAAGGTCTGGAGAGGAGAGAGGTATTGTAAAAGTCAAAGAACCTGGAGAGTATTTACATGTCTGCTCATTTTTTTAAACTTCCTGCACCAGGAATCTATATCCAGACACTTAGAGGATGACGTCCTCCAGGCCCTTTGTACCTCACTCCTCCAGCTACAAATGCAGACTCACTGGTATTGCAGCTCCCAGTCAGGGCAGCCCTCCAAGAGACTGAGAGTACACTCCCAGTAGATCTGTGTGTGAGGTAAAAAGATGTGTGGTGGTCTTCTGGGACCTAGGCTGTCACACACAGCGCCTTCTGGCATTTTACTTAAAGCCTTAGAACTGAGTCTTGTTTGCTTCCAGGCTTTCTGAGTTTTGGGGACAGTGATTCTGCTTTTCTTCTCTTTTTACTTCTTTCTTTTCTTTTCCTGTATGGGGGGCGGGGCTATCCCAATGTCAGAAATACTACTTACTCACTCACTGCAACACTGCCCTTCTTCTAGTCCCCAGTCCTCCCAAGATGGCTTCCTCCTGCCTCTGCCTCTCTCGGGACAATCAGAGCAGGCATGCTTACTGAATTGTTAGGGAATCACAGAGCAAGCGCTAAGCACCCTGGAATATCCCTAACTACTTGTGCTACTTGTTTTTCATTCTTTTTGTGGGAAACAATCATTTCTCTGTGCACTGTGTCAGATTCATCTTCCATATAACAAAATGGGAGACCTGGGGGGAGGGGGGATAAATCTTTGTAAAACAAAGGAGAAATGGGTTAACCAAAGCTTGCTATTCTAAAATGCCACATGGAATCTCTAAGGCCAGTACTGCCACTGTTTCTTTCCTCCTGTGATAGTAAAGTCCTTGGAGCAAAGGTCAAAAGACCTGCAGTCCAGCTTCAGCCCTCCCCTAATTAGCGGTGTGACCTCTGTCAGGTCTCATGACCTCTGTAGCCCTGGGCTTCTCTTCTATGAAATGTACAAATGACCTCTGAGGCCCTTCGAAGCTCGGAGTTTTCCTGATAAAGAACATGCAGAGGAAGACACAAATCCCCAGGGAGGAGGACCAAGGACCAGAAGTCTAACATGAAAGGTTGAGCAGGAGAAAGGAGGCCCTTGATGTGTGGCTGCCAGAAGAGAGAATCAAATCTACTTTTGTTCATAAGGGACTCCCATGTCTGGAGTGACCCTGAACACTTTGGCACCAAAAAGAATGCATTAACTATCTGAGCACTGCTATTATTCTAAGTGATAAAATAAGCACTGGACTAGAGGGCTGATTAAATTCAGACCAACCTGACTGGTTATGCTGTCCTTGACAAGAGCTCTGTTAAACACTGCTTGAGTAGGCATGACTAGCCCAGAGAGAGAAGAAATGTTTTTCCATTTAACAGAGAAATAGAGCAGGATAAATCTAGAGAGGTCATTTCAATAGTGGGAGGCAAGTTAATTTGAGATGATTGTATTAAAATTAATTAGCCTTCTTCATTTACATTCTAAAATATATCTGGCAGATATAAAAATTACATGAACTATATAACTTGATATGCCAGATGCAGCTATCACTCAGGCACTAAAAACCCTCAAATGGTTGGAAGTTGTTTTGTGATGGCCTTTATTATTATTATTATTATTATTATTATTATTATTATGTAGTGACCAAGTTTAAATAAAAGTCCAAGCTAGATGGTTAGGAAAGCCTTTCTAGAATGAGCTGATATTTTTTGCTCCTTCAAAAAATAAATAATATATAAATTTTTAAAAGCAACAACAATATGATTGTTTTTATCCGTCTCTCATAGATTACATCCTGAACACAGTTTCCCCTCCCTCATCTCCACCAAGTCCCTCCCCCTGTCCTCTTCTCCAGATCTGCTCGTCCTCCATTTCCCTTCAGAAAAGAGCAGACCTCCCAGGGAAATCAACTGAACATGTTACAATATACCATGTTTCAGTAAGACTAGGCACAGACCCCCATATCAAAGCTGGTCAAGGCAACCCAGTAGGAGGAGAAGGGCTCAAAAGAAGGCAAAAGAGTCAGAGACAGCCCCTATACCCTCTTGTTAGGAGTCCCACAAGAACACTAGGCTACACAATCATACATAACATATATGCAGAGGACAATAAGTCAGACGCATTGTCGCTTCAATCTCTGTGAGCCATTATGAGCCCTGCTTAGCAAATTCTGTGGTCTTTGTAAGGCAAAATTTCCAATGGAGAAACTGAGACACCAACCCAGCCACAAAACCTTTGACCTATAATCTGTCTTGCCTACAAAATGTGCTGGCACAGAACTTGTAGGAGTGGCCAACCCATGACTGGATCAACTTGAGACCCACACCACTAGAGGGAGTCTATGCCTGACATGGCCTGAAGGGGCAGGAAGTTGATGGTGTATAGCCCAAAGACCTAGAATAGAACCAAGCATGACTGGCAAAAACAACAACAACAAAAAGACTCCTAGTGACATTCTGCTATTATCGTCATAGACCGAAACCTAGCATAATCATCATCAGAGAGGCTTCATCCAGCAACTGATAGGAGGAGATTCAGAGACCCAAACATTAGGTCAACCTCAGAGAATCCCATAGAAGAGAGGGAGGAAGAGTATAAGATCTTAAAGTATTAGGAACAAAGGAGAAGGAATAAATACTTCATACCAAAGATGGCCAAAACTTCTAAACAGGAAAGGATGATTGAAATACATACAACTCCCACATCTCCACATGGGAAATCAGCAATGGGAATCTCCTACCCTGCATCTCTTCATGGAGTTTCCAGACAAGTTTCTCTTCTTTACATTTTATTCTTAACTCCTTTATGCTTAAGTATTATACAGAGGCCCTTGTAAGCAGCACATTCGACCTAACAAATATTCTCTAATTATATTTTAGTCTTTGGTTCCAAGATGGGGTAGCAGTTACTTTGCAAACAAACATACCTTGCTATCATGTGAAGATGGATAGAAACAGATATGGAGGGATTCCTGCTCTCTCCCAGAGACATACATGGGAATCAGGAGAGCAGTGTTAAGAGGGAACAAAGAAGGGAGGAATTCAGTGAACTCCAGAGCTGAAGAGGCATGAATATAGAAGGAAAGAGGGTGCATGTGTGTGTGCATGTATACCCCCCTCTCTCTCTCTCTCTCTCTCTCTCTCTCTCTCTCTCTGTGTGTGTGTGTATGTGTGTGTGTGTGTGTGTGTGTGTGTGTGTGTGTGTGTGTGTGTGCGCGCGCGCGCTTTGAGACAGGGTGGCTGTACTCAAACCCATGATGCTCTCTCCTTTGCCCACCCTATGATGGACTATAGCATACACTACTGCTCTTGGCTTTGCACGGGCTTTGAAACAGATTTTTTTCTGCTTAAATGTCCCCACTGCTACAAGAGGAATCCATACTTAGTGCTCTAAATTCAATCAAAACTCTGTGGCTGGGAAGGACACAGGTCCTAAGGGAGTATTAATTACTGTTGGTTAGCTAAATTGCCATGGGGTCAAAACGGCTTCTAAATATTTATGTTTATACTCAGACACAAGTGTTACTTGTCTTAGTCAGAGAGCTTCTCTTTTCAAAGTAAGGCAGTGATGTGAACTCTTGCCTGTTTAAGGTGCTGAGAATAAGAAACAGTTGAGGGCTCATCCCTAAACAAAACATTGGTACCACCCTCTACAAGACTTACAGAATAACACAGAAGAGGGTACAGAAATAATATGAAAGCCAGAAGACAAGAAGAGTGGCTATGAAACGCTGTCATTGGGCATGACAAAACCATTGCAATTAAGAATTCACAACAGCTATGATTGCCTCCACTGGGCCTTCACAAACTTTTGTCTGACAAGAGTCGATCATTGTTGTAGATTGTTTGCTAAACTAGGCAAAGACGTGTTGCATTGTTCATGCTGTATTGTTAATTACGCAAAAATGTGTTACATTTGCATTAATTAAATAAAATTAACCTGGGCTCAGAGAGACAGGGTTAAAAACAGGTTGACAGGAAATATTAGGGAGGAGCTTGGCATGGATATTTTTAATTGGGGTGGTGTGGAAGGAAGTGGCTTCCAGGACACCAGTAAAAAGAGAGAAGGTTAGCCAGTTGCTATTCTAACTCTCTGAGCTCACAGGTTTTCTGCCCAAGCCTTTGAATCTTGAGTTTTAATAGAACAATAGAAAGTTAGTTAGAAATAACTTTAATGATAGCACAGAGCCACTGTCTGGGGGAACAGAATTGCCCCCAGACTATGGCCTTAGTGGACACTAGTAGTTTAAAGCACAGCCACTGAGACAAAGGTAAAACAAGTCATGGATGAGGAAGGAACTCAAGGGGTCCCAATTCTCCCCAAGGAACAATTGGCTACAGATGGATTCTGGAGGGCTGGGAGTCATTGTATTCAGTTGTTCACCCACTGCTGATGGCTCTGGTTAAATTCAATGGTTCACAAAACAAAACAAAAAGACATGAACATCAGAAAGGGACCTGTAAGGAGGAGGAGAAATTGATGAAGTAAGGGAAGATAACAGGTATTGGGCTGTAAGGGCAATCAGAGTGCCTTGTACACATGTATGAAATTATTAAAGAATATATGTAATAATAATATTAATTATAAAGGACTTGCTTGGCATTGGTGGAGTACACCTTTAATCCCAGCACCCGGGAGGCAGAGGCAGGTGGATCTCTGTGAGTTGGAGGCTAGCCTGGTCTACAGAGCGAGTGCCAGGATAGGCTACAAAGCTACACAGAGAAACCCTGTCTCGAAAAACCAATAATAATAATAATAAATAAATAAATAAATAAATAAATAAATAAATAAATAAATAAAAGACTTGTCAGTTTGTACTACACAAAACCTTTGTGACTTCGTGGAAGGATGAAGCTGAAAAATTGGGAAAATCTCTCTGAGTCATGATCCATGTGCAAAGGATGACAAGTGCACAAGATTCACTACAGAAGCCTAAGTGCATATGTACCATGTACTGACCATTCGTCCTAAGAGTTAACATCTCACACAAAAGCAAAGCACAGAAAGGACCCCCCTTTGGCACACATCTCCCCCTGCCTCTCAGCGGTGCAACTTTCCAAGTATCAAAGGTCTTGCCAGTAACAGAGGCACAGCAGACCTAAAAGGATGAAAACAAAGAACAAGAATAAAACATGATGTTTCTGCAGGCCAGACAGCACAGCTTTCCCTAGAAGCCACACGACTGCTGAGAGGCACTGGAGAACTGTAAAAATCAGGTTGACACTTGCTATTTAGGATTGCAATAGAAAGCCTATTATATTCGTTGTTAACATTCTGAATAATACTTAAAAACAGTAATCTATATATAATTTATCTCCTAATATAGCGCCATTATTTCTGGAAAGCTTGCAGCAAGACTGAAATGGCCTTATTCCAGCAACCAAAATCAATTCTTTTGTACAAATTTGATATAGGCAGCCTGTGTACCATTTGAAAAAGCTCACCGACCTGTGAAGCCTGGCATTTGCACCATAAAATTTATACCTTATTTGATGAAGTTATTGAACACTGTACTTACCCCATGGAAGGTCTGAAAGCAATTGTACGTAACTCCCACTTTTTGTCTTTAGGAAGAAGTTTTGGATACAGAGCAAGTCAAATCACTTATGTTGTATAATGGGGCGGGGCGGGGGAGACTCGGGCAGTCTAGACTTCACTTAATGAAAACTATAAGTTAATTTTGAGTGTGAGTCTGGAAGTTCACTGCCAAGTTGAAATGATGGAGATTATTTTTAAAAGGCCCCAGAAGTGAGAAAAAATTATAATGTCATATCTAAACATGAGTCTATTTTCTTCACTAGATTGCTAATTAAAAGTTTATTTTTATATACTCTGATCTTAAAATTCAAGGGAAATATGAATGATGCACAAAATCGTTCTGCTGTATTAAGTGAGGATAATAAAGATTTGGCACATCCACCCTTCTTAATAATTGCTTCTACCATCACCCAGACACAAATGAATCTCTCAGATTTCTGATGCTACCTTACAACCAATTGTGAACATTGACTTATAACAGGAAAACAAAAGCAATCCAAAAACTGCCTAATTTTTGTTGTTCATTAAAAACAGAGGACTTTGTTGTTGCCTTTCAACAGCAGCTAGAAGAACCATTAAAGAACTGTTATTTAACAGCCTGAGACATGGATGAGAACTACAATAGAAAGGATTATTCTGGTACTCTTTTTTGGGGGGGGGAGTCATGATTTTCTTTAAGGTCAAGCTTCTAGCTCAGAAAGTTGATCAAACTGATAAAGAAGACACTTGATAATTTTGGTATATATTAAGGTTTCAATTCAATAAGCCACTGTAGAATTTTAATAGTACTCAGTAAGATACATGTCATTTCTGAAATTATGGTTTTATATCTGCCAATCTTCACCTTGAAGAACCTATTGTTTTAAGTACAGCTTGGTTGCCAATAGGAGTCTCAGTCATTGCTGCTCAATTCATAAACCTGCATATGAGGATATATGTATACAGTGGAACAGAAGTGAGATGATCTCTGTGAGCAAAAAATTAAGATGACTAAGACTGACACTCTAAAATTAGAGCACACAGTCCTTTATTACCTTCCATTAGCATGCATTCATAAGTATGCAGTCACCATGAAGAGGCAGACTAACTCTCAGGCCAACAACTCTGGCCTATGAGCTGCTGGATGCTGTTAGCCAGCTGCAAGCATAAATCAGACAATAGGCATCATGTGGTCATAGCCTAGTGCTAAAATGCATAAATACAGTAGTCACTCCTTTCCAAAGCTTAATAATTTGGCTTCCTGTGTAGCTTGCCCACAAGGTAACATAAAATAATCAAGTCAATTTGAAAACATAGTCTGTCTGCATTGTGTCTATCCACACAAATTACAAAAACTGACCATTAGTTACTGACTCCATACCACATCTCTGTAAACACTGTATTATCTTTTCCATTCCTACCACAGGATAGAAACACCCAAGCCATTTAGTCAAAGTTATAGCAGTAGCAGGAAGTCCAGTGTTTGACCCTAGGAAACCAGCACTTAGCCCATGTCCTCTTCACTACTATGCCCTCACTAGTCTGATTTTAATCACGGGGACTGTTGGGGTTGGCATAAAACATATGGTCATTTATGAAGCTCTTATAAGATCAAGTTTTCAACAATTACAGCCTACATGAGGGCTGTTCGGATTGAGCAGTGTGTAAAGAACTTGTTTTGCAAGCAAAGGATGTCAATCACCAGAAATAAAACTCTGGGCATGGTGGTACACATCGTGTTCTCGGTGTTGGAGAGGTAGAAACAAAAATTCTCCTGGTTAGAAGCCTAGCACACTTGCTGAGTTCCTGGGCCATGAGGGCTCCTGTCTCAAAACAAGTTAGATGGTACCTGAGGAGTAATTACACCCAATACTGACATGTGGCCTCTACCTTCATACACACGCATGCACATGCAACACAAATCCACAAACAGACAATGCATACACACACACAAACACACACACAGAGGGTGTGAAGAGGGGGAGAAAGATGGGAGAGAGAGAGGGACAGGGGAATGGAGGGAGAGAGAGGGGAGGGGGAGGAGGAAGAGGGAGAGGGAGAGAGACCCAGAACCCTAAAACTTTGCCAAGGAATAACATCCTATGGGACAATTTGCTGTCTGTGGCCCTTAGGAAGTGTCTCAGCACAGTACCACTCCAGTACAAGGATATTTTTAAATTCAGGGCCAGAGGAAATTAACTAACCACATTCTGTCGATTTCTTTGTTGTAGTTTCAGTTTAAGAATGTTCAAATATTTTGTCATTCAGGGAAGAAAGTGCAGCCTGAGTTTCACTTGGAGCCCAAGAAATTTGGTTTTCCTGTGTGCATTTAATTCAGGAAATCAGTGGTCGGGCCTCCTATGTGTGCAAACCAAACCTCCAGAGTCTGTTCTGAAGTCTCTCAAATAACATTCAATTGTGGACAGCCGGCAACAGTCCTGAACATGATGGGAATTCACAACAATATCAAAGGCTCCAATGCAGAGTCCTGTTTTTTATATGGAAAAAAATAACAGCAACACACACAGGAAAAAATAAAAAAGGTTGAAGTCTTCCTCATTCTCACTTTTATTTCTTATTCCTTCATCTGACCTCAAGTGACTTCCTCTGTCTCTTGGCCAGCTCTCTAGAGTGTCTTGATGGAGCATGAGAAGGTGCACCTATGTTTTACATCACAGTTAAGTACTTAAAGCATACATTTATGATGAACATACAATACCGCATAATGTATGTGTGGGGCAGGTGCTCACTGATCTTTGGAGGTTTTCGGGGAAGGAGATGTTTGGTTGACTGGTTTTATTTTTTTCTTTGAGGCACATATTGTTTGTGAAACTGGAGGTTTAACCAAGGATGTCCTACATCCTAGGCACAAGCTCTACCACCAAGCTCTTTATTTTGAATAGTTTTTGTTGTTGTTGTTGTTGTTGTTTTTTTTTTTTTTTTTTTTTTGGTTTTTCAAGACAGTGTTTCTCTGTGGCTTTGGAGGCTGTCCTGGAACTAGCTCTTGTAGACCAGGCTGGTCTCAAACTCACAGAGATCCACCTACCTCTGCCTCCCGAGTGCTGGGATTAAAGGCATGTGCCACCAACGCCCGGCTTTAATAGGTTTTTAAATACAAAAACACATTACTGTTCCTTTAAAAATATGTTTTATCAAATTTATTCCACACATTTCAATGTTTCCTAAAATATATTTGATAAAGCATCAGCTGTATGAGATATTAATAGATCTAATGTAAAGCAGATACAATAATTTAAAAAATATTTTAAAACATAAAATGGCCTCTTTCTTTCAACAGTAAGAAAAGAAGTGGAAGTTACTAATTCTGATAAGGTCAGCTTCCATTAGCATCCATTAAAAACAAAGTAAACATCACTTGTTTCCATTCATCCATACGAATGAATCTAAGACAAATATAGCACTCACTATTAATTGCTAGGCTCAGTAATAATATTAATAAGCTATTATTTGTTCTTTCACCATAATCTCCTTAAGTAGGCTAAAATTCAGAGTCAGTAGTACACTGGAGCAGGGGTGCACTATTACTGAGACTATCTCCACTTATCCAGGGAAACTTATAAGTAAAGCATTGTTGGTTTCGGCTGACCTTTTCTCTCCCATACTCTTCCTACTTTGGCTAATGTCCCATTTTAACACCCGAAAAGGTCATTGTCTTACTGCAGTCAGATGTATGAGAATTGATAATGATGATGGAAGTTTTTGTCTTCCCCATATAATCATAGTAGGCCACAGATTGTTTGACATTACCATGTAAGGGGAATCAATGCTGTTGAAAGGTTTTACAAGTGTCACTTGAGAGGTAGCAAAATATTCACTTTGCCCTCCAAATTTGTCTTCCAGCAAAAGCGACACTGCCTGACAATTTCAAGTTTGGGATTACTATTTGAATCAAGATTCAATGTCCTCATAATGTATGCATCTTCATCACTTTCATGATTATGATTTTAAATGCAAACAAGCCTGGATGGGTAGAGACTAGAGAGGTACAGGAATGGAAAGAAAGGAAGATTTGTGTTGAGGGAACACTATTTAGAAAGACCAAAAGAGTACCGAACAGATAGAAAGACAAACAGGAAAATAAACTCAGAAAGGCTCCAAAGGCATCTTAAGGGCATGCAGGAGCCAAAAATATTGTTAAGGACTGGAAGTTTGGCACAAAATACATGGGAAGAAATAGACCACCAGAATCATGTGATAGGTGCTTTACTAGAAACAGCATGATGAATCATAATCAAGACAGATCTTTGAAGATAAAACTGCCATAGAGACAAGCATTAATACACTAAGTCCAGACTACCTTGTAAGTAGATACTGTCCTGACTTCCAGGAAACTACTCCATATTTACCTGGCACGCTTTCCCTCTCTGGATGGACCTGGAAGAGTTTGCTATAGCCAAGAAAGTAGAGGAGAGACCACAGATCCCCAGGGTGTCACTGCTATAACTGTCATAAGATCCCGTGCCTGATCTTCATGTTTCACTAGTAAATGTTTTTTAATCTTTCTTGAGTACAGAAATTTATAAGAGATGTATATAATTTGAGGAGTAAAGAAGTTTCTATCAAAGCCCACCCCCATAACCTAGGAACTTGGTCTCTTAGTGTGAAATCAGGATCCTCCCAGCTCTGCCTGGCAGCCCCTTTTAGCATTCCCTTCTAGCCCATCTCCAGTCCTTTGTGACTCCATTGACCCATGGAGCCTCTTTCTACTAGGGACCCAAAGCTGCCACACTAGGCTGGGACTCAGGTAGGGGATATTCATCATTCTTCCTGGCCTCCTTTCAGGTCTCTCTCTCTCTTATCCTTACTCCTGCTGTGTGCACAAGAGCCCTCCTCTCAGCCCACCTCCATCCCCTAGGGATTGAGCCACTAGTTCTTCCCATCTACTCTGTCTACTCTGGTCAACCTTTCATTCTAGCGCATCTCATTTCCTTTACGAATTATTGCCAAAATACAGGACAGTTCTCTGCCAGGGACCCCACACTGGACTAGGATTCAAAGATCCAACAGCTACCTCATTTGTCTAGGACCTAGATTGGGAACAGGTAACCAAAGAATGGAAGACCAAGCAATGCAACAAGGCCAGATATCTATACCAAGAAGCACTTCTAACATCATAACTCCAGATGCTTATATCCCAGTGCAAAAACTTAAACATGAACAACAAAGAAATGTGCCTCTTCCAGAAGCTGGCAACCCTATTGACCCTGGGAAATGCAATTTAGCCTAAGTACAAGAAAAGGATTTCAAAATATCAATTATGCATATGTCCAAAGATGTTAAAGATAATATGAATAAATGCTTTGATGAAGACAATGAGAACACAAACAGTTGGATGAAACAATGAAAACAATTCAATATATGAAATAGAATTTAAGAAAGAAATAGAATCACTAAAGAAACCCCAAACTGAAATAAAAGTGGAAATACAAAAGTTCAGATGCTAAACCAAAAACCTCAGAAGTTATCCCCACTAATGGATTAAAAGACACAAAAGAGAGAATTTCAGATCTTGAAGACAAAGTAGAAAAAATGGACAGCCCAGTCAAAGAAAACGTTAAATCTCAGGGAAATGCAAATCAAAAGAACTCTGAGATACCATCTTGTTCCTGTCAGATTGGCTAAAATCAATAATACCAATGACAGTTTATGCTGGAGAGTATGTGGAGAAAGGGGAACACTCCTCCACTGCTGATGGGAGTGCCAACTCATACAGCCACTTTGGAAATCAGTATGGTGACTCCTCAGGAAAACGGGAATCAGTCTACCTCAAGATCCAGCAATTCTACTCTTAGGCATATACCCAAAAGAAGCACATTCATACAACAAGGACATCTGTTCATCTACATTCATAGCAGCAATATTTGTAATAACCAGAATCTGGACGCAACCTAGATGTCCCTCAACTGAAGAATGAATGGAGACAATGTGGTACATTTACACAATGGAGTACTACCCAGCAAGGAAAAAAAAGAAAAGAAAAAAAAACAATGGATTCTTGAAATTCTCAAGAAATAGATGGACCTATTTGCAGAAACAATCCTGAGTGAGGTAACTGAGTCACAAAAAAACAAACAAACAAACAAACAAACAAACATGGTATGTACTCACTCATATATGGATATTAGACATAGATAAAAAGATTACCAGGCTACAATCCACACCACCAGAGAAGCTAGGAAACAAGGAGGGCCCTAAGAGAGACATACATGGTCCCCTGGGAAAGAGGAAAGGGACAAGCACTCCTGAGCAAATTGGGAGCCCTGGAAGGAGGGAGCGGGGAGGGGAGAAGGAGTTAGAAGAAAGAGAAGGGGAGAAGAGGACGGAAGAGGAGGACATGAGGAAACAGGAAGATTGAATCAGGGGAGAATAGAGGAGACCAAGAAAAGAGATACCTTAATAGAGGGAGCCATTATAGATTTAAAGAGACATCTGGCACTCGGGAAATTTCCAGAGATCTACAAGGATGCCCCTAACTAAGAATCTAAGCAATAATGGGGAGACTACCTGAAATGCCTTCCTAGAACCTTCAACCAGTAGGTGACGGAAGCAGACATCCACAGCTAAGCACTGAGTCAAATTCCTGGAATACAGTTGCAGAGAGGGAGGAATGATGTGCAAAGGAGTCAAGTCCAGACTGGAGAAACCCACAAAAACAGATGATTTGAACAATAGGGAGCTCATGGTCCACAGACTGACAGCTGTAAAACCAGCATAGGACCAAACCAGGCCCCCTGAATATGGGTGTCATTTAGGAGGTCTGTACAGTCTATGGGACCTCTGGTAGTGGATCAGTATTTATCCCTACTGTAAAAAATGGACTTTTGGATCCAATTCCACATAGAGGGATACTTTTTTCAGCCTAGACACACAGGAGAGGGCCTCCATCCTGCCCCCAAATGATGTGACAGACTCTGATGATCCCTTGTGGAAGGCATCACCTCCCCTGGAGACTGGAAAGGGGAGGGGAATTGGGGGCTGGTGGGGGGCATGTGAGGGAGAGAGAACTGGAATTGATATGTAAAATAAGACTGTTTCTAATCTAAATTTTTAAAAAATTGAGAGATAAAGCATCTAGGAAATCTGGAACACTATGAAAAGGCTAAACCAATTAATATATGTATAGAGGAAGAAGAAAAATCCCAGGTCAAAGGCACAGAAAATATTTTTAAAAAATCATAGAAGGAAATCTCACCAACCCAAAGAAAGAACCACCTATCAAGGCACAAAAGGCATACAGAAAACCAAATAGAAAGGACCAGAAAAGAAACTCCCTATGACATATAATAACGAAAACACTAAGTGAATCCAACAAAGAGAGGATATTAATTCCTGCAAGAGAAGAATACATATAAAACTGGGTCCCCAAGAATAACACCTGACTTCAATAGAAACTCTAAAAGCAAAAAGGGCCTCCAAGATCTCGGAGACTAAAGATTCCAACCTAGATTACTATATCCAGCAAAACTATTCATCATAATTAATGGAGAAAGATAAACATTTTGCAGTAAAAACAAATTATGCAATATCTATCAACCAATATAGCTCTGCAGAACGCAATAGAACAATGGCTATCAACCTGTGGATCATAACCCCCACAGGGGTTGCACATCAGATATCCTGCATACCAGATATTTACATTAAAATCCATGGAAGTAGCAAAATTACAGTTAAGAAGTTGCAATGAAATAATTTTATGGTTGGGTCACCACAACATGAAGAACTTATTAAAGGATCACAGCATCAGGAAGGTTGAGAACAACTGCAACAGACTGAAGGAAAACTTTAAAGAAGGATAGTTATACCCAAGAGAACAGAAGACATAAATAATCCCAGAGCAGCTGGTCAAAGAGGTGAGGGTGGGGGTCCTCACACCACAACACCATAAATGACACTAATAAACACTGCTTATTAATAACCCTCAATTATGATGCTCTCAGTTACCCAACAAAAAGACATAGACAAATAAGTTGTATTAGAAAACAAAATCCATCTCTCTGTTGCAACCAAGGAACATACTTCATCACCAAGGATAGACACCACCTGAGTACAAAAGAATGGGAAAAGGCTATTTCAAGCAAGTGGACCCAAGAATTAAACATTTGTACCTATTTTGATATCCAACAAAACAGACTTCTAGCCAAACCTAATCAGAAGAGATGGAGAGCACCTAAATACTTGTTAAGGAAAAAAATTCATCAAGATGATATTGTAATTCTAATTATTTATATAGTAAATACAAGATTATCAAGTTTGTAAAAAAAAATCATGACTACAGCTAAAATCACATACTGACTACATGGGATATTAAACTTATTGCACATAGTGAGAATGGGTGACTTCAGTACCCTACTCTTGCAGTAGAAAGTTCATCAAAACAAAAATTAACAGAAAACTTCGAGAGTTAAAACATATCATAAATCAAATGGAACTAACAGAAAGCTATAGGACATTCCATCCAAACACTAGAAAACATACTTTCTTCTCAGCTCACAGACCTTTTGCCAAAATTGGCCACATATTGGGACACAAAGCAAGTCTCAAAATTATTTTTTTAAATGAAATAACACCCTGAATCCTATCTATCATGGATATCAACAATAGAAATGGTAAAATTATGCAAACTCATGGAAGCCGAACAACTCAGTACTGGGTTAGGTCAAGACAGACATCAAGAAGAAAGTTAAAAACTTTTTAGAATTGAATGCTCATGAAAATGCAGTTCTAAGAGGCAGGCTCATAGTATTAAGTGCCTACATTAAAAGGAAAAAAAAAGAGATAAATCTCATATGAATACATATGAATAATGTAATGACAGAATTGAAAAGCGTTACAAAAATAAATCCCAAAAGAGTATTCAGGAAGAAACAATCAAATTCAGGGCTAAAATCAATGAAATAGCAACAAACAAAACAAAAAAATTACAAAAAATCAATGAAATTAAGACTTGGTTCTTTGAGAAAATCAACAAGATTGCTAAAACTTTAGCCAAATTAATGAAAGACAGGAAGGTCCAAGATAATAAAATCAGAGATGAAAAGCAGGACATTATAACAAACACCTAGGAAGTTCAAGTTCAAAGGACATACTTTAAAAATCTGTATTCCATTAAACTGGAAAACCTTTTTAAAGAAAACATTAATTTCTTTGATGAAATACACAATTTAAATAGGCTCCATATCCCCTAGTGAAGTATATGAAGTAATGAAAAAGCTACTTCCCCTACACAACCCTGAAAAAAGCTGAGGGTCATATGAATTCAGCATAAAATTCTACCAGACCTTCAGAAATAACCTCATTCCAATACTTCTGAAATTTATTCTACAAAACAGAAAATGAAGGGACATTTTCCTAATTACTTTTATGGAGCCTTTATTATCTTGATAGCTAAAGCACACAAAGATACAACAGAGAAAGAAAATTACAGACCTATATCCCTTATGAACATAAATGCAAACCTCTCAATAAATGCTTTTAAACCAAATAAATATAAGAACATGTTAAAAAACAAAAACAAAAACAAAAGTTTGTCCGGGAGCTGGAGAGATGGCTCAGCAGTTAAGAGCATACTCACTGCTGTTCTAGAATTCCTGAGTTCAATTCAAAGGAACCACATGGTGCCTGACAACCATCCAGAGTGGGATCTAACGCCCTCTTCTGGCATAAAGTCATACATGCAAATAAAGCACTCATAGGCAAAATAATTAAATCCTTAAAAAATAATTACAGGGGTAGGCCAGTTTGGTATCCTCTTCACTATGGCTAGGAGTCTTAGCTGGAGTCATCCTTGTGGATTCTTAGGAATTACCCTAGCACCAAGTTTCTTCCTAACTCCATAGTGGCTCTCTCTATTAAGACATCTCTTTCATTGTTCTTCCACTGCATACCTCCCCCTCAACATCCCATTTCCTCATGTTCTTGCCCCCCCCTTACCATCCCCATCTCCAATTTGTCCAGTAGATCTCATCTAATTTCTCTTCTCAGGGTGATCCATGTGCCCCTCCCTCTTAGGGTCCTCCTGGTTACCTAGCTTCCCTGGAGCTGTAGATTGTAGTCTAATTATCCTTTGTCTTTACCTCTAATATCCACTTAGAAGTGAATACATACCATGTTTGCCTTTCTGAGTCTGGGTTACGCATTCAGGATGTTTTTTTCTAGTTCCATCCATTTGCCTGCAAATTTCATCAGTTATCATTGTTTACAGCTGAGTAGTACTCCATTGTGTAAATGTACCACATTTTCTTTATCCATTTTTAGTTTGAGGGGCATCTAGGTTGTTTACAGATTTGGACTACTATGACTAATGCTGCTATGAACATTGTTGAGCAAATGTCCTTGTGGTATGATGGATTATCTTTTCGGTATATGCCCAAAATGGTATTTCTGGGTCTCGAGGTAAATTGATTCCTAATTTTCTGAGAAACAATGGCTATACATGTTTGCACTCCCTACCGCAATGGAGGAGTATTCCCCTGACTCAAAGACACCCTCTCCAACATAAAATGTCTTCAGTATTTTTTATCTTAGCCATTCTGACATGTATTAGGTGTAAGACAATATGTCAGAGTTGTTTTGATTTGCATTTCCCTGATAATTAAGGATGTTGAGCACTTCCTTAAATGTCTTTTGGCATTTGAGATTCATATGGTGAGAATTGTCTGTTAGCTCTGTACCCCAGTTTTCAATTGGCTTATTTTGTTTTTTAATGTCTAGTTTCTTGAGTTCTTTATGTATTTTGGAGCTTAGCCCTCTGTCACATGTGGGGTTGGTGAGGATCTTTTCTTATTCTGTAGGCTGTCATTTTTTGTCTTATTGACAGTGTTCTTTGCCTGACAGATGTTTTTAGTTTCAGGAGGTCCCATTTATTGATTGTTGCTTTCAGTGTCTGTGCTACTGGTGTTATATTTAGGAAGTGGTCTCCTGCACCAATGCATTCAAGTTTACTTCCCACTTTCTCTTCTATCAGGTTCAGTGTAACGGGATTTATGTTGAGGTCCTTGATTCACTTGTATGTGAGTTTTGTGCATGGTGATAGATAGATATGGATCTATTTGCCATTGTCTGCATGTTGGCATCCAGTTATGCCAGCACCATTTGTTAAAGATGTTTTCCTTTTTCTACTGTACCATTTTTGTTTCCTTGTCAAAAATCAGGTGTTCATAGGCATGTGGACTAATGTCAGAGTCTTTGATTTGATTCCATCCATTTATCTGTCTGCTTTAATGCCAATTCCAAGCTGTTTTTATTACTATCGCTCTATAGTAGAGTTTGAAGTCAGGGATGGTGATGCCTCTGAAAGTTCCTTTATTGTACATGATTGTTTTAGCTTTTCTTGTTTTTTTTTCATACAAAGTTGAATATTGTTCTTTCAATGTCTGTGAAGTTGTAATCAGATTGCTAAATACCCCAACTATCATCATAGAGCCTTCATTCAGTAACTGACAGAACCAGATGCAGAGATCCACAACCAAACACTAAGCTGAGCTCCAGGAATACAGTTGAAGAGATCGAGTAGGGAATATATGAGCAAGGGAGGTCAAGATCATGATGGAGAAATCTACAGAGACAGTTGAACCAATTTTGTGGAAACTCATGAACTCTAGACTGACAGCTGTGGAGACTCCAGGGGACAGAATTAGGCTCTCCATATGTAGCAGACAGTTAAAAGCTTGGATTATCTGAAAGGACCCTGGCAGTAGTATCATGATACAAACCTGATACATGAGCTAACTTGTTGGAGCCCATTCCCTGTGGTGGAATGCCATGCTCAGCCTTAATGCATGGCAGAGGGGCTTGGCCCTGCCCCAACCTATTATGCCAGACTTTGTTGACTCTTCATGAGAGCCTTCACCTGTAAAGAGGAGTGGACTGGGGGTGGCCTGTGAGGAGGCAAAGGGTGTGCAAGAGGAGGGTGGGAGGGAAAACTATGGTTGGAATGTAAAATGAAATTTAAAAGAATAAATAAGTTATAAATAAGATTATCCACCATGATCAAGTAAGCTTCCTCCCAGTGACATAGGAAAAGTTCAACATACGTAAATTGATAAATGAATCCATTTACCCAGCATTAAAAAAAAAAAACCTGAAAGACAAAAAACACTAACATCTCATTAGATGCAGAAAAGTTCTTTGAAAAAAAAAACCAACATCCTTTCATAAAGAAGTCTTAGACAGATCAGGGATATAAGGAACATACCTCAACATAATACAGCCAATTTACATCAAGCCCACAGCCGATATCATCCTAAATAGATAAAAACTCAAAGCATTGCACCTAAAATCAGGAACAAGATAAGGATGCCCACTCTTTTCATACATATTCAACATAATATTTGAATTCTTAGCTAGAGCAATAAGACAACTTAAGGATATCAAGGAGATTCAAATAGAAAAGGAAGAAGTCAAAGCATTCTTATTTGCAGATGAAATGATTTTATGCATAGAATATCCTAAGGACCTTATCAAGACACTTCTACAGCTAATAGACATCTTCAAGAAAGTAGCAGAATACAAAATTAACACACAAACACAAAAAATAATAGTAGCTTTCCAGTATATCAATGACAACCATAATGGGAAAGAAATCAAAGAAACAATACCCTTCACAATAGTCTCAAAAATATATCTTGGGATAACTCTGATCAGGCAATTTAAAGATGATGATAAAGACTTAAGGAAATTGAACAAAGAAATTGCAGAAGACACCAGAAGATAGAAATATCTCCCATGCTTATGGATTTGTAGGACTGATAATGTGAAAAAGGCTATCCTGCCAAAAACTATAACCAGATTCAACACAGTCCCCATCAAATTCCCAAAACACAATTCTTTACAGAAATTGAAAAACACAATTTTCAACTTCATATGAAAACATGAAAAAAACAGGATAGCTAAAACAATCCCACACAATAAAAGAAGGCTAGAGTTATCACCACCCCAGATTTCAAGTTGCATTACAGAGCTTAGTAATAAAGACAGCGTGTATTGGCAAAAGGACAGACATGTTTGTCAATGGACTAGAATAAAAGATCCAGACATAATGTCACATACCTACAGACACCTGATTTTTGACAAAGAAGCCAAAATAAACACTCTAGAAAAGACAGCATCTTCAAATAAATGTTTGTAAACGTAAATAGCTACATGTAGAAGACTGAAAACAGATCCACATCTATCACCCTGAACAATATTCAACTCCAAAAGGGTCAAAGACCAGATAACCTGAAGCTGACAGAAAAGAAAATAGGAAACAGGTTTGAACTTACTGGCACAGGAAAGGACTTTCTGAACAAGGCACCAAAGGCACAAGCATTAAGATAAACAATACATGGGACCTCAGAAAGCTAAAAGACTCCTGTTCAGAAAAGGACACCATAATTCAAGCAAAGTGTCAGCCAACAGAATTGAAAATATGCATTCACCAATTATTCAGTTGAAAAGGGGTTAGTATCTGTAAAGTATCAACATCTAAAAAGAAAATCCTAAACATCAGAAAAACAAATAACTAAATTTTAAAATGCAATATAGAACTAAACAGAGAATTCTCAAAAGTTGGAAGAAAAATGGCTACCCAAAACTTCGAAAATGTTCAACATCCTTAGCCATCAGGTAAATGAAAGTGAAAAGTACTTTGAGATTTCATTTCACTCCCTTTAGAATAAGACCAAATACCAGCAAAACATACATGCTGGTAAGGATTTAATGAAGGGAGTAGGAGACACAGATATTGCTAATATAAGGGCAAATCAGTATAGCCCCTTTAGAAATCAGTATCAAAAAGTTGAAAATTGATGTATCACAATCCATCTATACCACTCTTGGTCATATACCCAGAGGAACTACATCTTACTACAGAGATACTTATTCAGACATATTCATTGATGTTTTCATCATAACAGCCAGAAATTGGAAACAGTCTAAATATCCATCAACCAATGAGTAGATAATTAAAATGTGGTACATTTTTTATACAATGGAATACTATTTGGGTGTAAGGAAAAATGAAATTTTAAAATTTGCTGGTACATGTAAATGGGTTTGGGTCTTAGTTTGGGTTTTTATTGCTGTGAAGAGATACTATGACCAAAAAACTCTTACAAAGAAAACTTTCAGTTGGGATGGCTCATTTGCAGTTTTAGAGGTTCAGTCCATTATTGTCGTGATGGGGAGCATAGTGGTATGCAGGCAGACATGGCGCTGGAGCTGAGAATGCTACATGTTACAGGCAACAGAAAGTTGACTAACAGTCATACTGAGGGAAGCTTGAGCAAAAGCGATCTCAAAGCCCCCTCCCACAGTGACACACTTCCACCAACGAGGCCACACCTCTTGATAGTGCCATTCCCTTTGGGGGCCATTTTCTTTCAAACCACCACAATGGAAGAAGATAGAGACAACTATCCTGAGTAATGTGACCCAGACACAAAAAGACAAACATGGCATGTTTTCTCTTACATGTGGATGTTGGCTTTTGAGCTTTAAATATACGTGCACCAATATAAAAAAATCACAGAATTTAGGTAGATAGTAATGGGCTAGGGAGGAAGAGAGACTTTAACAATGAAGAGGAAAGAGAATATAGTGTTATAAAGAAAAACTAATATAAGAGGACTAAATGGGGAAGTGAATGAAAAGATAGGGTCAAGGAGGAAATATGAGGAGGGACAACTAATACTAAGGGCCTTTGAGAGGTCATATATGAAAACCATCCAGTGTACAAAATTCCTAAAATATATACATATATGAAAAGAATTTAAATTAAGTCACCATATAATGGAGGAGATAATGCCCCAACTAGATATCTTCTGTCACCAAATAAAACCTTTATTGCCAAGAATAGTTTACATCTTGTTGAGTCATTGGCCAAGTCTTTGGTCAAGCTCTTGGTTACTCTCTATAACTCGATGGTAAGACCCCTATTTATGTCAACAAACAAGGAGAAATCAAGCTGGCGCCCAACTAGAAGCCTTGTGCCTCCTGACTAGCATTCTTGGTGCTAGAAGGTATTTTGAATACTACCAAAGGAGACTCTTTCATCTAAGAATCCTTGACCGACAATAGTGACTTTTCTGCAAGATACACTGTTGTGATAGTAGTACAAATGTTAAGGAAATAACCAACCACTTTTTTTTTGGAACCCCTATAGGACACCACTAAAGTGGTCAATAACTTGATACTACAGAGTCATGGGATTTAGGGAAAATGTTATACTATTATTCTGCTAAAGGAACATAGCAATACAATGAATCTTAAGTACATTTTATTATAGCCATAAACCCAGACATCACTAAAACCTCAACAGAGAACCTTCTTCTTACAGTAGATAGTAATTAACATAGGAATCCAGAACTGGACAATGTGAAGAGACATTTTTGGAGCAATCAGCCATAAATGGGATGCCACCTCAAGGATCAGGGATCTATGCTGAAAAGGAGACAGTAAGATTAAAATAGCCAGAGGTAGTAGATGACTCCAAGGAAACAATGTCTTTCTAACAGGGCAACATACATAGGAAATAGCAAAGACTGTGACAGTATGCACAAGCCCTATACAGGTTCAAACCAGACAATACCCCATCACTGAGATGGTGAAATGAACATAAAGTCCATCCATACCCAAGAAGCTAATTATAATTGATACCTGCTGGGAAAGAAAAAGTCAATTTTTACCAGTGAAATGTCACTGAGAATATCAACCATACTCCAGGGCAGTCCTCATGTCCAGGAGTAGTTAGTTGGTCAATGCAAATCAGACTTCATGATTTGTGTGTGATTTTGCTTTAGATGGTGATGGTAGTGGTGGTGGTTATGCTGCTGGTGGTGGTTTTCTCTTTTTCTTTGTTTTTTTTTGTCTTACTGATTTTTTTATTTTGGTTTATCTGTTTTTGTGAGACAGGAAAAGGGAAAGAGAAAGAACATGAAGTTGGGTGAATAAGGAAGTGGGGAGATTCTGAGAGGAGTTGGGAGAAAGGAAAGAATATGATCAAACAATTATGAAAAATAATTTAAATCTTTAAAAATTAAGTGGCAATCAGAGAAGATATTCCTGAAAAAGTAACAATAAAGTTGGATAAATTTTATATGCAGAAGAACATGCATGAAAGCCTGAAGAGAAAGCAAAGCACTTTAGAATTAGCAGAAACGCAGCACAGTGGCCAGAAATAAAAGCATGGGTCAGATCCCAAGGGTCTCCTAGGACATATTACAAGTTGGTGCTTTTGAAGACTGAAAGGCTCCAACCACTATGAATATGGTGGTTTCTGCTCTAGCTAACCATGGAGTCTTAAGCCCTTGCCCAGAACTGATTAAGTCCCATGCAAGCTCTATTCCCCTGGCTTCCTTTTGACAGTAGTTAGTGAATGTAGATTGTCAGCTTGCATCCAGCATGCCCTCACTGTTCTCATTAATTTATTTATATTAAGTCATTTAACACTCATACTAAACCTGTAAATTTGATAATTATCTAATAATTATAAAACATGTAATAAATAATTATGCCCACTACATAGATGAGGAAGCCAAATGTCAAAGAGAGAGAGAGAGAGAGAGAGAGAGAGAGAGAGAGAGAGAGAGCTTAAGAGATTTGGTTAGCATGCCAGCAATGTGCAGAGCTAGCTCCTTAATTTTACAATGTATAGAAACTACTACAATTTCAAATCAACCACAGCAATTCAGAAGTTGCAGCATTTTTCTCATAGCTAGAGTTGGATTTCCACACAGAGTCTCAATCCAGATTAATAATGAGTGAACAGAAACCCAAGGGTCAATTATAGGAATTTGAGTCTAAAAACACATCCTGTTGGGTCAGGAAGTCTCAGTGCTAGTCATGAGCCTCACACATCATAAATACATCATGTGCAGAAAATAGAGGGAAGCTCGATGGCTAGCCAATGATTGGCCTTATAAAGTATATATCTGGGACTTGGAGAGTAGGTGTAGAAGAAAAGAGTGAAATATTTATAGATCTCAACTTCTCATTTACCAGTGAGCACCAAGTGGGAATGATTCAACCATCCTTAGTGGGCACCACATGGAGGAAGATACAGAACTGTAAGAAGGCTGCCTCTAAAAATGGGAGAGCTGCTTCCCATTCGTCAGGGTTTTATATCTTCTGACAGACAGTCACGGTAATGCCTAAATAACAGTGATATAAGGCAGAACAAAGCAAACACTCTGAGCATGGACAAATGAAGCCCAGGGACACTCAAAGGTCAAAATCAGGAAGCTAGGAGGCCAAATAAAGATTGGGGCAGGGAGGAGGGGATCTTGACGAATAAGTCAGGGACAGGGCTGTTCCAGCAAAGCAAAAGAGAAAAGATAGTCAAACTGAGGTAACAAAAAATACCATTTTGTAGTTGGTGTGTCTGAGATTATGGGGTTTACTTTCAATGGGAATGATACATGACAAAGAAAAACCAATGGGGTGAAGTAAGATGTGACCTAGGGACAGTGATGGCACTGGCACACTGTGGAGAGGCTGAAGTGCCAGACAAAGGCAATCAGAGTGCTTTCATATACGACAAGGGATCATGGGGGGGGGCGCAGAGAAGAGAATGCTAGGGGCAGAATCTACTTTAACTGTCTGTACAATTTCTGGTGACTGCCTAGCTCACAGGAGAAAACTCTCAATTCTGATATATCTGCTTGCCTTAGTTAAGGTTTCTGTTGCTGGGATGACACACCATTGCTAAAAAAAAAAAAAAGAAGTTAGAAAAGAAAGGGTTTATTTGGCTTACACTTCTAAGCACTTTTCATCATCAAAGGAAGTCAGGACAGGAACTCAAACAGGGCAGGAAACTGGAAGCAGGGGCTGATGCAGAAACCATGGACGGGTATTGTTTACTGGCTTTCTATCCATGACTTGTTCAGTCTGCTTTCCTACAGAATCCAAGACAACCATCCCAGGGATGGCACCACCCACAATGAACCGGAACCTCCTCCATCAATCACTAATTAAGAAAATACCCTACAGGCTTGCCTACAGCCCAATCTCTCCTTTTTTTTGTTTTTTGTTTTTTTTGTTTTTGTTTTTCGAGACAGGGTTTCTCTATATTTCTTTGGAGGTTGTCCTGGAACTCGATCTGTAGACCAGGCTGACCTTGAACTCACAGAGATCTGCCTGCCTCTGCCTCCAAAGTGCTGAGATTAAAGGCATGTGCCAGCAATGTCGGGCTTGCCTACAGCCCAAGTCTTATGGAAACATTTTCTTAATTGAGTTTCCCTCCTCTCAGATGACTTTAGTTTGTGTCAAGTTGACATAAAACTATCCAGCACACTACTTAAACATGTCTAATAACCCATGAAGATCAAAATCTGAGGTTGTGTTCCAGAATATTTATTGTAGATTATTCTATAGATAATTAAAAGCCTATAACTGGAATAGTGAGTGTGAGCTATATGGAATGCTATATAAGAATTGCTACTACAAGCATATTAGCTGGAGATGTATAAAATCTGATAATACTGAGACACATATGAGACTATATACATCACTGGAACAATGTGTAGAAATGCACTGTGAATGTGTGGAGGGGGGTAGTGTCTTTTTTTTTTTTTGCCTCTTGACCTAAAAAAAAAGAAGGGTATTGGATGCTAGTTGCCTTCATAAAATTTTTATAAAAGCTACACTTGTATTTCATAAGAATCCCTAGAACCCTTGCTTAAGGAGCTGTTAGCCAGTACTGGGCAAATAGACTGCTGCCTCTTTCTGTTCACTCCTACAAACAATACCAGAAAACTTTGAAAGAAAAATTAATCAAATAACACTTAAGCAGCCAGAGTATAAGAAGCAGCTTATATTTTTATGGCAATATATCCTACTAACTGCTTTTTATTATTAATTGTATTAACTGAAAAGTTTATCTCTGCAGGAAAATCATAAATAAGAATTGGGGGAGGGGCAGAATTAATTCTTGGCTGTCTGCGCTGTTGTTGGTACCTACTAGCCCACAGAAGGAGCTCTAACCTCAGCAGACAGACTCACCTCACAGGAGACAGGACCGGCAAAAGGAGCTTACAGTCTGGCACAGAAACTCTATTCCTGTACAGCAAGCTTTCCTTTCAATCTAATGCTCAGATTTTCTTCAAAGTGACTCAGTGAAAGGGCACATGAGACAAGGAAGCAGATTGTTCCAGAGATGCTCTGGAGATGTGGAAGCAAGGTTGCAGCCATAGGGGTATTCATCATATTATTCCATTGACTTTGTAGATGCTCAGGTTTCCATAACAAAATAGATCATTTTTCATTGAAAATACATTCCCTTCAGTGGTCCTGGGCTACAGTGGTACTCTGTTCTAAAGGAAGAAGGAAAATCCTTTGGGAAATACAGCATTTCCAATGGTTGCTGTTTCCTGAGACAGTTGTGAATGTGTCTACCCTCAGAGGGAACTTCTGTGCATGGAGGGAGTATACACCTTTACCCTCTACGTTCTTGAAAAGGATCCTGATGAAATAACAAGACAGCTACAGAAAGGGAAGCAATCCCAAAAGGACATCACTAATGATGGGCCTGCTTGCATGAATTAGGAGAGGTTGCTGAAATTCTGAAAAACAGAAATCAGCAGAGTCATCCTGAGGTCCAACCTGAGCAAAGACTCAGGGGAGTCTCAGTGGAAGCAGGAGCCACTGTCTTGCCATACTGAGAACAGAGCACCATGCTGAGTGAGCAAAAACTGGTACAGTGCTCTGGTATGCTAAAAGGAATGGTGTGGACTCTAGGCAGACACGCTCTTAAGAAGCTGGACAAAGCATTTGAGAAGGACTGAGGCAGACACACATGGTCACAGACACTGGATTTGTAATTATCCTTTGAAATAACAAGATTCTGGGAGAAGCACAGGAAGCCCATGATACTACCTAGATCAGAAGACACTAGCAAGGAAGTGGCTCCTGAGATGTTCAAACTTAGAGCAGGATAAGGCAAACAAACTGAAGACATCCTACCAAAGATATAAAGATAATTTAATAAATAAAAGGTAATCTTTGAGATATAAATAGTAAATGTAAAGAGATTTGGGGGGAAAATGAGCCATTAGAGGATAATACACATACACTTAAACATACCCATACACACAAACATTTTCATACTTACAATTTTATATACATACACACACAATACATATACACATAAACATGTATGCACATGTACACATATACATATACAGACATATGCCCATATGCATACACAGACACATACGTATAAAAAACACATATACATACACACATACATACATATATATGTTAAGATCACAGAGAACTCAAAACATTGATCCTAAGAATAAAAAATACAGTGGAAGACATACATGGAAGGTACTAGTGAGAAATATTCCAACACATAAGTAAAATGACAAAGATTTTAAAACCCCAGTCTGAGACACCAAGTTCCCAAAGAAAGAAAGGTGGAAGACAGAAAATAATTTTTATAAAATAAAACAAAACCTTTTCCAATGCTAAAATAAAAGTCCTCATTGAAACAGTCTACTGAACTTTAGTTTAAAAAATCTGCTCTTAAATATAACATATGGAGTTGAAAAATTTTACAACGCAATGTAAAAACAAATCTTATGTCAAGACATCAAGAGACATTGCTTATGCTGATATATCAAGACATAGATGATGAAGTTCTTATTTGAAGCCATGCAGAGAAACTATAGATCTAAAAATAAGCAAGTTACAGTACTAAAGAGGGAGAAAGACACAGAGCAGTGTTCAACTTACTATAGTCCATATCCTTCATGGTGGGTAGAATAAACTCCAGTCTGAAGTCAATAATTTGGAGATTTTGAGACATAGAAACATAGTATTCAGAATTTTAGGAAGTCATTAGTACAGCTAGAAACAACATAAGGAGTTTCTCTCAGGGCCAGATAATGCTGGTGTACTATCCTTAGGCCTTGACTTAGTCAAGCTCTTCAGAGATCTACTCTGCCCTTTGGCCCAGGAATCAACACACTACAGTTAAATGTCTCTTCCCAGAGCTGTGAAGAAATCATGAGACATGTCTGCCCTGGGGAACAGTGAGAGCACTGAGAAGGAGCAGAAGAAAAGCTCTGTGGTTTTACATGAAGACTTTATTTAAAGTTTTATTTTAATAAACTGTAACATAAATTTTATTCAGGTGTATTCCTGATGTATAATACACACTTTACAGTGAAAAGCTCTTATCGCTGGATCAAAAATATTTGAGCTAATGAATCATTCCAAATAAATGAACACATCATAGAACACAGTTTACATAAAGTATAGTCAAAATGATATGGGTCAATATCCCTAGGATTAAAGACAAAATCAGGCCCTAGGACAGTAGTGTTTAGAACTATATCAAAATAGGCAAGGTGTTCACACTGGGGACTAGAATGGCCAACGGCTATGTACTGATATCATAAAGAGTTCAGTCAAATATTTGCTAGAGCATTTTTGGTCATTTCATTACTAATTTGCATAGTTAAATGCATAAAATAAGTTATACTTAGAAAACAAAATATATATTTTACCTAATAGTAATCATCACTATAAATAACACAAATCCATAAAATATGCTTTGGCAGCCTATTAGTGAGCAGAGAAAACTATACATATGCAAATGGAAATAGGTAATAGATTAAAACATACTGAGCTTCTATTACTAAGAAGAAAAATTGCATGTATATGCAAATAAACATAAACTCTAATGAAAGTATATACCATATGCAAGAGATAACAATTAACAGCCTGTAAAGAATGGATGCTGAATTATTAAGACATTTTGAAATAAGACTTCTAGCCTTGAACAATAAATGCTTTCAAGGCACAATCTAAAATGTTAGCAGGAAGAAGAAAACATAGTAATATTAATGTCAACATACTTGATTTTTCCAACACTACAGCTATTGATTATTTCCTCCGGCACATTAGCTGGAAACAACCATTTGTCTGATATAATTTTATTTCAGTTATTATTCCCAGCAGCTACTTTTTCAAATAGCAAGTGAAAAAGCAACCAGATTTGAAAAGTTATGGAAAGGTTTCTTCCAGTAAGGAAAAAAAAAGTTTCAAAATAGGAATGAGAAGGGAGAATGCATTTAGCCAAGCAAGGCCACTGATTTCAGAAAACCGTATGCCAGAATTGGGTCGGTATCTGAGCATCTCTGAGTCCATCTCAAATGGTAACCTCAAGTCCGCAAAAGCAATCCTGGCAATCGTGAGAGGTGGCATGCTGAGAGTTATGACAAACTCCTGAAAAGGTACTCCGTTTGTCTGGTACCACTAGCTTTCACTGGCATCTGAGACATCTTTGGGAAGACAAATGCTTTATCTAAGATGCTGGCTTTATGATGAGGCTGATGGTGAAGACAAATCTGGACACGCCATCATTCTGTCATCAGGCCATCAGAGCCTTACTGATCCCAACGCCCTGAACTACCCGGCTTATGCCTTTTCTTCTCCCTAACTGTAGTATCTCCAGTGACCAGCTGCCTGCTGTATTAACTAGCAAGGTCATTCTTCTCAGTGGACACCGTTCACTTGAAATGAGAAACTGAGAACAACTTACCAACTACACAGTTTTGAGAACATGCTCTTTTAGAGCTTCTTGAGGATTCACATTCCCGTGCCTATTAAAGAGAATGTCAGTCTCGGTAATGCCAGCTCACTGCCACACAGCCCACAATGCTTATTTGCTACTGGTTTTAATAACAGAATCACACCATAATGAAACCCTTTAACATATGGTAATTTAATTGTGGAAGCCCTGTCTGTTTCAACAAAAGCCTTCCATAAGTAGCTTTAAAGATTAAGTTATGGGAGGCAACTCTTCTGCCATCTCCCAGCGGATGTGTTTTACATTGCATTACATCCCTGCCATTCTGCACTGGCACAAAGGCAGGCTCAGATCTCCTTAACTCAGCTCTGAAATTAAAATTTAGGTTTATAAACCCATGAATCATTTTGCACAGTTGAGGGAGTCAGCTTTCAACCAACTCTAGAACTTAATAATCTAGCTGTGTTGAGAATCACAGAAAAGGGAATAAGAGTGTCTTCAAACAGACATAATGATAGGCATAATAATTATGCAGTCACAATAGCCAAAATGTATTAAGCTCCAAATGTTTGTTAAGAACTATTACCAAGTAATCAACTTTATCCCTCAAAGTCTCTGGAGTAAGAGTTGTCATTGTCCCAGACAGTGAAGGAATGACATGGGTACCATCTTCATTTTCTAGGGCTGCCATAACAAAGTGTCCCCAGCTAGGGGAGTTGACAACAAAAATTTCCTGTTTAAGTTGTGGACCCTAGAAATCTGAGATCAAGATATTGATGGGGCTGCTTCCTTCTCAGAGCTGAGAGGGTGAATCTGTTCAATGATTTTCTCTAGCTTCAAGGGCTTTGCTGGCAATCTTTGATGCTGCTTGGATTGTAAACTCATCACCTGGATTCCTGCCTTTTATCTTCACCTGGCATTCTAGTGTGCATGTCTGTATCCAAGTTTCTATTTTTTATAAGGACATTAGTCATGTTGGACTAGAGTCTACCTTAATGATCTGTACTTAATTAATTGCACCCACAGCAGCCCCATTTCCAAATAAGGCCAAAATTGCAGGCTTGGGTTACAATTTAATATATCATTTTTAACAGACACAATTTAAGCAAAAGAGTAGTTTTGATGACAAGATCCTTACCAGGCCTCTGATTCTCCTTGGTGTGCTTTCTTTATTACCTGACTTTTATGCTGTAAGACCTAAGAGATATATGTTTCCTACCTTACTCTAGGCCAGTGGTTCTCAACCTTCCAAATGCTGTGACCCTTTAATAGTTCCTCATGTTGTGGTGACCATCAACCACAAAATTATTTGTATTGCTACTTCATAAGATAATTTTGCTAGTGTCATACATTGTAATGTAAATATTTGTGCTTTCTGGTGGTGTTGGGCTACCCCTGTTGGAGAGTCTTTCAAACCCCAAAGGGGTTGAAACCCACAGGTTGAGAACCACTGCTCTAGACCTACTAATAACAGGAGAACAGAGTGTCTGTGGCTCTGGGAGACCCAGCCTAACACCTAGAATCTGCTTGGCTTGTAGTAGCCAGAGTGGCAATCTTTTTTGAAACCCAGGTATATGTTTATAACTTGTAGGAAATTCTGGAATTCCAAGAGTTAGCAAACACCAATTTTGATGTATAATATTGATCTATGGAATGGGATGAAGTCTGGAATTATACATCATGCTTGGGCTTACACATGAACACAGTATCTGAGGGGCTTATTCAGGGGAAATCTAGCTACAGGTACAGTGTATCTGAGGGTCTCCTTAAGATTCAACATCATCTCTTTCCTGATGTTCCCTGGGGCAGATAGACCTTTTCCTGTCTCCCTCTTCTCTTCTGTCCTCTCTCTGTCTCTTTACCTCTTTTCTCCCCCTCCCTTTCTAATAAAACTTCTCACTTAAAAAAAGATTCAACATTAACTACAAAGCATAACGCATAAGTTGATCCATAGATATGAGATTAGCTATTAGTCTCAAATGTGGGCCACACTGGGCAGGTAAGGAAAAGGAAGGAGGCAAGTAAGTACAGGAGAAGACCTAAAAGGATTGAGAACACAATGCATTTATCACCATGCCCCATATGGTAGTCAACCAGTAATTACATGCTTCTTGAGAATAGTCAGACCTCATTCTTTCTTCATTTGCAGAGACCTAAAATGGAATTTGAGCTTCTGAGCAGATGGATGTTTGGCTAATGACTTCCAAGGCAAGCAGCTTCTCAAGTAGACTGCAAGTTATTACCTCCATTAGCCACCTTCATGCCATTATAACACCCCTTTTGGTGAGAAAAGAAAGCTATAATCTTGTTGTTGTTTCTCATGCATCACAGCAGCCTGGAGCAGTGCTGCCTTGTGCTTCTTTTTGAAATCACCAGGACTTGTTTTGGCAATCATTTTAAGAGGCACATTTCTTGTAATTATAGTTCAGTCTTTTACCCAATGCATCATGACAGTAACCACCACCACCACCACCACCACCACCACCCCCAAAAAGAAAATCATCAGAGTTTAAGACTCTTTCAGAAGTGATGTATTTGGTTCTTCCAGACTTAACATGCCTAAATTGTTTGTTCAAGATAATCCAAAACACTATGATCCTGGGAAAGACTCTGAGTCATTGATTCCCGGGCCACTTCTGAAAATATTGGCCCAGGTCCGCCATCACCCCTGTCAGGATTCAACTTTAACTTCATGAGATGCTTTCCTCCTTCATACCATGAGCTCAGTTCTACTTCCTAATGTTTAAGAACAGATTGTTTAAATGGTTGATACCTTGTGATTATAATTGGGCAGAGCACTGTTGCCTTATTAATTAGGTGAGCACAGTGTAATTTATTACTTCGGGAGCACTGGGTGTTTCCTTTACTTATAATTGCTCTGAATATACCCAGGGAATCAGAATTGGAGGGGCTGGAGATTTACTAGCCCTGCTTGGGGAGGAGAGAATGTAATAATCCCTTCTTGCTTACTCAAACCAATCTTCTAGGTAGAACAGAGGACTGGAAAAAGGACAGAAGCTGACACAGCATCCATCTTTACCTGAATACCAATGCCCACCCCCAAACCCCTGCCTCAGCCCCAACAGACTCAGGGACTAAAGGAAGATCTAATGTTAGATGTAATTGCCTTGCAGCTCTAATTGACTTCAGAGGGGTCCTGAGAGGTGGAGGTAAAACAAGGTTCCTTGCAACTTAACAGTTTATCGCACTGGGGAAAGAGGACTAAATGGATTCAGAGCTGAAAAACCAAGTAAGCTTTAGTGTTTTTTAATTGAAGAGGAGACTGCTGATAACAAAAGCTTAACCCAAAGGATTCGAGTGGGAGAATTGGTGCTTGTCTTCCTTTTCTGGCAGTCAAAGAAGACTCAAGATGAGTGCAGAATAGAAAGCTAGGTGGAGAGAGAGGTCCAGGGTACTGAGGAGTTTATAGGAAAGCAAGAAAAATGGCTATGGAAGGAGGCCAGGAGAAATTTGATGGCTAACTTACATAGAGTTTGTGGGGTAGGGTCTTTTGGTTTTGGTTGTTTGACTTGACTAAATTCAAACTTGGTTCCCATATTGCAACTTTGTCAATGTCTAAGCTTTCTAGATTTACTGACCTGGGGAATATCTGCTTTCAATTCTAGGAAATGAACTCAGACCACACCAATATTTGTTTGACCTAAACATTTTCCTGGGTTTCTCTGTGTGATTGTCTCTAGGAGGCTGTTGAAAATGTTTCCATAAGGTTCTCAGTGTGTGAAACAGTTTTATCTGCACAGCAAAAAATAACTCCATAAACATTTTTGAGTAGCTGCATAGTCTAAAACTTCTGCTGAGCACTTTCATTTACAGGCATTCAAAAGGCCTGCATTGGAGAAAGTTTAAAGGTTGGGGGTTTATAGCCAAGTCGATAAAACCTAGTTCACATCACCTTGATGTCTATTCAAATAGTAATTAAGATCTTAAGTACTATCTCTTACAATTTAGAAAGAATACCAGAACTAAAAATGATGTGACAGTGTGGTTTAATGGGTTGTAAGCATTAACTAGGGTTTTAGGGTTGGCTCCTGTTTCAGAGGTCAAACATGAGTGGACACTGTCATTCAATGACAGATTGAAGTATAGTGATGGTGTTTTTGTGACTAAAATCTGACTTTACCTGCAAATACCACAGCTTTCCCTCATTTCTACAATGCAAACTGGGAATGTTGAATAAGCCCCACCAATAAGAATAAAGCAATAAATCTGTAGCAGAGGGAATGGTGGTTAAAGACATTTGAATGGTTTCTAGCTAGTTGCTGAAGTTTTTCTGATAGAGGTTACTTACCTGTGTGGTCTAAGGAGCATAAGAGACCTCTGCCAGTCATGGCATGGTCATAGGGCTTCTACGTTATAGCATAGTATTTTCTAATATTTCTAATATTGGTCTTACCCTAATTGCTCCCCTTATATTCCTTGTACTGGATGTTATAAATACCACAACCATCAATTCCCATGCCATTGAATTTCATCATCCTCTACTACAAAGCCATACAGCAGAGTGGAGCTGTGTTCTTGGCAGACTCACAGGAAGACTTACTTCTGATGACTGGGGACAATTTCTGGGATGATACTTGGCTATCCCCAAAATACATTATCCGTGGTCCAAGCTCATGTTCTTGATTATCTCTCCTCCATGAACTCCTTAATCCTCAGACTTTCCACCTGTAGTTTGTAGTTTCCTCAGAAATCATAATTTTGATATATTCTTTGGATAGGAGAACAAAAGAGGCTTCAATAGATCCATATCCCTGTATTAGTTCACTATTCCTTTTTAGTGTCTCAGTGCTATTATGATGGTCCTTTGTTTCTCTGAATTCCTTTTAAAAGAGCTTTGAAGGTCATAATTTAAGAGCCAATGAAAAAAGGTAGAAGGGCCAATGTGGTCCTGAAGCTAGGCTCGGGGGGGGGGGGGGGATAGAAACTAAATGCTCTAAACTCTCCAACAAAAGGGTAGAAAGGGAGATAGAGAATCATGGAAAATCACAAGAACAGAGGCTGTGAATCTTTTTCCACAAAGGGTACCTTCCCTGCTTTGTCTTAATACATATGTCATAAATGATTTGGAAGAATTATCCAAAGGGAGCCTCGTCTCAATTCATATGCAGTGTTTTCTAGTATTTGCCAGCAACTGCTTTCCAAAGCCATTACAAAATTCATGTTGTTTGGGTGTGTTTGATAGTTACTAAATTAGTTATAGCTCATAAGACTCCTCAACTTCTTAAATCTTTTATCCATTGCTTAATTATGTTGCCATCTCCTCCTCCAGAGCTGCTCAGTTTTGTGATGCATGGGTGTGCTCTGGGTGATACAGTTACAGAGTACTGAGAGGCTCCGGAGATTAAGAAGCAAGTGGGAAACAATGAGATTTCAGAGGAGATTGGAAATTAGATGGGAAGCTAGCAAAAGAAAGCTGATGAAAGGAAGTCAGGGACCAATGTAGGGAGTCTCACAAAAGGGAGTTTTCAGGGAAGACCGAAGAGAAATTTGAGTAGGTACAGAAGCAAGAAATGGAAAAATCCAAACTTCTCCAGTTTTGTCTTCTAAATTGCCTTGCAACTTGGTGATTTTTTTTTCAAAGCAAGTTAATATGCAAACCCTTCTGTCCTCTTATTTAGTGAAAACATTTCTATTGAATACCTGCCATGTGCCAGTCAGTTCTGAGTGTTAGGAATACAGCAGTGACTAAAATAGATGATATTTTATTCTCGTGCTACTTAGAATTCCAGAGTAAAAGCAAACAATGATAAATAAATGTGAAGAAAAATAATGACAGGCCCTGTGAAGAGAAACAAGGCAGAGTGTGGGATTACAGTGTGACAAATGGTGCTAATTTCAATAAGATGCCCCTGAAGTCCTCTCTGGGTAGCTGACCAATAGGCAAGGACCCCAACGAAGAAAATTTTGGAGGAGTCTCCAAAGTAGAAGGGTGATGAAGCTCGGGAGCTCTGAGATGAAAATATATTACAGGCCAGAACAGAAAGTACTAGTGAGCATCAAGCCAGGAAAGATGCAAGCAGATCAAAGGTCACCAGAAGCAGGCATTGAGGCCTGCAAGTTGTGGGTAATTGGAGATTTCAGTCACAGCTAGTGTTCAGACCATCCAACATGCTAGGTACAGCAGTTTTCCCTTACTTTTGCAGCTTAGGAAAGAACTTTAACTTGAATTCAGAATTGCTTTGCTCCAACACAAGAGAGTCAGGAAGAGATGGTGGTTGAAAATGCCACCAAATAAATTTGAAGCAAAATGTAAAGTTTAGGAATAGGCTGTAACTCAGAAAGAAAAATGAATATTTAGATCTGCTCCATTGCCACAATTACCCATACTCTCCAATTAGTAAATTCCTCCTTTAAATGATTCAGCCCAAATTTGCATACAGTTCTCTGAAAGTTCTACAGACCCTCAAAATCTACCCACTCCATACTGCTTACTCCTCTATGGGTCTGGCCATACTATGCATTCTCATATAAAAGCAAAACCTCACTGGGCGATTTTTTTTATAAATTTTATTTAAATTAGAAACAATGTTATTTTACATGTCAAAAAACACAGAAGAGCTGTAATAACTGGAGCCAAGACTCTTGTAGTGGAGGGGGCTGAACTCAGCTATCCTAAAACAAAAGGCAGAAGGATTTTCAATAACTGGGATGAACCCACAGAGGTGGTGGAAGCCCTTAGCAGTCAGGTGATCCTGTAGATTGGTTCAGCAATGTTAGCTAATTGCTAAAGGAAGTTAGGATCCTATCTTGCTCTAGAGAGCAGAAGAGTTCTTAATTACAATTCAAAGGAATGGCTCTCCAAGGATTTACATTCCAATGAGGAAGAGGAAAAGTTTAAAATTGCCTCCAGGGGTTTACAATCTGGGAGAAGACTCTGCAGATCAGTTAAACTGAAGGGAAATTTAATGTTGTCTTGGTCACCAACAGCAAGTAAGCATCATCACCCACAAACAGTCTCACTCAATAAAGATCTTCTCAGATGACAGCATAAAGAAGACTCAGTGACACAGGACTCACTGACAGAGCCACCAAAGGCTCTTGTGAAGGGTGCCACCCACACCTTAGTCCATTAAAGAAGTGCCCATTGTCAATGCTGAAATCTACATGCATCAGGACTATATTCAACCCTCTCAGAATAGCCAGTCAGCCCAGTCTCTTCTATAATCACATTGCAGATCAATATCTGAACTAAATTATGTTCTTTTCCTTGTGTCTATGTTTCTAAGATGTTATAGCCACACAGTCCATCCCTCCTCCCTCTTCACTCATGGTTGTACTTTACTTTCTGAGTCTTCCACATCCTAGTTCCCTTACTTACCCTATTGTATTTATTTTACTTTAGAATAGTTTCTAACTTATAGGAAAGTTGTGATGATTGTACCAACAGCACCCAGATCCAGCCTTTCCCTGCACAGCACATAGTAACACCTCACAGTAATATGGCACATTTGCCAGCTAATGACCTGACATTGGTACATTACTTTTATCACTTTAGAGTTCTTTACTTTTATCTTGAGTCATTTTTCTGTTGTAGGATTCTATGTGATTTAGTCATTTCAGGCTGCTATAAAAAAAAAAAAAAAAATTCCCACAGAACAGAGATGTAAATAGCACAGATGTGTTACTCCCAGTTTTGGAAGCTCAAGATTTCTGCTTTGTAATTCACCTGTAAGGCCACATGGTAGGGAGGAAAGGGATCACCCTTTACCTTTAAGGACACAAAATGAAGACTCTATGCTCCTGACTAATCATTTTCCCAAGCTTCCGTTTCCTGATAACACCATCCTGAATACTACATTTAAGAAAATGTTTCTTTGTTTTCCTTATGGTTTTTTAGATCTAAGATATTAAAATGGTGGAGAAGAGAGATCGTGGAATGAAAAACTATAATATGTGCTGTGGAAACATCTACTTTCTGGTTTCAGACAACTATAGTCTAGGGCCGCTATGATAACTAGTGAGACATGGAGGCTAACAAATATAGAGATCTATCTTCCATTGCCAGCTCCACAGTTTGAAACATCATTGTGTAGAAAACAGAAAATCATTGATCAGTAGGCAGAAGAATATCATAAAAATAGTCTCTGACAGTGCTGATCTCTTAGTGTGTGCCAAATAGGGTAAAGCATGAAAGTTCTGGAGGCAAGAAGACAATTGTAGAGTTTGTAATCGTAGTCTGTATGGAACTAGTATGGGTTAATCCTGACTGCTGGTTATAGAGATAGAAAGAACAGGTATGAATGTAATCTTGACAGGCAAGCCTGCCAGGGAACATCAAATGGTCATAAATAACAAGGAAAAGTGGGGATGATGGCTCCTATGTTCAGGAGAATAAAGAATTGTGACAAGTCTAAGGCCAAAGTGGGCTACATAGGAGTTCCCGACCAGCCTTAACTACCTAACAAGACACTATCTTGAAATGAAAATGAAAAGGGTACTGGTGAAGAATAAAAGAGCAAAAGAGACAGTGTTAAAAATTAATTCCGCATTCCATTCCTCAAATGCAGAACGAAAGTGATTTCCTATTGTGAAGTTAAGATGAATAATTGAATCCTGGAAACAGTAGATGTGTACTCAGATCTGTTAAGATTGAGGGGTAGGTTCAACTAGTTTGGCTTGTCAATAGTAAAACCTTCTGTTTCTCACCTGTGGCAAGATTGCAAAGTTCTATATAATTTAAGTTTCCCATCTTTACTTTGGATGGCTTGTCCTGTCTAAATCTCCCTGGAAATTTTCACATCAAACAATCCACAGAAGGGGCAACCGTTCATTTTTGGTATGGTGAAAATTGAAGAGATCTATTCTTTACCACATCAGATTACTCAGGGCTTACTTGGAGACAGCCACACTGAACATCAGATTTCATCACTGTCACAAAGCATCCCTGAGAAAAGCAAAAGACAACAATTACCCACATCACTTTGGTGTCTTTCCTATGAAGCTGCAACACTGTTAACATTTTTTTTTTGAAATGAGCTTAAAATAGTACGAATTCTCAATGTTAACGTAGCCTTATTGTTTGGGGTAAGGAAGGCCTTGGGAGGAAACAAGCTCTTTTTTCTTCAAGAGTCATAAACTTTCTACATAAGCCAGAAAATAACTTCCCACTCATAATTTCAAGGATTTTGGAGATAGGACTTAATGTTAGTATTCAGGCATCTATACTGGCCTGTCCTTGGTGTTCTGACAGGATATGCCCTCAGCTGCAGCCACTAAGAGCACCATCTGTGCACATTCACTACATTTTCTTTTAAGGTGCCCTGCCCACCTCCCATTCTTCTCTCTATCTTTCTCTCCCTCTCTCTGTTCTGCTCTCTGTGTCTGTTCTGCTCTCTCTGTCTCTCTCTGTCTCTCTCTCTGTCTCTCTGTCTCTCTCTGTCTCTGTCTCTCTCTCTGTCTCTCTCTCTGTCTCTCTGTCTCTCTCTCTCTCTCTCTCTCTCTGTCTCTCTCTCTCTCTCTCTCTTTTCTCTCCTGCTGTTCCTGTCTCTAGAGGCCAGTCTCCCTCCCCTTTCCCCTTTGTATGATCCTTTTCCCTAATAAAAACTCCTCTGCTTGAACTCTGTCTAATGGTCTTGGTATCTTTCTCTGGCACGCTGCTTTTCTTAAAGTACGACATTTACAAATAAAAATGACTGCAAAGGTCAGGATGAAATGGACCTCTGAGGTAAGAAATTAGGATCAAGGACCACGGGCCTATTATAGGGTTAGTTGATTATTGTATAAGACCCTGGCTGCCTCTTCCCTGAGGGGCAAATCTGAACACTCACTAGAATCTTCAAAACAGTGTTATGTCGAAAACCAAAGTAGCATGGAGCAAATTCATATTGAATATCTTGCCTGCGTTTCCCTTCCCATCAATGTTGATTTCCTAGACACGTGTATACAGAGAAAAACACTCTCATTTGTAATTATCTTGCTCCTTCTGCTTAATTTAGTTGGATGCATCAAGTTATGTGACATCACAATTTCATCAAAATAAAAAGAAATGTCACATCTCAAGCTGTGGGTTGTAACACTACTGAATGAATCAGACAGAAGCATGGGAAAGCTTAATTTACAAATAAGTTTTATTTATACTGAGAAAGCACGAGAAAGAAACAATGGAAAAGGCAGAAAGAGTGAAGGATATTCCAAAAGGATGTTGAATGGGGCCCAAAGTTGAAGATTACTTGAAGATTCTGCAAATTCATATAGTTTTGCCAAAGGCCATTTAAAATCTCAAATTTGAGAGCTACAAACTAATAAACTCATGAAGTCAGAACAGATTTGGGGGTCATAAGCCAGAATCTGTAATTTTGTGGGTGAGAAAGGAGAGGCCTTGGAATACCAGGGGCTGTGGTAAACAGAGCCACCAGAGTCCAGTGCTCCTGCTGGCCCACCCCACATATATTTGCAAACGTCTGCTTTACCTGCATATGCACTTCTCCCATGTGCTAGAGAGCCTGGGTCGCCATGGTGACTTGGCACAATTCCTAATAAAACCCAGACTAAATAAAGGGCAAATTGTTATTGTGGGGTTTTTAAGGTAAAGATGTTTTCACACCTGCTTTCGCCACATGTTCTGTAATAAATTTTCATAACTACAAATTTGCATATCTACATAATAACCCTTTGTGGAAATGCATTGTATCTACAAGTGACTTGGGTGATTGTCTCGAAAGGATAGTTTGGTTAACTTGACCTGCACTTCTCAGAATTAAATTGTTTCTTTCTTGACCTGGATTTTGATGAACTTGTTCTAAAGTTCAAGCCAATCTCTTCCAAGGACTGTAATAATGTTCTCTGAAAATACGCAAGACATCAAGTGCTAGGGGAGGCCCTCTCATCATGAGACCTCACTGCCTGGTATTCTTTAGGAAAAAGAAAGGGATCCAAAAAGTTGGATGATTCTCTGTACTCTGGTATATTTCCTTTTCCTCTATGCAGATGAGACAGATAATGTTGGGTGGATATCCTATCATTGTTTTCCTGATAGATGATGTCAACACTTGTGGTACTGAAGATAGAAAGCACAAATGGATCTTTTGCACTGAATGAGTAGCACTCTGACCAAGAGTGGAAACATCTTTCTTTATATAATCTCCTTCACTCATCCTAGCACACTCCATGGTGGGATGATCCAAGAAGACTTCTCCAATCTTAAACCTGTTTTCTCCATACAGATTCTAAAAGTCAACCTCCACAGACACAGAAGCCCCAAATGCTCACAAGCATAAATGATTTATCTAAGCACTTGGATACCAGAGTACTTTCTTTGGAGACATATGCTGTATATGGGTCCAACTTCTCAGGTCTCTGCTACTTTCCAACTTGTCTTCTCCATTCACCGTTTTTGAAAAGTCCCAAGATCCAGGCTCTTAATAAAAACTTCCATTTTTTTCTCAGCTTAAGGCTTATCACATTTTTCCCTCTAGAGTCTGGCTGGACCTGCTCAGTCTACCCTTCTCAAACCAGCTTTTGAAGATAATTCATTTTTCTCTCTTAACCTATCAACCTTCTTTTCCCTTGCACCATCAGTAAACCTTTACTAACTTATGCTTCCCTCTGTCATTCACTGTTTCTGTCCCTTGTCTGTATGACTGATATGATTCATATCCCTTGTCAATTTGGAATTATAACTCTTGGAGTAGAAATACTCAAGTACTGGATCATAAAAGACAGCAGGAAGCTGCAGAAGCAGCAAGGACAGTATGGGAAGCTATGCATAAAACCACATGTATCTGGAGAACAGATCCTTGTTAGGAGCTTATATGCTTCCTACAGGCGCTAAAACTTCAAAATCTTACAACTTGTTGATTTTCTTTATAAATAACTAAGTGGTGTACAATTCTATCTCCCAAGTACTCTCTGAAAACCAAAAGCATGTGAAGTCTAAAATTTTGGGGCTATTATCTTTAAAGACAGAATAGATGTCTAATTCCATTTCAGTGGTCAGACAACATCTACAGTAAATAATCAGAAATGAATGAGATGGTTTACAGAAGTTTCAGTAGTCAATGGCTGCTCAACAGATGTTGCCTATTTTCTGCTGAGCATATGATCAGATTCTATTTTCTGCTACTTCCAATACTGCATGTGCCTATGTATCTTTAATAAGATGTTAGTTGCCTCAAAGGAAAGTTCTAGAAGCTGTGGTGTGGTTGTACAACTTCTTCACTTTTCTTTGGGATGTGGTCATGCTTTGAAGGATGGCTTAAAATCATAAATAAATTATAAAGAAAAGAAGGACCATGCCAATCTTTATAGTGTCAGCAAGAAACAAACCTCATTGGTGGAAGCCAACTTAGATTTGGACAAGTACAAGTGCTCTTTGAATAAGTTAGAAAAAGCTATCAGTACAAATATATTATTGTTATTTTCCTTTAAATGAAGCTAGGAAATAGACTCAAAGGTAAATCAGAAATAAAGGGTCCATCTTAAGTAAGAGCCTTCATTTCATATATTTTTACAAGTGGAAGATCTGACTGACTATTGGCAGATCAATTAACACTACAAGTGGGGTGAACACTCAGCAGAGAGAGGAAGAAATTACCATATATATCAAGGATGTTTGATCTATTCAACATGAGATGTTATCTAGATACTCCTCTCTCTGAGTCTGGGAAAACTAAATAAAAAGGGAAATAGCTTTATTCGCTCAAATGGCTAACCTTTGGGTGAGACATAACACAGTCTCAATGGTACAGAGATCTGCATTGCACTGGGCTCCCATCTAAACAAAGAAATCCTGAATCCATTGCTTTATGGCATCAAAACATATACTTTTAACTTTACCGAATGAAAACATATTGATGCCGTTAAAGGTCTCTTTATACCCCAAGCTTCAAAGTAGAGCTAGAAATAGTCATTGTGTAACAGGGAAGAGCAGAGAAGACCAAAGAGAAACTGTCCTTGTCCCTTTCGTTCTGCAAGTGTCACCTTGCCAGTGGGTGTGTGGTCACAGACACTGACTGCCTCTGTCACATTTCATGACAGAAGCTTGCAAAGAGTGGATGCTTGACTTCTATAGCCAAGCTGTTTCAATGATAGCTCTTAAGAAATGGCTGCTTAAAGGTAAGTTTGTAGATACAGAAGGACATGGCTAGGGCCCTGGCATTGGCTTCTGATCTGTTTTTAAGTATTCGTGTATATATAATGCAAATTTTGTTGAAACTTTAACAATGACTTCATTGTTATGAGCTGCTCAAACATCTTCATGTACGATTCACCAGAATGAGCTTAGCACAATTATGAGATGAGTGGATTGCTAAAGCCCAACAACACAGTTAATGAAATTGTCATCAGTATGAGCGGTGAGTGTCAGCTCTATCTGCATGCTCCGTGGTTAGCATTCTCAAAGAGCAAATGCAAAGGGACTCTGTTCTGTTTGATGTGCTGAGCAGTGGTCTGCCCAGCCGGAGCACACGCATCAATCCAGACTCCCAGGGAGACAAATGGAAATTCAAGCAAGTATTCAATCATCACGAGAAAGCACAGCCTAAGAATGTGAGTGGCAGGAGAGCCTGAGGTTCCAGACACAGCTCTGTGACTGAGCAGCTGTGTGACTTTGAAAAGGTTATGCAGTTTTTCTGGGTCAGCTTCCTTTTCAGAAAATAAGGCAACTGAACTAGATAACTCCTAAAGGCCCCCTCCTTTTATAAAGCTCTGTGTTACTCTGAGTAAGGCTGTAAGGGAGAAGCATTCAAATGACTACTCTTCTGGATTTAACTGAGAGCCCTCTCCTAAAGGAACTCAAGAACATTCACATAAGTCAGGGTTTAGCTCCTACTCCATGGGATGGTTCAGGTTTTGAAAGAATAGAAGTAAGATTCAAGAGATAGAGAGAATATCCAAAAGTCATTTATTTGGCTTTGCTGAGTCTCATGGCTTCAGACATGGCTGTTTGGCTAAAAGAATTACTCACGGTCTTCTCAGGGTGAGGACCCCAAGCATATATTTCTACCCCAAAGCAAATGTTTCTCTCCAGTGGCGGTACCCACCCCTACCTATTTTCAATTTCTACTGATTCCAAGATGATTAAAATCCATTACCATAGTCCTGATGTTTCTTCCATCTCCAAGTACCCTTGTCACCTTAGCCATCTCTGTCTATCCTCCAGGTGGCCCCAGCATGTTTGACCCAGACTTTTAACTCTCCTTCAGATAATAGTAACTTTATATAGATTGATCCCCTTGAAATCCTTCTTAGCTTTTGGATACCCAATAGGTTTCTCTCAAGCAATATACCAGCATGACTATGGCCTGATGTAAAACAAGAGGCAAACCTTATGCTCTAACCTGATATGTGCCAAGGAAATGGACCTCTAGATATAAAGCTTCTTACCAGTGGGCTGTATTCCTTAATGTACTTCAAAATGGAGTTTATCTCCTTAGCTTTTCTCTATACTAATGTCTCAGGGCTTATTCTTGGCCATTCCAGAAAACCTTTTCCAAAGCTTTGAGAGTAACTTTTCTTCTATGTAAAGCACTTGAGCCCCAAATCCAGACTCCTCAAAAGGTTATATAATTTTTAAATTAATTTTTATTTAAATTAAAAACAATCTTATTTTACATACCAATCCCAGTTCCCTTTCCCTCCCAACCTCCCATTCCCCCCACCAACCCAATTTTTATGACCTGAGGAATACCTCAGAGTTCCTGGGTTGAGTAAGCCATTGCATGTTGCCAAAGCCTTCAGTGAAAAACACAAACAAACAGAAAATTAACAAAGCAATTTAGGCAATACAAAGAACCAGGTGTGTGGAAGAGATTTTAAACATCTTTCTCATTTTGGCAGATAAAAAACCACTTTAAAGCTAAAGTAGCCTGTGTTATCTTCACAACTAGGTCAATGAAGGGGAGGACAGGAAAATGTGTCCTACTAGAACCTTTTAGAAATGGTGATCGTTTAATATTTATACCCATCCTTGGAGATAGTCATCACTGTCATAACTTTATAGATTAATGGATAAAGATTGAAAAATGCAAATATCTTTCAAATCTCTTAGTAGCAGAATGTTTAAACATTGGATCTTGCTGGCTCATAAAACTACTAACTTCTTAAGCCTGAGGCATAAGCAGCCTGAATCAGAGCTACCTGGTTTACCTCTTAAAACTTAGGTTGACAAGCCTCATCCAGCACTGCAGAAACAGCATCTCCTGGAGGGGACCCTGTTTGACAATCTCCACAGGAGACTCATATACACTAGCATTTACTTACCAGCTTCCTGCAGCACTCTGGCAGTCTCCAAAATCAAAGGCTGTTCCTCATAAATCTTCTATAGATTCCTGAAATCATCAAACACAGAAGTGGGCACCTGGAAGATGACTAATTAAACCCATGTAGAAACAAAATCGTTCAGCTATAACCTTTTTCCTCAAATGAGCAACAGTGTCTATGCAAAGGTTAAGGAAGCAAGAGCCATCCCAGCACAAATACAGGATGGTAGAACCAAGTGCAAAGTGGGACACCTGCAAGAAAAAGACTCAAAGAAATTCCCCCAAGCTTTCTCACTTTGATTCCTTCCACTTGCTTGGGGCATGGGACTCTTTTACTTCCTAAACCCAAGCCTGGGCTTGAAGATCTCTCAAAAAAATCTAGCAAAAAGTCTGAAATGCTACACAGGTGTACAAAGGCAATATTTAGAGAAAATACAAACAGAACCAACACAGGGCCATCTCTAGGATTTGTATCTTGTGACCCGTTGGCCTTGAGACTTCACAATACACAATGACCACAAAGAACTTACTGAAGTCAACTCTCTTCCCTTGAGAGTAGTTACATCTCTGCCCTGAAGTATGCATTGGTATCACATCAAAGGAACCTACCTTCCCCCATGTTCCTACTTTCTATATAAAGTGTTAAAACTAAAATTTTGCAAAAATAGATACTCCTTTATGCAGAAAATTGGAAGGTCAGAAGGCAGTTTAATTAAGGCAAGGAAAGAAGGAATGCAAGGAAAGAATGCTAAAGGCCCATCTCTGGCCTGTCCTCAGGATCCAAGGGACCTACAAGAGGGATATACTGGCTTTCCCTAGTGAGCATTCTTGAAGTGCACATTGACATGTGCACTTAGAAATATATTCAATTAAAATTCTCCCTGATTATTTATTGATTTTACATTTTCCAGCCCTGCCACCATGTAGGCAATTTTCTAACCATTCTCAAAATACCTCTTCAGCTTCTGAGGAAAAGGCTGATACAAACCAAGTATTCCCAAACAAGAGCTGAAATACAAAGCTAATTATTTCAGGTATGCCGCTGCTTCAACGGCAGGTCTTTATGGGTTCAAGAGACATCGTGGGCTTGTTACAGAGGCCAGATTTCAATTTGGGTAATTAGACTTTGCCCTACCTTTGAGAGTTAACCTGACATAGTTTTCTTGCTTTTCTTCCTGGGTTTCTCCATATTTAAAAAAAAATGCTTAGTTCCTCCATACTCTAGTAACCCCTTTCAAGAAGCTAGCTCACACTGCATATTCCTGATTATCTTTCATCAACAAGACAAGAAACAAGGGCCTTTTCTCCTTCAGGATCACTGCTGAAACACCCTGCCCCAAAAACCCCCTTTCCAGTTTCCCCCCCGGTAGAATTCATCATGGCACTTTTATGTACCCTCCCATATCTATCTCACAGTGATTTTTGCTATAGCCTTTATCATAGCTGGTTGTGGGCATGTCTCTTATCCCAGTGCAATGCAAACCCTTTAAGACAGAAAATACACCTTACTTCTCTCAACAGCCACATGACCCACCTGTAGGAGAAGTGGAACTTAAAACAACTAAACTAATAATAATTACAACTTGTTACATATTAGGCAATGCAAATAAACTAATTTTATTAAATCCTGAAAATAATAATCATCCTAATTTACAGCTGAAAGAAAAAAAAGCATTGAATATTAGGTGAGATACATCAGGCTATTTAAGGTGGCCATTCTGGAAAGTCTAGAGCAAAGATGGCTTGCCAGGGTTCTGAACCTCCAATACTCATTTCATAAAGCAATGCCACTTCCCCAATATAGCCAGAGCCTGGCCTATCATAAACATTAAGGTTTATGAATCAGGAAGTAAAAGCTTCTATGTAAACCCTCTTGCCATTGTCTTCACTAATGACCATTTGTGGTGCTTGAGAGTCCTTTTTTGTAGACTCCACCCAACAGCTATCACAGCTGTCACAGAGCCCTATCTATTTCTACACAGACAGCAACAAAACACTCATTTGCTTTTTCTTTACTGCAACACAGGGAAATAAAAGTAGCAGACCAATTTTCCCCACTTGAGCATCATATGAATCGATTGTTTCACCTACTTGTAGACTTCACAAAGCAAAAGTCACAATCTAAGTCAGAATAAGCAATACAGAGTTCATTGTGTGAGAAATAATGGATACTCTCTCAACCAGCATGGTGTCTGCCCAGTCATGAACATGAGTGAGCCTCATAAACATAACCTGTACCAGTGTTCGAAGAAAAGAGAGCTCTCACTCCAAACTGGTAACTCTGTTTCAGTAATATTTTCTGTTCGTTCCAGATTAACATGTCCCTTCATTTTTACCCATCTAGCCAGTGAGGAGTAATGGCCTAACTATAGTTATATTTATAAACGTAAGTGATGGGGGAAGGCCTTCTGTGTATATGTCTCTCTTATTGGTTAATGAATAAAACACTATTGGCCAATAGGAAAGCAAGATAGGTGGGACTAGGAGAGGAGGAGGATTCTGGGAAATGTAGCCAAAAGGAGAGTAGCCATGTGATCCCATGAAGAGAGGACACATGCCGCTGGCGTCCTCGATAAGTCTTTATAAAATATATAGATTAATGATTATAGTTGACACTTAAGACACATCTAGAAAATAAGAAATCCTAGTCATTGGCCAGCAACATTGTAACTAATATAAGACTCTGTGTGTTATTGGGGGGCCCTAACGTGGCAGCAGAATTCAGACAACTGGCAGAAAGAGTTAATGTTACACATAAGGGCTGAGAACTTTGTTCAATAGGAGAGCACTTGCCTAGCATCCACAAGGCCATAGGTTTTATTACCAGTACTGTCAAAAATATAAAATGTAATTTTATATTGCCTATAATCATAGCAAAAAAGAACATAGCATGTGCCAAAAAGATGAGAGCCAGGAGTTCACCATAGAGTGTAGCAAGGCTAACCCCCACAGCCATTAATTCCTGGAATTGACTAGAAATTAATTCAGAGCTTTTGTTCCGATTTTTCTGAAGACTAGCGTCATGATTAAATTTTTATTACTTCTTTTGAATTCATATCCCTTACTATCTCAGGCTTCTATCGTATACTATCTATATGGACTGTATTTTCAACTACTATCTTTGGAGTATTTTCCCTTCTTATCATAACATAGACTCCTAAGGTAAAAAGTCAAAGGGTCTCTATGTCTGAGTAAGGAATGTAAACAACAGAAGAGACTCTCTTGGCCTGCATGCTGGTGCTGGCCTTTCCCTGAGATTCCCCTCTAGATGTGCACATGGTAGACAAAGAGGAGACTGACCATTTTAATCCATGTTTGGGAGAAAAAAAATGTGACACAAGGTTAACAGAGTGGACTTGATTATCATGTGGTTTTCTTCAGATATTAATTTCATTTATTTTTTAATTATCTGGATTTAATTATTTGTTTTGGGAAAACATTAGATCTGTATAAATTTGGAGGCATTAAAATTAACAACCCAAACTAAGTGTTTCTGAAACCCTTTCCCTTATTCTCTTTTCATTGTTTCTATGAAGTATGGAATTTTGAATCATTTTTTGGGGTTTTGTCTGCCATGGAAGAAAAACCCATTGGAGCAGTGTAGAGGGAAAAGTTATAGAATGATCCCTGATAATCTGAGATGAATGGTCAGGAGATAAAGGAAGCAATCATATGCCAGATTATGAATCAGAAAAAGAGAAAGGGAGATCCCAGGGTAAAAGAAATGTTTGCATCTGGAATGGCCTGCTCTTGCTCCCTTCTGCCTTTGATTTTGGTAGCTAGATTTAATTTTCTGGGAAGGGGACTTGGCAACTCCATGGCTAAAAATAGTATCTTCTATCTCATGGTAAACATTTAAAAGAGTGAAAAGCCTTACTTGAACAATTGTAGTTACATGTAAAATAACAAATTAAATTTATGCCCACCCCTAAAATTGGCATTGGTGATTAACATATTAATAATGATATAAATGTTGTTATAAATATATGGCAGATACCATATATCTGACCAAAGCAAGGACTGTGTTCCAATTTAATTGTACAATAAATTATATACATCTTTGTGTCTATTCATAACAACTCTCAGATGAGTTGACTAATTTTGACAAATTAGTTCAAATTAGGAGTTAATTTACATCACATAGAAACTGTGAATCAATATATCAAATGATAACCAAGAAAAGCTTACACAAACCTCGTTTTCTGGAATCTGTGATGCCTCTCAGAGCCTTTTTCTCTCACTGTTTTGTTTTTGTTTTTGTTTTTTACCACACTGCAGAACACAAGATGAGTCTCTCAATTTCAGATTATTCTGTATGTAACCCTACTGCTTGAAAGTCAAGTCCACAAAATCTAAATTCCTCCTGACTTTTGATTGATGGACTGGCTAGCAGACAGTTGTACAGAGTAGGACTCCCAATTCAGAGAATCACAAATATCCAGGCATTCTTCACAATGTGGGACACAAGAAAGCTAAGGGCATGTATATTTGGGGAATATGAGAGTTGATCCCCTCTCCCCAGTATGTCAAGGAAGCTTCAGAGATTTCATGACCCTGAGAACTTTGCAAGATGAGAAGTGATGATGTCTGCCACAGTAGAGCTGCTTGGAAGAAAGTTCACATATAGCTGGAAGAGACCTTTAGAAAGCCACCATGAGAGTCTGACCTATGCTGTTCTCTTTAGAGGGTAGGCCTTAGACTATCACATCCACACAGATCACCTGACATCACACTGAAATTCAGGATTTGATTTAGCCAGCATGGGGAAGGGGCAAATCCCAACCAAAGAACAAGCCACAGATGACACCAAGATAGATAAACTAGCAAAAGTTAGTTTGCCTTGACAATTAGATCCTTGAAAAGATGTGTTCATGGCAGGGAGGAGTGAATCCCTAAACATACACATAGACAAACTCTTTATCCTAACTCTATCACTTAATAGCTAAGTCTCTTCATTCAAGGAGCTGATCTTCTCAACTTAAAAATAAGCATAATGTTATCTAACTTACAAGAATGGTGATAACATTTAATGATTTGAATGACTTGGTACTCTTTCAATAGAATGCACAAAGTAGGCTATAGAATATAGGTGAGGCTTCTCCCTGAGCCCTCAGCCACACCTTGGTCACTGGAGATGTTCTCCAAGGCTCAAGGTTCAACTTGTCTCTGAGGGAAATTTCAAATGACCATGATCCCCCTCAGCACAAAGACATTGGTGATCCTGAGATGCATTGATCAAGGGAACCCAAATCCAGTCATTTATGGCATAAAAAGCCACTTCTGTGAACACATCCATTATGCTCTAATCAACAGTTTGCAATCAGAAGCAACCAATAATGTGAAAAGCAGTTCAATAATGAAGCATTTGTGTACATAAAAATTTCTATCAATATCCTTTAGAAAGGCTTTTGGTCTGTTTTGTGTTGGTTTTAGTACTAATACCTTTCACTTAGATGGTCTTTTAAGTCATTTGAGAGCTTTAGTTCTATCACTGGAGCCTCAAAAGACCCTGAGGGGTGAAACTGATAATCCTCACTCACAATCAGAGAAATTCTTTTGCAATTTGGCCACAGTAAACTACAGGAGAGAGGCTCCAGGAAGGCTGTCCCTCTGTGCTCTGCTGCCTCTCTGAACAAGATGGGATCCATTTGAATCCAACAAACTTAAAAAGCCTTCTTCATGAACAAGCCCTGCAGAAGAAAGAAAAGAACGTGCTATAGATTTCACAACACAGAGAAATGTTTGCTTGCATCTGTTTCACTCCTTTAATTTTGCAGATCAAATCACTAAGGTCAACGAAACATAGTGACTTGCCCAAGCCTCCCTGCTAACTCTCATCTGAAGGGAAAACGTCTGTTGGAATGAACATTCGTTAATCCTGAGTAGCAGACTTTACGGTTCATGCTCCCAGGTGCCCAGAGTTATGTTTGCTCCACATTCTTTCTGACTTGATATAATTATGATTAATTAATCTAGGGCCATAAGAGTCTTATATTTCATCAACCTGTGAAATTTTGGGATTATGATTAGTAGGAAAAATAATCCTTTAGTTGCCTTTGCACTTTTGTAAATCCAGTAATCTTGTGTGACTCTATGTGAACATGTAAAGGAAGATAAATTGGCAAGGTGCTAAAACCAACAAGGGCTGGCGTTGAAACATTTCAAATGTGAACTGGAGGGAGAGCCATATCCACCATCTTCCAAATAATGAGATGAGGCCTGGCCACTCTCAGCTGCACCCTTGTCACTTCTTTAATCACAGCTTACCCAATGAATTGCAAATAAAAAGGGGGAAAGCAAACATTAAATATGAAAGGCCAACTTGTTAGCCTGTATTTTTAGTTCAAGTGACAGTTTTTAAATTACAAAGGTAAAAAATTTTTGTTAAATCGGGTTTTAAATATGCTATTTATCAAGCTAGTACATTTTTATGATGCTTAAACTACTGTTTTAATCGTGAAAGGTAGAAATACTAAGTGGTGGTATTATTCTTCATTTCTACCACACCCCTGTTTGCTTAGAGGAGCTGTTTTGTTACGCTAGAACCTGGAGTACTCTCAGCAAACCTCTTAGAAATATACATTTTCATTCATGTCACAATACTGTGAGATCACTTTCCAACTCCAGAGTACTTATCATGTCACAAGAAAAGGGAAAATTATTCCAGGAGCAATTATAGAATTTCATGGCTGAAGGGAGTCCAAAGGACTAAAGGGTACTGTCTCTAGACGGAGGCTCCAAAGGTACACTGGCTTCCTTCCTGTGCACCTTCTACACCTCAGAGCCAACCCTAGATTCTAACTCTCAATGGATGATTTTGTATCAAGTTACAATCCCCCTACTTTGGGAAGAAAAAAAAGCAAAACAACTGTTTAGGTTTGTGTTAGTGTATACCTTCCAAATAGCTAGTACTTCCCAGTTTTACATCCCCCCGATCTGTTCTCCTCTATGAAGCAGAAGTAATAGCTTGATTTACAGAATGATCTTGAGGGCTTGGAGAATGTTTGCAGATATAACCAGCAGCCTATCACCTTTCTTTCTTATTCGCAAAAAAGGAATTGTATCATATATTGTTATTGAGGTGTGTGGTGTATAGGAATGAAGGCAGAGGAAATATAATCATGGGCCACACAATGATATTCTGGTCTATATGACAGCGGTGCCATAAGATTTAATGGCAATAGAAAGCCCATTGATGTCATAGTTGCTGTAAGTTCAGAGCACAAAACATCGCTAACATGTTTGCAATGGTACTGGTAGACACAAATAACTATACTGCCTACTATTCCTGCAAAAGTATGGCACATATTATATACAGCACAAAATGCTTGGTAATGGTGACGAAGAACCATGTTACTGGTTGGTGGGTTTACTGTGCTGGTATTTATCATTATTTCAGACTACTCGCAGTCATTTAAGCAAAGGTTTATGTACAGCAGTTTACCATGCTACACAGGCAGTACCTTCATTCAGCTAGGGTTTACCACAGCTCTAGACTGCACCAAGATGCCACATTGAGTGATGGAAGCTGCGTCTGTGTAAGTCCAGGCTGCAACATTAACACAACTATGAAATCAATGGGCAACAATTACATTCTCAGCACGTATTTGGTATTCGAACAATGCATGACTTTTAATTTTATCTGAAAAGAAGAAGACACAGTGGAACCTCCTCTGTAGAAACAACTCTGCCCCTTCTCCATGATTATCTTTAAAAACAACTGCATAAATCTTCCTTAAGCAAAAAGGAGAAGAAACTCTGATTTCAAAGGCACTTTCTTTACAGCTGTAGAATCTGCCTCTGCATATAAATAGCTGGGTTGATAGGAAGTGAGCTGAAGCAGCTATCAAGCAGGGAAAATAGCACCCAGTTGGATTCTGGGGCCAGGTTCTGCCTCACATCTTCTATGGACCTCTGACCAGCTCACCCTCTCACCAGCTTACCTTTCAAATGGAAGCCTGTTATTCTTGGTTTTGTACGGAGTTGCTTAAACCCATTGACAAAACCTCATACGCTAACACCATGTCCCTTTCTACTTGTTCTCTAGGGAACACCCCTTAAGCATCTAACCAGACTCAACCTGGAATGACAATAAAAAATGCCACATAATATCTCCATATCCCTCTGTCCAAAATTCAAATGTTTACTTTCCTAAAAATGGACTAACACTGGTAATTCATTATTAATGAAATAAAAACATATTCATATTTGCTAATTATTTTTTACTCATGGTTTAAAAAAAAGTAGAGAAGAGAGAGACTGAGCTTCAAACCCTATAATTTGGTGACCAATTAGTCTCTGATTTACGGTGATGTGCTTAGAAAGGTTTTTTTTTTAATATTAAAAAAGGCTTGCAGCTGAAAATTTACATTTAAAAAGTAATTAATGCCAATTCAATGAAGAAATCTTCAGTTTCCTACAGAATTACATTGAACTTCAAGCCCTTCATAATTCTGGCGAGGCTTGATCATCTGTAAGAGACGCTCCATTAGTGTTCTGCTCAACAACACGTGCAGGGTGCCTTACCCCAGGTGAACTTTTATCAGACTCCTCCTCACCTCCCTTCTTACCCTTGTGACCTTCACTCCTCATATTCACGCAGAAGAACTCGACTCATGGTTGCCCAGAAAGAGCTAGTCCTTCATGTTCCAAGTAGGTGCCTCTCGGGAATAAGCCAGGTCGGACTAAGACAACTGAAATTCAACTGAAATTCCCTTTTCTCATCCCTGACTGCACCTCACTGCCCCATAAAACACAAGCTCCTCTTTAGTCACGAGGATGAAGTAATCAGAAGTGGCTGTGCTAAGATCCTCAGTTGTTACCACCGGACTTCTCCAATGTGTCTGCCCTAACTGAGGAGGATACATGCTAGTCTAAGTACTGTTGGGCCTGAGATAGAGTCCACAGCACTCTATGGATTCAATATATATATTCAATATATTCAATATATTCAATATATATATTGAATCCAGTTAATGTTACCTCTATATGTGTGTCTTTCTGGCTTTTATGTTGGCAAAACCTGAAACAAAATTCAACTTACTAAAAGATTTTATTAAAATGAATATCACTAGAGATGTGATAGGTGTTAGTGTTTCCAGACAGTGTAAAATATCAGTGATTCACAACCTCTCATCCCATCGCCATGAACACTCCTCTGTCTCTTACAGTTCTCACATCCGTGGCCACCGCTGGGTGATGGTCAGGGATCACTAATGCATGAGGTATATATCAAAAGTAAATGTCAGACCTCACAGATGATTTTTATTTGTCTCTGGTCAATACCAAAAGTCCAAAATGAATAATATAATTTAATCATTGACTACCCCCATTAACTGTGAGTTTTTCCAGTGCTCTGTGCTAAGACTACAGAGGTATACATACATATGCTATTTCCATTTACTAAGCAGTCACTCTGTGCCAGGCATTTTACATTACATATATCCAAGCTTCCCAACAAGGACTGTCTTCCTATGCCAATTTTATTGGCAAGAAATGTGGCATTAAAAGGAACTACAGTCTACTGGCATGTCAGTAAGTGTCGAAGCTCAAATTCAAACCAGTGCTATGAAACTAAAGAGTACACTATAAAAGAGATTTGAAAATGGGGTATACCCAGCATTACAGGGTTTATACCTAAAATTGGAACGTGTATATAATTACCTTTGTATAAGTCATTTGTGTTTAAAGTCTGAATGCTTAGGCCATGTTACATTGTCTGCAGACACAAGAGATGAAATGGATTAAGATGTTGCTTTCAGCATCTCCATTTGACAGCTACTTTTTGGATATGTCAAAGGATGCGAAGACCCTGACCACTGAAAATTACATACCTTGTGAGATATGAAGGGACTGTCCCTCGTAACTTGGCAGTGTTTCTCCTGTCTGCTCACTTTTCTCTGACCCAAATCACAAGAGCTTGAGTTTCTAAAGTCTACCCTCTGGCTCAGGTTCCCTGCTCTGTCCTTTACTTGTTAGGCTGAGAGGTGAAGCAATGACCTCTGTAACATCAGCACTTAACAACCTCAAAAGGAGGCATGGCTTCAAGACCTGAGATTTGTAGAATCCCACTGTTCCTGGATTAATGTATTACCATGCCAAGAAACTTCTCTTTGGTTCAACAGTATGAGGATTTAGGGAACCCACGATGAGCCCTTAATGTCTAAGTAATGCCAGTCTCTAATCCCTTATCATGTTGGCTCCACCTATAAACAGAGCTTCCTCATCAATTTGCTCTATTAAGTCTAATCTAAATAAGCCTGTATCTGGGAATACATGCTCACCATGGTTACATAATGCTGAACCAAGTGGTCCATTTTAGTCTTTTTGAGTCACCTTTCCCAGAAGCTTAAGCCTTTTGCCTGGTGCTCATGTGAGCAGACCTTCAGATCTTGCCTAGCTCATACATCCCAAATCCTTGAACTTCATAGTTCTGCCTCAATGACTGAGACAGCCCAGATCCACCAATGGGTGTGTGACATCAGACATTGTCCTTGGACATTCTACCAGCTCACTTTAAATAGTGCTGGATAATTACCAGAAATGTTTCTCTCCCAGGGTCAGCTTACAGCTGCCATGAGGGATTTCCCAAGCCACCAACCACACTTGTTTGACTTTGGAGCTTTTCTAATAATGTATGACAATCTCATCAGAAAGGGTTTGGTTGCCCCACCTCCTTTGGGGATATCTTTTCCCTTCCTCTCACAATGACATGGAAGAGAAACAGTGTTGCCCCTCTTGAAGTAGTCTATCATTCATCAAGTAGCTTATTATAAATGAGAGCCATTCAAACACCCCTAAACCCTGGTCATTTCACCTGATCACTCTAGTTTAATACCAAATGAGCCTCCAGATATTTAGGGACATATCTTGTAGTATCCAAGTTATTAGTGATCTTATTTCAGTGATTGCTGCCATTGTGTGAGTACACCAGGAGGCCAACAAAGAACACTTAAGCAAGGAAGTCTCAAGCCACAGGACTCTGTGCCAAGGATGGCAATGTACAAATAACCAGAGTGCATATCTCAAGCCCTTGTGGGATGTAAGGATATGAGTAGCACCATTCACAGCACAGCTTTGACTCTACAGAAAGCACAAACTGTTGAAATGACTATTTCCTTAGCCATTTCATCCTCTGCTAAAATAAATCCCCAGCAAAGCAGCACAACATCAAAATCTGATTTTTCAACCTCTGTAAGCCTCAAAGACAGGAGCCTGATTACTGGGGCTGACTTTCAGATATGTGGTGCACTTTATTCTAACAGCCTTCTCCCCAAGACGAAGGCTGCCTCCCACACAGCCTACCTAATGAGTGATGCTAACAGCACTGTTAACTATGACACATCATTAATTGCTCAATCTAAATTAATCAGATCTCCTAGCATTTCTCTTGTTTTTTTCCAAGGATCTTGTTAGAATAGACTTAAAAAAAATAAGGTCTCTGTTAATGAAGGTAATAATAATATTCTATTTCTATATACTTCCTGGCACCTACTAACTCAAAAGTTTGCAATATTCACACAGGTAAAGGGGGTATAGAGGTGAGCACTGGCTTTAGTGATATTCACTATAGAGATTTAACCTGGTTTAACTGGACCCAAGCAATATTTTTCTACAAATAGCAATTTAAAATTTATAATGACCTTCCTGGCAATGCTTGCCTTGTTTAGTTTTATCTTAGTAACCCAGAATGATGATGACAAGAAACACAGTCTCTTTTTAAAAGTTCCTTTTTTCCCTTTGTGCCAGCTAAAATCATATCTATTGTGAAACTTCTCCCTAGAAGATGCTGAGAGTGAGAATCTGAAGACAGGGATGACTTTGCAGGTTTAAGTTATACTTGATACTGGATTCAGAAATAGACCAAATAGCCAGGCAGGTGTATATACCCATAATCCCCAGCACTCCCTAGGGAAGCTGGAGGTTCCCTGCAACTTTGAGACCACCCTGGTCTATGTAATGTGTTCCAGGTTACTCACGGCTGCATAACAAGACCCTATCTCATAAAAAGAAACAGACAGCTAATCTTTTGCTCACTGTGATGTGAAGAAAGGCAAGTGAGAACCTCCAGTCAGCATAGTCTTCCTCTTCATCAAGATGGGTTCCCCAATTACACAGTCACTATATTTACATCATGAACATGTATTGGTCTTTTAGACATAGAAAGTCAGGGAGAAAGGTGTATGGAGGAACTCCAAAGATCTGGTTTCAAACCTCATGTCTGTCTTCCTAGCCATGTGGTACTAACTGCTTTGCCATATTGGTGGCACTTTACTCCTTATACTCAGAAAGCAGTAGCACAAACTTTGTGTCAAAACTCTCACATGCATTTATAAAGCCTATAGCCAAGTCCATAAAATGTAAAGTGCAACTCTTATATCTTAGATCTTTTGTTTTTATGGCTATTACATTACTACTACTACTACTACTACTACTACTACTACTACTACTACTATTATTATTATTATTATTATTATTATTATTATTATTATTACAAATAAGACAAGAATTCAATGTTTGAGGAGAGATCAGGAATATGGGATAAGGTTTCATGAGGACATATTATCCCCAAGTGCATTAAGTTTACCCTAAGTATGTGCAGCTTTGCCCTACATGGCATTCTTCATATAGTATTCAGACTATATGAAGACTGGAGGTTCCTAGAGTTCTGCCTGCAAGTGACATAGATTGTACACCCTTGTGTTTCTCAAGGCAAAGCAAGTTGTACAACAACACCAGAGTTGAAATCAGCAAGACAGGATTGCTCTCCAGTTTTAGAAAAGAACTGGTGTATACCAGGACCTGCACACTTGACGTCAACATCCCTTCTTTTCTAGTGCCAGCATATAAACTAGCACTTCCTTACATTGGTATGGCAAATGGTTCTTGTCAAAATACTCTTACAAGCTCTCTCATCTGTGAGCCTTCAGGGAGTGATGTAACCACCCTCCTTCTCCTTTGACAAGGGAAGTGAAAAGAGATTGGACCAAGGGGTCCTTTCCCCAATTTTAGGTGAAGTATAACCAAACTCTAAGGCCTTTGATGATTTAGTCACCTTTTGTTTGCACTCGTATCCCACAGTTATCTAGAGGAGGAAATCTCTTGCAGAGACCAGGAATATCTTTGTTCCAGGGTCTCCAGCAACACCCTCTCACAGTCATCCCAGATAGGACAAAGACTTGCAGAGACCAGGAATGTCCTTGTTCCTAGGTCCCCAGAATCATATCACTTGAACTCTGGGAACACCACATTCCCAGCTCAGAATCAGCTAATGAGAGGAAGTTCTATAGTACACTGAGTGAGTTCTGAGACCTCAGGGATGAAAACAGTTAGAAAAGTTGATTTTTTTTGTAGATTCCTAACTCAGAAAGCAATTTGCTGAAGTTTTCCTGTCTGCTAACAATGGAAAGTTTGGAACAGGAGCATGTGCGGAGAGGTAACTAAATCACACCAATAGAAGTCCCTCAAGTAGCGTGTTGCTAGAGAATGCCACAGGCTCACTTAAACCAACTGATTGGAAAATTGAAATATTTTCCAGACACTTCAAGCAAACTCAGAGAGCATCAATTTCAATAGATTGGTTTGGCTATATTGGGGCTTACATGATTATAGGGACCAATGCAGACGATGAGACTCCTGCCTCATAGGTGACTACCAGAGCACTTTCTGAGTCCCTTTTTACTTCTTTCATCAGAAAATGTCTTTGGAGGTAACTCAGCTCAGATACCATACATTAAGGAGAAATCAGCAAAAACTGAATACAGAATAGCATATGTTGTAGAATGAGCCACTGCCTTGTGAGAACCACAGTACAATCCCAGTCCAAAATAATCAAAATCCAGTTGCATAGTGACTTATAAGAAAGAATGAATGAAAGGCATGGAGGGTGGGAAGGAGAAGAAAGAGAGAGAGGGTGGGAAGGAACCCAAAAGGTTGTGTGGTTGAATGAGTGAGTAAACCTCACACACACACAGATGGACATTTGAAATGTCAGGAAAGGGGATGAATCGGTAATATGCCCTTCCCAGAAACAAACTGAGCTGTGGCAAATGCCACAATCCATCCCTCCTCCCTGTCTTGCCTTTTGCAAAGATTTCAAAGATTTCAGATGCTAAATCCCAGGAAAATCCAGCAACACTTCTTAAATAAAACTGAAATCCTGTGGCTCAGCCCAGACCTAAGCAGTGCTTACTGAAGTTTACATATGCAGAATGGCTTTGGACTCAGCAAAGTAAGGAAGAAGGGAAGACACCCAGCCAGTGGGTGGCCTGTGCTCTGAATCTCCTGGGTGACCTGGCACAGGCTTCATTTTCTGTCTTCTTCAGAGAGTGATTTAGCCTTAGCTCTTCCCAAAGGCTTGGGAGCAGAGATAAAGATTATCTCTCTTCCTGCCCATTTCTCCTTCAGTTCTGAGCTATATATCTAGGGTCTGAGACATGTGTGCCCTCGTCCTGGATATTGAATTCTGGACTCACCTTATATATCACTCACTTGCTGCATTTCCTCACCATTTTTCTTTCTGTTTTCTTCCCTTCTTACCCCCTCATCCATTTCAAAGAGGCTGCCAGGCCATTTTCAGATGGGAAAACAATGAATCTAACTCGAGCTCAGAGCCTACTCTTCTGGAATATTTAAATGAGATAAACTATGCCTGTGAGAACGCCGGTTCCCTGATATATTGGAGTGCAGAGTGTCACGTAGAGCTGTCACTCCAAAGAATGATTCCAAGCTGCCATCCTGCTGCCCTGCCATCCTGCCACCCTGGCACCCTACCACGGACACGTAGTCCCCACAGGAGTTGAGACAGCAAGCCCATCTATACAGCCTCAGGCCAAAACCAACTGAAAAGCAGGTATCCCTTAGAATAAATTCCCAGAAACTAACCCGAGGTTGGAGGTGAGGAATTGGAACTTCGAAAACATCTCCCACAAAACAGATGCGGCTTCATATTGCTTGCAAACGCAACAGCCAGAGAAGCTGTCCGGAGTACATGATCCCTCTAAATTGGACTATTGTGTTCAGGCTGTCATTTTTCATTTTTTAAACTAAGATCCCTTCAGGTAATCAGTAACCTTGAAAAGAACTGAACTCTCTAGCACAGGTCTGCAGAAGGTCCTCCGAGAGACTAGAAAAGTTGGTTGAAAAAATATAAACATCACTGCCCATGCTGCCCCCTCTGCCTTCTCCACGTCCCTTGCTGTCTCCTTCTATCTTCGCCTTGAACATTTCACAAAGTTTAGACGAGTTTAGGTTATCACTCAAACGCTGTGACTCAGACTCGGGGAAATTGTTCCTGTAATGGAGTTCTCAATTTATTGGTCAATTTCACCTTGATTTTGTGTCACTGTTAGTTTTGCTAGCCCTTCACCTTGTATTACATGATCTTAAAAATGTGATACATTTTGAAATATTTTAAATATCAGAGATAATTTGATTCAGCTCATAATCTCCTGGAAAAATAAATAAAAATACATTTTTTTTTTAAAAAAGAGGCATTGTTCGCCAGCCTTGTCTTTTCATAAATAGCTAAAATCTGCCACCTTTTGGATTTTCAGCAGAGGTTAAGACCAGCTGGGCTACCTTTCTGAGTCCAAGTCTGGATATTATTCAGCTATGCAGTGACACTGCCATCTTGTGGCCATTTCCTAGACTACTAATTCCACAGAAACGGGAAAGAAAACAGGATTTTTCCAAAGGGAAGCAAACACTAATTTAAGGCAGTTTACACAAATTAAATAGCAAAAATAAATAAATAAATAAATAAATAAATAAATAAATAAATAAATAAATAAATAAATAAATAAATAAATACACTTCAGAAAGTGTATTATAGTTCATTCCAAGAGTTATCATTTGTGAAATAAAAGAGCATGAGTTGGTATTTATGTTCACATTGTCACAATCTCTTAGAGGGGGAGGAATGTGTTTTACTTCCAAAAGCAATAAAAATTGGACAATGCCCACATTAGCACCAGGACAACTTCATCCTCCATCTAAAAGAAGATGAGAAACGGAGCTGTTTCTTGGTGTTTTATCTTTCTTGGTCTGAGGAATAGGCTAAATACTGGTTGTCTGATATTCTTAATGGTGCAATGAAAATAAGATGGATACATTTACGCTTTCAGGATTTCTAGGCTCTGCACTCTGAGCCATCCCAGAAATTCTTCTGTGTCTGGGGAGAATCCATTTTGAAGAGCCCATGCAGCAGTGCTGTCCTCATGGTCATTACCTAGTCATCTTCAGGAATCCAGCTGCTCTGAGTGGAGGGCAGACTGGCCCCTGCTGATGTTTCCAGGATGTAATTTCATTGTCTGTTTGTTTGTTTTTTTCTTGTGGATGTTTTGAAATCTCCCTAGCATTTTCCTGAAGGAAGATGAAGGAGCTCAGGGCATCTTTCCCACAGTCCTCACCTCCCCAGTGTCAGCAACACTCACAGCAATGTGCTGGAGTTCCATAGTTGTCAGGAATTTGACAAACTATCTGAGCTGCTGTAAATCTGCTTTGTGCTGAAAACACAGCAAAGTATGCATTGCATATCTGCAATCTGGTACCAAATTTTGTTTCAGAAGATCAAAATCAGTTTAGAGCTTTTACTGACAGAGAAAAGGGAGAGGCAGGCACATTGCCCTCATCCTTCATGTCTCCTTCATTCAGGGTAGCTGTCTCACCTCAGCACACAAGCTGAAGCCCTGAACAATTGCCACCTTTGTTCTTCTCTGTGATCATGCAATGCTGGCACAGAGTGACTCACCCCAGTGAGTGACAAGGCAGCCTCGGGTGGTTGTGGGCCCCATATCAGCAGCCTTGGAGAAAGAATCCTTGCATTTGATGCTATTTCATCTTCCATTGTTTAATACTATGATTATTCACTTTTTTCTGGGTAGAAGGGTTGGAGTTACATGAAAAAGCTAAATTGGTCTGACCACCCCAGTATAAGAAATACTGCATCTCAAGCCAGACTCAAGCTCCACAGCATTTCAAAACTGAGAGTGGCCGAGCATTGGTCTGTCCTAACATGCAATTCACTTGGGATCTAACAAAGGATTTCAGCAGTGCTTCTGACTGAAATATGATTAGCCAAACCCTCTCCAGGCTGATATTGATCACAGAGCTGGACCTACAACCAGGCATTAACTCCTTCTCTACTGTCCTTGCTCAGTGTGTTCCACAGGTGAGCTGCCATTCTGGGATCAGACTTGAAGGGGACTAGGAGCCCTGTGTCTAGACCAGCACCCCCAGGGTTTCGGTGACCTTTTCACTGCACACAGATGAGATTTCTAGTATGCTTCTAGCTGCTGGAGTTCTCCCCAAGGGGCTCTAATTTTCCAGCCTCTGAGGCTTGGGGGTTGAAAATCCCTCATGTAAATCCTGTCCTGCCCCTCCTCCAAATGGAAAAGTAAAACAGGTATGGAACATTCTTGCACTTTGCTAAATATGGTGCTACTCTAGATACCAGCTATGGGTTAAGTTGTAAGGGATACTGAGGACTAGAAAGGAATGAGTACATTCCTTTCCACAGGTTGTTACTGGACCAGCCATCAGTGGGCACGCTGGTAGCAAGAACAGGATTAGATAACTTAGAGGGTGATTTTGCTGAGAATATGCACGGTGGTGAGGGTCAAGAATTGATTGTGTATTATAGTCGCACACTGGTATCCATAGTTTCACCTTTTTATTATTATTTCAGTTTCCCATGATTAATTGGGTCCAAATCTACTCAATGGGAAACTGCATAAATAAGCAGCCTATGATTTCTTGCTGGGATTAAAGAAAAACTCAACCTGCTGTAGTTAGACAGTAAATTATCCATTGGTCCAGTATATCCATAGCATATATGATACTTGCCCTTTAACCACTGCAGAGCTATGCATGTTATCAGTTCAACTGTCACGATATCACAGCACTTATTTTCAAGTAACCTTACATAGTAGCCTAACTCTGGGTCACAATGCCTAGAATCAGGGTGGGAATGGCACAATAGAAGGGAAAAGAGATCACATTCATTTAATTTACACTGTTAGAATAGTTACGCTTTGTTATTACTGTTAATCCTTTATTATGCCTGGTTTATAAATTAAACTTTATCATTATATACATATATATATATATATATATATATATATATATATATATAGTGTTTGTTGTGATCCACAATTTACAATTTCAGGCATTCACTGGACATTGTAGACTGTACCTACACAAAATACTAGGAAATATTGCACACAAACGTGCTCTGATAAGTCTTCTACATTAGTGCTAAGCATCAAGAACCACAACCATTTCCTGGATTCAAGGAACTCTTGGGCTAGATGGAAAAAGACCACTGACACACAAATTGTGGAACACCATGGCAGGGGTAAAGAGTAAGGAAAAAGTAATGGTGGGAAGACAAAGTAACCCATTTTTAGGAAGCGTCCCAGAGAAAACCCACACAAAGAAGATGCTAGTAGGAACTTAAATAATAAAAAGAGGGGCAGGGACAAGATAACAGTCCAGAAAAATGGCCTGAGTAGAAGGGGTGGCAGTAGAACCCTGGTGTAGGTCCAAGACACCGAGGCAGACCTCCTGAGTAAAAGTGGGGTATGTGCGCGGCAGATGTGAGGCATTCTCTCCCAACTGGGCACACGATGTCCTAGCAAGCAGAGTCAGAAGAAGAAGCTCATGGAATTTTTCAAGCAATGAGGTATTTTAGAGACTAGTTTTGGCAGCAATGATAAGAAGCAGTTCCAGTGCCAATGAAAGAAGTAGAGACATAAAAACCAGGTAAAAGGCCATTTTAGTGTACACATGAACAACATGGAACTCCTCCACTTCAGACAGAGAATTAGAAACAGAGAGTGGGAGATAGAAGAGTCTGAAGCAGAAATGAAAAAAATCAGGTTGAAGATGAGGCTAATGGCAAGATGACTTATATGGGTGATGTAACAGTGGGGACCAGTCTCCACTGGTCATTGTAGGAGGGCAAAGGGCAAAGAAAGGAGATGAGAGGTGATGATAGGATAGGGTAAACTGGTAATTACTAGACTGTGTGCCTGCACACACGTGCGCGCACACACGCATACACACACACACACACACACACAATAAAGACACAGAGAGAAGACAGGAAAGATAGAATGCTTATAGGTGCACAGAGGAGTCGAGGTAATTACTGTAACATGAGTCAGTTACTTCATGAGCAGAAACAAAAATGTTAAGATGCTCTGAATGCTTTTCTATATGCCAAAAGCTAGAGACATTTTGAAATTCCCCTCCTGTCTTCCAGGATGACATTGATGCTTCACGTTTCTGAGACTTAGTTCAACTGACTTGCTCCCGGGTCCATCCTATGCATATACTAATGGTTTGTCTCTCCTACTGTTAGCGCTTGCTATCTCTGCAGAAGCCACCAGTGCTGAATCTTTGTAGTAAACAAGGAAGTACCCCTGACCCCAAAGTATTTTCACCTCTGTGAGTCTTGAAGTTAAGCTTTACCAAGCACATCTGCTCCAGATCATGAAATACAGCCTGTCAGATGTACACAGCTTTAGTTGCCTCAGACAGGTGGTCTCACAAGGGCACCAGAAAGCCACTGTGTTCCCATCTCTATTTTAGAGGTAAGAAACGGATGCTGGTGTTGTTAAGGATGGGTGTGCTTTCATCAGACTCGGGACCCCACGCTTAGACACTTCCTATCAGACAACATATTATCGCTGAGTTTCTGGTATGTACCAGGCAGAGTTCCAGACGCTAGGAATTGAGAAAAGAACAAGGCAGACAAATAGCCTTCCCTCCCCCCCACCTCCCTGGAGCTCACATTCTATGCGAGACTGACTCACGAACCACAAACATAGATGCAGACATAACTAAATAAGATCATCTCCGGTAATGATAAGGCCCTTTTCCAAATACCTCCTTGTACAGCTTTTGGGCCCTATGAGGCTGAGCTGCAAAAATCTGCGATCAGCAACACAAAACCCTGATTGTTAGGAAGGCAGCACACCCACACAGCGGGTCTGTCTGCCGTGTTTGTGCTGCACCTTCCCACCAAGCACTTGAAATGTGTTAAATAATCATTGCCATTCCACCGCAAGTACATTTCTCTTTTATTTTAATCCTATTATAGAATTTTTTGATGGCAACCCGCTGTTAGAGTACATCTAACTATGTTAAAGCTCCCCAGGCCCTGAGCATGAAAGAACCTCTTCAGAGCACACGCTAGGACAGGTGTACCTTGTTAGCATAGAAATGAAAATAAAAAGGCACCGCTCTGGGGCAAGAAGGAGGAGCGCGGACACTCTAATGCCATTGCTTAGGAGGTGATCTCTCATTGATCTCTCCTTCATGCTTCGGGGGCAGCAGCTTGATGGAGGCATGGGTTCTTTTCTGTGCCTGGTACTTGAGGCTTAAGAAGTGAAGACTAGAGCATATCACGCAGCCCTTCCATGCATTCGTCATCCCTGCTGCTCCAGTGCTTGGGATGCTTCTTGAGACAAGGGTGTCAATGGGCAGCATAGCCTACTGGTGACTCCCCAGCATCTCAGTGTTAGTGAGGTTTCAGTAATGCTATGGAAATGCATACTGTTAAGTGCATGGGGAAACATCTTTCCCCACCTGCAATCATTAAATTATTGGAGAGCAGTCTGGCCTGGCACACATAATAACTCCCTTGAACATGTTGAGTTCATTTTCTTAAAACAAAGTTATGGCTATGGGTTGCCACGAGAACTTGTATTTTAGTGAATCATCTCATTCTAAATAAATGCCAAGATGGGATAATATTGTGTTGGCAGTAAAAATTAGAAAATATGTAAGGCATCTCAGCCCCCTAAGCCAAGAGAATATATAATGGACGCTTCCAACAGACTTAATAATTTGCTTTGATAAGATACACCTGCTTTTGTTTGCAGTATTGGGGGCAGTGGTGGTGACAATGGCAATAATTAGCCACCATATGTGTCTTCCAAAATGCCAGTTCCTAGAAAATTGCAAGGATCATGTTTTTTCTTTTGCTCTTTCTGACCGGGAGAACAGGAAACAATGTTATATCTCAATGTGTGTTCAGTAGTTAACAAAAAGGGCAGATAAGATAGTATATTAATAATACCTTCTAAATTCTGCTTATGTATCCATCTCCTAAGAACAAGGGTGGTTACAAGGCGATAAGCACAGATTATTTTAAAGGTAGTTTAACCAAATGTGAGGGAAGGGAAAAAGGAAAGAGATAGACAGATGATAGATAGATAGATAGATAGATAGATAGATAGATAGATAGAAGACAGTAGATAGAACACCTTGAGGCATCATTGATGATGTGGGAGTATGACATATAAGTCAACCCCCTTCAACCCTGTACAAAATTATATCAAGTAAATCTTTCAACTCAGGATGATATTCAAACTACTGTACTAAACTGCTAGCCATGCTGAAACTATCTGAACCAATGTGTTTAGCATGAGCATAATTAAGCACATCCACTCCTTGATCCACATGATGCTCCTCCATGAAAGGGAACGTCAGTGGCTGCACTCAGAACCAACTCTTACTAAGTATGTTTTATGAATGTCAGATAGCCCAGGAATAAATGCTAGGGTGACATGATGTGGCACCGCCTTCACAGAGCTCAGGGTCTAGCAGAGAATACAAAATGCAGATAAGACATAAGATAGAATGTATAACATTGAATGTCTTAAGAGGGGTATCTGCAAAGAGTTGTCTCTGTTGCTGTGGGACACATGAGCTATATCAAGGAGGAAGCTATGGCGTTTAGAGATGAAGAGTCAGGCAAGGGGAACACCAAGGGTAGGAACAACATCGATAAAGCAAAAGCAAGACTGCGTGGCAAGGAGAGTACTTCAGCCTGTCTGTATCACAGGACTATAGCCCTGGGATAAGAGACACAACTAGACAAGCAGACTAGAGTCAGATCATAACAAGCCATGAATGCCAGAGGAATGAATTTGAACTGGATCCCTGGAGCACATTCAAAAATTATTTCAGCAGGAAGCTAGCATGAATAGAGCTTCCTCATCAATTAGCTTGATGATATTTTAACCTTAGCAGGTAATGGTAGTAGCAAGCTGGCCCCTGGGCACCAAGCTCAGCTGCAAAGGTCAGGTACTGGGTTGCTTGTACCTCTTGCACCTGAGCCTGGAGAAATAACTACTGATTCAGACTGTCAGTCACTGGCTTGCTGGAGGCACCCTCTGTGCAGGGACAATGAGGAGTTCTTCCCTTACTCAGTACTTAACAGCAGGATTTTGCTCTGCCCCACAGCTGTCATCTGGGACTAGGACAGGGGGAGAAAAAAGCCTTGATTGGATACAAGGGACCTGGATTTGGGCAACTCCCACCTTTTCTGTGTGTTTCTGTGAGGCTGACTGACAAGGCTGGTGGTCAGTGTTGGTTTTTCTGCATGAGACAGAAAACAGTTCTGTTGATTTTATGTTTTATGACTGATCGATGGGGTCAGAGTGAGGCTTTTGAGACAAGCCTAGTGGGAAGAACTGTGATGCTTTTGATGGCTTCAGGTTTTTTGTTGTCTCTCCTTCTGGGAAGGAGGAAGGTCATGGCGACTTCCTCTGCCAGACTCCCTGGCTCACGAAGTGTCACACTGAAGAGGCAATGCTGGGGGCGGTTCCAGCCAAACAGAGAAAGGAGAGGTGACATCTAAGGGCTTTTTTAGAAATGCTGCATCTTTTGGCTAAGGGACCCCAACTGCACCTGCATTTCTGCAGGCTCTTCACTTGCTTTTTATATCCTCCCAGGCTGCATGTGGATTTGCTGAAAGGTGGAAAATATGCATAGCCCTTAGGCATTAGAGAAGATGGCAAGGGCAGGGAAGAATCTGCTGAGACTCAGCTGCCCAGTGACCAGGCATGTGGAATTCTACCCTGGCTGATGGTGGTGCCATCAGCCAGGACTCCCCCGCTTTATCACTACAATAAAACCACAAATAATAGCTGCCAATTAGTAAACACCTTCAGTACAAAGAGCACTAGTTTATATATGACACTTAATCCCTAGAAAACCTCTAAGGAAGTCACCATTGCAGAAGAAACTGGAGTTCTCAAGGGCTAAATAGCTAGCGCAGCGTCATGCAGAAATAAGCAGTGGGGAAGCTTTGAGTCTGAAAACTTACATTTTTAGTTATTTGCTGTGGTGTGATTCCTCGGCCTTACTTTACTCACTGTGTTGTGCTCAGAACCACTGTAAGAATGAAAACCAAACTCCAAGGGCTTGGGAGAGAGCTCAGTAAAAGTGCTGGCCTTGCAGACCCAGGGACCCAAGTTAGATCCCTAGAACTGTTTGCTTGCTTGTTTGCTTGCTTGCTTTTGTGTTTTGAGACAGGGTTTCTCTGTAGCTTGGGAGCCTGTCCTGGAACTCACTATGTAGACCAGACTGGCCTACTTGAACTCACAGAGATCCACCTGTCTCTGCCTCCTGAATGCTGGGATTAAAGGTGTGTGTCTCCACCACTTGACAGAACTCACATTTTTTTCTATACAAACAGAAGGGGACTCTGGCAATAACTCTGTTGATAAAACACTTGCAGTGTTGGCATGAGGACCAGGACTCAAATCCCCAGAGTCCATGTGAAATCCAGACAGGGGGTAGATGTCTATAGCCCCAAGGCTCTCTTTACACGATGGGAGCTGGAGAGAGGAGAAACTCTGGAAAGTCACTGGCCAGATAGCCTCACACACACAGAATTAAACCCTGCCTCAAACAAGTTAGAAGGCAAGAACTGAAACCCTACATTGTCCTCTGGCCTCTACAAGTGGTCTGTGGTATGAACATACCTACATTCACATTCACGCGCACACACACACACACACACACACACACACACACACACACACACACACACACACACAGGTATGGTGATGCATATACATGATAGACAGGAGAATACCTGGGGCTTATTTATTAGCCAGGCAGCTTAGCCTACATAGAGAGTTCCAGGCCAGTGAGAGTCCCTGTCTCTGGCTTCTATATGCATATACAGATATGTAGGCATATATGCACAGGCAGCGGGGTAGGGAGACTGAGCTATATGGTAGGCAGACTCTATATACCATCATGGGCTGAACATAGCCTTCCTATGATGCCCTCTCTATCTCTTTGGTTAGGAACATGATGGAAAGAGATGTGGATACACTTTCAAAAGCCAAAATATATGGCACAAACAGTAGCATAGAAAGAGCAATCTTTTTACTATGTCATATAACACCAATCAGGAAAGCAGAGAAACAGGAGGGGCTGCCCTGTGAGCCACAGGAAACATTCCACTAGGGAGGGAGGTTAAATGGCCTTTTCAAAAAAAGCAAAGAGAGAGAGGCACGTGCAGAGACACAGCTGTTGAATTCAGTTGTGCAGGAGATGCAGTCCCTGACCCAGCAATCCCTTCCTCTCTTCTACCGATTTGAGCTTTTCCTCCAATGTTCAGCTCTCCACGGTTTGCATGTAAAAGCAGCATCGTGCGGCCATCATTAAAAATATCATGACTAGAGGCTGCAATGAGACACTGATTGTCCCACTAAGCAACAGATTTCATAAACAAATGCAGCTCATTCTGCCCGCAGCCTGACATCGTGGTCTGAGGAGCGCTGCTGAAAGCAATTTATCTGTAAGCATTCTACTTCAAGTCTCCGATTCCAGAGAGTCCCTCTAAGTCACAGCAAAATACATGTGCAATTGGTTTGCTGCAGGCATTCAGGGGTTAATGAGCTCCCCTCATCTACCACCCACGCCCACCCTCGGAAAACCTCCGAGGGTCCCTGTTACTATTAAACCTCCATGGCTACAAAGTCACCAGCTCAACCAACCGGAGCTTTGGCCTCCCAAGAAATGACAGATTTAAAGAAAGAAATACTGTGCACTTGCTGGAGGCGAGTTATTTTAATATAATGCCGAGATGACAGCTCTCCACATTTAATCATCAAACTCCTGATTTTTTGCTACGACATTAGAATTTCCCACAATTGGGGGAAAATGTTTCTTTTCCATCCATGCCTGACAGTTGCATATTTGCAAGAAATGTCTGTAAACTTTTCCCATTATTTTTAATAAAATGTAAATTATTGCCTATATAAGCCCTTTTTCCCTCAGCCACCACCCACTGTGAAGAGAAGCAGTTGCTCTTGCTCTTGAGCAAGACCTCTGTGGCTTTGTCATCGCCCTCATGGTAATAACTCACCAAGTGGAAGGCTGCTTCAGTCTTTGTCACCTGTATTATGACCATTTGCTTTTTAACGGTGTCTGTAATCAGTGCCTGTCAGAGAAGCTGCGCATTTGGTTATCTATGCCTTGAGTGGGCTGACACAGCTTGGCTGGTTCCCACTCATGAGCACAGACACATCTCTAGGTTTGGAGGCCATTAAAATGGACATTTGCATAAGTTCCCCTAAGATAGGTCTGTACTATTTTCAACTTTGATTCCCAACAGACAAGAACAAATAAAGATATGTTATTAAAGACACATGACTGGTGTGGTGGTGGTACATACCTTTAATTCCAAACCTGACAGGCAGAGGCAGGTGGATCTCTGCTAGTTCAAGGCCAGCCTGATCTTCATAGAGAGTTCAAGGACAGCCAAGGCCAAGTAGAGAGACCTTGTCTCTAAAGGCAACACAAAAAGCAAACAAACAACTAAGAAGGGACAAGTGTCTGTGCTTGCAGAAAGAACTGCATAGACAAAAGCAATAGACATGGAAAAATATGGAAGGTCTTTTAAGCAATCTCTGTGAAGCAAAAGTGAGTATTGGTCCATGAATAGAGGACACATCAAAAGGTAAACTGAGGGGATGAAAATACATAATAATCAGTACAGAGTCTGTCAAGCCCTAGATTTGGTCCCTAGATTAGTGCATTAACCAGATGTGGGGTAAACGTTGTAATCTAAGCACGTGGGAGGTAAAGGTAAGAGAAAATCAAGGTCATTTTCAGCCTCAGAGTGAGGTTTACTAAAATATGGGATATATGAGATACATCCTTAAAAAATAATAATAAAACAGAAAGGAAGAGCCTTCTGTGTTGGGTCTTTCCTAGGTCCACCTTCTTAACTGGAGTGTGGGTCTCAGAGAAAACCAGACTATCACTAATAGCCCTTCCCTGTCCCCTGAAAGAAGAAGTGCTGATCTGCATTCTCCTGGAAAGATGAAGAGTCACAGAACCACAGAACCAGGGTGGGTATGCCTTGAGAGCTGCCACCTCCATCTCATCTAGATTGCACCTGTTTTTGAAGTGTGAAGGTAGAGACTGAGACCTGGCACTCCTGATGAGAGCAAGAGACATTTTGCAGGTGAGTTGGCTTCTGGGTTGCACTATGGGTAAATAATTAGTGCATCTCTCCAGTAATCGGTGTTCCAAAGCTTCACTCACCAGAGACAACAAATAAAGAATGGTCCTGTCCTACCAAGGAGAGAGTAGCACCCGGAATCCATGGATGCCGGTATCTGACACAGGGCACTTTGGCCAGAACCATGGACAGCGTTAATGAGCTTACCAGCTCCACACATGCTGCCCTCGTGGAATGTCTGAGCTGACTGCTTCTTTGTGAAGGTAAAGTATTGTTCCCAGCAAAAAGGAAGCTTGTCTCTTAGCCAAGTGTGTGATCCAATTTTGCAGCCACTAGCACCTGTGCTATCTTCGCAACCTTGCTTCCTTCTCTTTCAATGTGCTAAATTGAGATACAAATGCTGCTAAAACGGATTCAAATTCTTTTTACAAGCTACACACTTCAAAAGGAAAGGGAAGAAGAATCTCTTGAAAATACGATTTATTCTGCCACTGTTCAGTGTAACCACCACCATACCGTCTCTCCACAGGTCCCAAATGAAAAATTTTGAGGGCTATTGAACACACTGCAAGTTTTCAGAGCAGATCAGTGGAAAGTTACTTAGCACAGTTGTCTCTGTAATTGTGACACATTAGAGAAGCGTGTGATGTTCTGAGACCCTCAGCCTAGCACTTGCCTGGGTGGTGGGATAGCTAGGGGCTAGGATTCTGCACCACAACCCATTAACACCAGCAGGGAGATGCCTGTCTGACAGCCACAACCCCAGCTGGGTTCTGTAGCTTAATCCTATTTGGTTTAATGGATTTGTTTCCTGAATTGGATGGTCACGAATAGAAAGGGGATATAAACAGTACCACAGAGATGCCTTTGAACTGACCTGGTGTGCCTATGGAGTGGGCTGTCTTCCTCCCATATATATGTGTGTGTGGTGTGTGTGTGTGTGTGTGTGTGTGTGTGTGTGTGTGTGTGTGTGTGTGTTTGTGTGTGTGTGTGTGTGTGTGTACATATATATTGCATGAAGTGCTTGACTACAGGGTATAAAATTCCTCCAGGGTGCTTAGCCCAGATGCAGCTAGTTTCCTCTCTACATTCTTCCTTACTTCCTTCATCCATGCTCACTTGTCCACTTTCACACAATGATCCAATCCATCAAAGCCCCTGGGCATAAAAGAGACCTACTGATTTTTAACAAATACATGTTTGCATTTAGCTTTTCTTCAGCTACACATATACAAATGGCCTTGTGTTTTTTTTTAATTCTTCTCCCACCCTGATCAAAGTTTCCCATCCCTCCACTTCTCTCACTTTCCCCACTTACCTCCCCTCTCCTCCAGAGCCACCCCTCCTTCTCCATCTCCCTTCAAAATAAGAGGAGGCCTCCCTGGGATATCAACCAAAAACAGCACAACAAGTTACAATAATACTAGACACATACCCTCATATAAAGGCTGGATGATGAAACCCAGTAGGAAGAAAGGAGTCCCAAGAGCAGGGAAAAGAATTAAAGATATTCCCACTACCACTGTTAGAAGTCCCACAAGAACACCAAGCCAACAACCATAACATAGGGCCTGGCTCAGACCTATACAGGCTACTTGATTGACACTTCAGTCTCTGTGAACTCCTATACGCCTTGCTTAGTTGATTCTGTTAACCTGTCCTTGTGGTGTCCTCAGGCCCTCCTGCTTCTACAATCCTTTCTTCCCTTCTAATGTGGGGTTTCCCAAGCTCAGCCTAATGTTTGGCTGTAGGTCTCTCTGTCTGCTCCCATCAGTTTCCAGATGAAGCCTCTTTGATGACAATTGGTCTAGGCACCATTCTATGAGTATTGCAGAGTATCATTGGGAATTGTTTCACTGACTTTTTTGTTTGTTTGTTTTGCTTTTGCCAATTGTGTTTGGTTCTATCCTAGGTCTCTGGCTATGGGCTATGCAGCCTTTGGTTCTAAGCCTTGCAGCAAGTGCCAGGCATGGGCTCCCCAGCAGAGGAGGCCTTGTGCTTTTTTTAATTTGCTTACTGAAAAGTATGGGATGGAATGACAAAACAACACAACATTAACAACCTAACATTGACTGGAAGGTACTGAGTAAACAACTTGTCACTGCTCTTTTCTTCAGAGCAGCCATGTGAAGATAAAGATTATGTCCATTGTTCAGATGAAGGAAATTTTAAAGTAAGGATTGCTGGGTCTTGTGTATTATTATAACAACATAATAATGGAAGGACTGGAAATCTCCTTCTGGAATAGCAGAATTCAGATTTTAGAGTCAGAAAGCCCCAAGTTAAAACCCCAGCTCTGCCTCTTACTAACTGTGAAAGCTTATAGTATCCTCTCATCATGTCTGGAACTTAAGGTTTTCCTACCTTCAGATGACTGATTTGAGAACTGAATATGGAAAATAATGTGATGGACTTAGTAGAAAGTGGAACCTCCACACATCTTCCTTCCCTTGCCCACACACCTCAGTTACACAGCTCATGAACCGCATAGTACCTGGTGAATTGTTTGAGGCAATTTGCTGTCATTCTCCTGGCAGTTTTACATTTCAGCACCATGATACATAAATAAAAAGATTAGGGCAATATCCCTCTTATCATTCCTACCCAGAAAGGATGCCAAGAAAAGTCTCCTGTTACCAAAACTTACCAGTGTCAACCATCAACTTCCCCAGTCCTTCAGTGAAGGTAGGGACCTTGGGTAGGGACCTTGTGAGCCCCTACCCAAAGCCTGATGGAGCGCTGATGGTGCCAATCTCACGCAAGTTTTATGCAGGTTACCACAGCTGCAGTGCATTTACGAGAGCAATTACTGTGTTCTGTCCAGAAAACAATGCTTCACAGGACTCCTCAATCTCTGGCTCTCATCTTTTTTTGTCCCTTTGCAAGATGTTCTCTGACTCTTTAAAGGGGTGACATGGTTGTCCTTTCATGGCTAAAATCTCCCAGTCACTTAACCTCCACACTTTTATCAGTTGTGACCCTCTATCGACCTCTGCAAAAAGATGAAGTCTTAGAGCAGCACTGTCTATGGGTATAAACATGAGTGTTTAGAAGACAGGTTGACACGTCCATTTAGCGAAGCAACAGTAGTAGATTTTCTCCTAGGCCTTTGACCTTTCCAGGAATAGGCTCCTAGCCAGAGTTACATTACAGGACATGATTTCCTGCTTGTGAAGCAAGTTTCATATCTAAACATAAAGGGTTAGTTGCTTCCCCCATAGTAATCCTGCCACTATTTTACCAGTGGACACATCCTGTCAGACATGTCATAATTGTAATTTTTGAAGTCCCAACCTGGATAGGGTCGCTGATAAGTTTTTTTCTCCCTCAGCACTTAGCTTATCACCTCCAGGCATCATGAAAGCCAACAGCAGGGAGGAGACTTCTAGCTCAGATCCATCCTGATTTCTCAATGTCCTGCAACTCAAGTAATCTTCACCAGTAGGGTCTTGTGATCTAGAGGAACACCTCTTAAAATAGAACGTGCTACCTTGCAAAGTAATGAGCCCTTATCACTGTATATAATCAAGCAATTCTAGATAACCAGCTGTGAGAACCATTGTAAAAGGGATTAATGCATGGGCTGAAGAGTTCATGAGATCAGTGGTTTTCAAACTGTTTTTAGCAGCAGAACATAAAAAAGCAATAGCAGAGCTGCACAAGGTGAAGAGATGTGGGAAGCTCAGATCTATCTACGAGGCCCCAAGGAATCCTTGTGAAGTCTTAGGTCTCCACAAAACTGTTTATTAAAAATAACTGGCCAGACCATCTTTTTCTTTGCTTTCTAAAATTATTTTTTGAGATTATAATATAACATTTACCCCTCCCTTTCATCTCTCCAAACCATCCCATGTGTACCCCTCCCTCTCTTTTAAATTTATAGCCATTTTCATTGATTATTCATACAAACATGTGTAAATACATAAATACAAACTGTTCAGTCTTATAATTCTGTGCATATGTATGTTTTCAGGTCTGACCATTTGGTATTGGACAATCGATTGATATGTTGTTCTACCTGGGAAGAGCAATTCTCCTGATGTCAGCATTGCTTAGCTGCCTGTAGTTCTTTGTGGTTGATGGCTCCTGAGCTTTCCCTTGTCCATGTTAACGTGTCTATAGTTGTTGTTCTTGTCCAGCTCATGTTTAGGCAGTCATGTTGATGAAACTTTATGGATTTAGCTTCTGACATTCCTAGGGAACACAATCTCACAGAAAATTCCCTAATCCTCTGATACTTAAAATCTTTCCACTCCCATCTTCTGCAATGACCCATGACTCTTAGGTGCAGAAGTTGTGTTGCAGAAATAACTGGTCATCTTTAAAATTCTGTAGTCTGTGGCTCTACCTCCACCAGGAAGTAAGCCAATAATAGAAACTGAGATTTGCATTACACCTTCTAGTTTGTCTTTCTCTGTATGCAGGTTATCTTACAGTATTTGACAGTGTAAACTCAGAGAAATATGCTCTGTGATATGCAGCGGCATATATTTGGTAGCCTAAATAAGGTGAATCAGAATTGGTTGCATTGTAGCCACAGTGGTCATCATGGAAACAAGGAGAAAGGATTCTGAGAGGCTGTGGAATGGTGTTGAGGAGAGAACATGGGCTATGCTACCACCTGCAAATTCTACATAGGGGTGGTGGAGCCATAAGCTTCCAAGAACTACTGCTTGATCCAACCAAATACAGCCTTTACATTCAGAGGCCTAAACAGGCCAGCAGAAAAAAAAATGCAAAACAGAATATAGAGACCTAGAGACCATGCTTTTGTCAATAAATAGCTACAACTAAACTATGTAGTGTGCACTCCATAGGAAAGTAATGACCTGACTGCTTGTAACATTGGGTAATGACAAAGTGGAAGGAGAAAAGTGGTAAGAGTTATAGTAGGATGGTCCATGGAAACTCATGTTTCAGCTGTAGATTGTGTACAACTACCAACACAGAAACCTGTGTTTGTGACGTTGCCCTTCCTTATCCAGGGGCTCCTTGTTCCTCCCTCTCAGGCCAGGCCACACTGTGAATTTTGCAGTTCCAAATCCTCAATTTAAACTATATAATCTAGTGGGTTTAAATTGTAATAAATATAATAGTGCAGAATGCAGTGCATATGAATATGTGCAGATACCACGGGATCATAGGGAAAGGGGCCAAACATAAGCCAATTATTCTGCCATGAGCTTTCAGAAGTTAGTCTCAAGAAATCTCAGCCCAGAACTGGGTCACAAAGAAGCCGGCTGCCATAACAATTCAGTTCTGAACCCTGTAGACCCCGTCACAGCTGTGACAGCAAAAGGGATGAGTCACAGATGAAAGCTGTGCATGTATGCACTTGATTAGTAGCACTCTGCCGTGGGAAGAGCCCCAGCTGCAAGGAAGTCTGGGTAATGTGATTATTATAACAATCATATCCTCTTTAGGACAAGAAGACAGTTCTAGAAGAGGGGATGAAGCGGACACAGAACAAGCTAATTCCTAGAGTATTTAGCTGAAATAAAACTAAGAAAGCAAAGAAGACTGAATACACTTCTCTTAGCCACATTTATATACAGGCTCCCCTTGTCAGAGACAAGGGATGAAAATTAAGACAGGGTCATCTTGGTGACTGCATCCAGCTTGTTATTGCTCAAATTTTGGTCATAAATTATTTTTCTATAGAATATAAACTACTGAGTTCTAATCTGGTCCCCTTTCTACCATTGTAAGATTTTTAAAATAATTTATTTACCTTTTTTAGTGTGCATTGGTGTCAGATCCCCTGGAACTGGAGTTACAGATAGTTGTGAGCTGCCCTGTAGGTGCTGGATATTGAACCCAGATCCTCTGGAAGAGCAGCCAATGCCCTTAACTGCTTAGCCACCTCTCCAGCCCTATTATAAGGTTCTTAATTGACAGTGTCCTTTCAGATGATGACATGATGGTGACAAGGAAGGGGCTTTGGAGCCAGAAAATCCATGACCTGAGTCACAGCTTCAGAACTTAGAGAAACCTTCTCCAATTTGGATTTCCTCTTCTGCTAAGATGAAAGTACTGCTGCTAATCATACCAGGTCATTGTGACTGGGATCGTGTCAATTGTTTAGAAACAGTTCAGAAAGAGAAAATGCCCCATAATAAGTTGTTTGCCTCCACTGTTGCTTTTATTTGTTAATGAGGATTCTTAAATAGTTGTGGAAGTTTTGTGACTCCACGTACGTCAGCCTAGTAATCAGCATTCCTGGAAAATGATACCTCAATTAAACCAGCTGGCTGTTTTCCTAGCTGAAAAACAACCCTGTTGTCCACCGTTAGGCAGTTTAAGATCTATAGGCAACAGAAGATTACAAGTAACCTTTTTATAGTATTCACTAAAGTGTAAGGAGTTAAGGTGTAAGCCACTGGCAGATAATATTCTTCATAAACACAAGGCCCTAGGTTTGATATCTGGCATAATAAATAATAGTACTAATAATAATCATTTCAAAGTGACCTCATTAAAATGTAGTAGTAATCTCAATGGAAGTTTTAGTCCCCAAGGAAGCACACAGCAGGACAGAGTAGAAACGCAAGAGGTTATACTGTGAGCTTGAACTCATGAAAGATCAAAGGAAAAAAAAACTCAAGGCCAGCAAAGCTTCCAGCCGTAGTGCACATCTGAACTTTGAGAAGGGGGAAGCAGAGAGGAAGAGCACTTGAGAGAGAGCAGCACAGACCATGGTACAGTCCTGAAACACCTTGGCCCACAGGAAAGCCAGAGTAAAGATTTCCTGCCATAAGGACATTTCTTATCTACTGTGACCAGTCTGGCAAAGTCAGAATGTGGTACTCTTTCCTCATCTGATGGACACCTAGGAAGTGATCCTATTTTTCCAAGTTGAGGTGAATTCTGTTGGCAGCAATACTAGGAACTGGTCCAATAACCATACCATTAGCAGCCAAAGGTCAAGTCCTTCTTGGAGGGTGATCCATGGCCCTATGACCGTGATAGACTAACTTAAGAGCAACTGAAAACTACTCAAACATGCTTTAGACAAACACCATCATGTTCAAGCACTATCGCATAAGACGTGAAGGTTGAGAATAGTTGTTTGTTTTGCCATCTAATAAATTATTGTTCTTACTGCATATCTGGCCCTTGTCTAGGAACTGACTATGACATTATTATGTGATATGTTTTATCTCGTATGTGGAATCAAGATGTGTTTGTGTGTGTGTGTGTGTGTGTGTGCATGATATGAAAACAGAATGACAGGAACCAGCAAGAAGGGAGATTAGAAAAGGTAATAGAAAGTGAACACATTGTGTACATATATGAAAATGCCACGACAAAACCCACTATTCTGTACACTAACTAAACTTTGATAAAAATTACGAACAATTGCTACTCTTACGAAGCTTACATTTTGTAATGAAGAAGATGAAAAGCTATGATACAGAGATGTGGTAAGCAATATCTTACCACCCACATTCTGACAAGTGTGTTCAATTATGTAACTTCAAATCGGGCAAGAAAGCCTTCTGAAACAGGGCAGTCTCCATGCAAAGATATCAACATACAAATTCTTGGAGAGGCTTGTTTGAGGCATCAGCAGCAGCTAACATACATTTCTAAAATGAGAATAAATGTAGATGGGAATCTAACGATTCTGAATTCAAGAAGACAGAGGAGCTGAAATTAAAACCAAATACAGCATCTAGACTATTGGCTTTAATAACAAGGAAGACAGTGACTCTGTGAACTCATCACTTAGAACACAAAAAGTTGCCAGTGAATTAGCTAAGGGATGTATTCTTTGAAACAGAAAAAAAAATGACATGATAAATATTTGGAGGGAGAAACACAATCCACACCTTCTTCTCTTTATACTCCCGTTTATAATAGATGCCCATGTGAATAAAGGGAGCCCTAACATGACAAAGCAGCCATGAGAGAAGCCACTGGTAGGTGAAGACTGGCAGGTCTGAATCACAGCATTTCCAAGAAGCTCTGATTGGAAAGGGCAAAGCCTCTGGAGTAAGGAAAGAAAGGTCAAGTGTGTGCGGGCATGCAGGCTGGATGGAAGGAGAATACCGCATGTAATCTCTGCAAGAACAGGTTTGGAGCAGGCTTTTGAAATACAGAAGCCCTGCTAACATGAAAGTCAGGGAAATCTATCTTGGTGACTACTGTAGCTGATTTGAAGTTGTCCCTAACTAAGTCAATCCCGCTAATAAACGACACCTCTCTTTTCAACAGCCACAGTCAAGATTTCTTTTCAACCCTTTTCTGAGGCAGAAGTTTCTCAACTCCTGTGTGCTAGGGTTCCCTGTCACAGAAGATTAGTATGAATTCTGATCCCCTTACAATTTGCAACTTCAGTGAAGTCTTCCCAGTTGTCACCCCTTTAACCCAGCATAGATTAGATGCCGTTTGGATTAACTTTGGTGATAAATCAGATTTCAAAAAACATTGAACCCAGGCACCTGCTAATGTATTTCAGTACTTTTACTAATAGCTTTAGAGAGCTTATTAATTTGTATTTCACTGTATATTAAGGTATCCTCCTTCAGTTCACCTGGCTCACTCAGAGAACATTTTTCATATTTCAGATAAGGACACCAAACACTATAACTAAATGGATGAGATCATTTTAAATATTATGCAGATACCCACGCAGGTCAGATATTTTAATATTTTCTCATCTCTAATTTATTTCTGTACTTGTTGAATGTGGCTTCTCATATATCCTTTTAAGTACCTTCTTAGTTTTAATGACATTTTAGAAAATTATTTGAGTATGTTCTGTGTGAAGTTTTTGTATAATAGGAAAAGGCCATGAGGTAACGAAGTAGAAACTATTCTGCCATGGTGTTTCTAACACAATTAGGTCCAGAACTCTGCCATCAGTCTGTTCACTCACCTCAGTCAAATAAGTTAACCCTCATGGGAAATGGGACTGGTGATGTCTATCTCATCATCCACAGATCAAATCTCCCAAGATGCATCTCACTCCTCTCTTTTGTACTCTCCAGCAACTACCACGTCTGATCTGTCTCCAGTTTCTCTTGATCCCATATGTTTTCAGTTCTGTTCCCATCTCTTCCTCCCTAATGATCTCTTTCAAGTTCCCTCCTCGATCATACTTCAAATTTTATCCTTCATCTTAATGCCAGCTACAGCTCTTTACATGTCTTCCCACCATAACTATCTGCTTCTGAAATCCATGGGTTTCTCCTAGACTCAATAATTCAGCTTACCAGCCCGCAAATAAACAAGGCAACCATCAGTGGCTACTCTGACTCTGGGAGAAGTCGATCAAGTTCAGTAACAATTTTTCAGATGCCAAGAATCCATCAGGCTTTCAACACACACTGACTAGACCAAAGTTGAAAATCATACATACAAGATATGAAACAGAGAACCTTTGGCCAACTGTCCATTTCTTTCTAGGCATTTGGGTTTTATTTAATTAACAAAAGCAAAAGGAAGAAAATGGTGCATTGGTATTGGTACCTCTGCAGTAGTGGAGGGAATGAATTCAGAGGAAACAGTATAGCAAGTTGGATAACCCCAAACCTAGTGAAGAAGGAGTTTGGCAAACAAATTGAAGGGTTTCCAGAAAGGCCTATAAGATTCTAATGTAAGAAGTACAATTCCATGTGTCTTTCATTCTCACTGTGTATGTATTACTCCCCATCTCTATCTCTCTGTCTCCATTTCTCTCCTCCCCTACACACACAGAAAGAGAGTGGGGGGAGAGAACCTAACCTTAGCATATTGATTCATTCAAAGTCACAGACCATGAAACAGAATTGGCATTTTGAGAGCCAAAGGTGACCAGCAGCCAATTATCCTGGCACAGGCAGTGGATGTTCTTATGGAACACACAGCCAGCATTAACAAGCACTAAGAATCTCAGTGAAAGCACCAGAGCAGACAAACAGGAGCACCTTATCTTGAGTCTAGTTAAGACACATGGCCTCAGAGAAAGTGGAGCTCCAGATAGTCCTACACGAGTGTTAGACATAAGCTAAGGCTAGGAAAGTCTCATGACAACCTCATCTCTATATTTTATTGTGGATAATAACCTGTGTTCCATGTCTCTGGAGTCCTTTGCTTGCAGAGGTCTTCGGTCTTCTCTGAGACTCCTTCTCTGAGTGGGTATGTGCTCCTCAACCTACAAGACCTACTTCCACTATAAACTCTTCCATTAAGCCTTTCTCCATCCCTATCTTTACAATTCTAAATGCTGTCTGTTCACAACCAGCCATTCTCCTTGCTGTGCCTATGGCATGTGGTAAATATATTACAATTCCTGATTATACTATCAGGTGTGTGTGTGTGTGTGTGTGTGTGTGTGTGTGTGTGTGTGTGTGTGGTCTTTCACTAAGTTGAAGGGCACAGGATAGGTTTAATTACATGCTGGCATGGTAGAATGAGGGTTGACCACATGATCTTTGTGGTATTCTATCCTATTTCTAAACACAGATTAGGTTGGTCCCTCTCCTCTTGGCTTTTATACTCTCTAAAGGCTTACTTTAATGTATACCCTGATGATTCCAATCTTTTATTTTGGATCTCTTGTACACATCCAAAATTGCTAATTATAAAGGGAAGAGACAGGAATAACCCAAGTGAAAAACCAACAGTGAATAGGTAATTAAAATGCAGCATGTATATATACAATGGAATTTTATTTCACATTAAAAAGGAAAATTCTACCACATGATACATGTGGGTAAACATTGAACACATTTTGTCAAGTGAATCAAACCAGCCATGAAAAGCATACTGTTTAATTTCATGCATATGATGTATCTAGGACACTCCAACTCATAGGGACAAACTGAGGGAAGAAGACTAGTAGGTTCAGTCTCAGCTTCGACACATGAAGAGTTCTGATGATGGTTGCAATAATGTACTTGGCACTCCTGAAATACATGCTTAAGAGTGGTTATAATGGCAAATTAAAGACAAACACACACACACACACACACACACACACACACACACACACACACATATATATATATATATTATATATATTATATATATATATATATCAATTACTGAAAAAGAAAGTTCAGGAATAAAACATAACTCTGAAATTCCAGCCATTGTCAAGAGAAAGTTAAGAGGTAAAAAGTGGAAGCCCCATTCCACCTACCATGGTCTCCTGTCTACTACAGCCTACTATTCAGGAATATACCACCTTCATTGTTTTCCAGATGGTTCTGAATGAGAACACTAACTCTTACTTGGTCCCATCATACTCACCAGCAGGGAAGGACTGGAATAGTCTCACGACAGGCTCATCTCCCCGGATACTCTATCCTCAGCCTTCTATGGATAACCCTGGGACCTGGTGATTGATAACTTCACTATCAGATGAGCTGAAGGCCTGACCAAGGGCAAGTGTGATTCTGTGGGAGATTTGCATCTCAGCAAGGGAGGGTACGAAAAGGACTCAGGGAAGAGGGTATTCCATGTTGCCCAATATGCTTTATTTTCATAATTAAGAATCAGTCATTTTGGCACCATGTACTCAATATGGTTTTCTTTTTTCTTTTAAGAAAATAGATTCAAAGAGAGCATTTTCTTCTCTTTTTCTCCATAATTAACTAGATTGCATGATGACCAAGCCACTTAACCTGTATGGATCTCTGTTTCTCCCAGTGAAATGAGAGGGGAGGGATTAGATGGCATCTCAGTCTCTTCCAAACCATAAAATCATGATTTTACACTGAATTATAGTGTTTCCACTCCATTCTCATCATCCACCCACCCCTCACCAGCATGCACAATACAATTTCATACACCTTTCGTCCTTTCAATATTTGAAATTTTTTGAGTAAATTGTATCATTAAATGGAATTTTCTGCATCATGAAGGCTATATTTTTAAAAATCTAACACATACTCTCCACTAATATAACTACATATTTTTCTTCAGTTTAAATGGCAAAGAAAAATACAAAATTATCTCCTTTTTCCATTCCCCTTATTCAGTAGTCACCAACCATTTCATTACTCTGGAAACTTCCCTCAAGAAAACTGAAGAGCCTGATAAGGTGAAATGTGTTCTTCCTAAATTCTCCTTAAGCTTGAAAGAAAATAAATTGCATGGAGACAGCCCTTCACTTGTGGAAGCTTCTGTTTTGAACATCTTGCAGCGGGGGAAAAACATTAAAACTGAAAGTCTCTAGAAAAGAATAAAAGCATTCTATTTCTTAGTGATAGTGTCTAGTGGGCAACAGAAGATCAGAGCAAATGAGTTGAGTCTGGAGTTCTTACCTTTTCCTGTTTAAAGAAAAAAGATATATCCACTGGGACGAGGTACCAAAGCTCTGCATTTTAAAAGGTTAAGGTTGGTTTTCTCATGTAGACTCCATCTGTGGCAGAGAGATGCTTCCTTGATGAGGGGTTACAACTATCTATGGGTATAAGAGAAAATGCTTCTAGTTTCTTGTTAGGAATACAGAGGCTATGCCCATAAAGTCAAACCAACATGGCTGCCCAAAGGTGATCTGATAGAAGATGGCACTAACAGACATGGCAAAGTGGATGAGGAAAAGCCAGTGATGCCTCAGTCCTACACAAGGAACTATAGACAACTGAGGAAAGCAGGAGTCGGAGAGGTTGTTTTCCCCAGGAAAGAGCACAGCAATTGGTTGTCCAGTGCCAAATGTCAGTCCTGAAAACATATATACAAATAACAGTATACTGACAGAGAAGGTTCTATTGTAGAATATATATGTATATACATATATGTATACAATACAACTAAGATGAAAGAGGCCATGACTGTGAAGGAAAGCATGGAGGGGTATATGGGATGGCTTGAAGGGAGGAAAAGGAAGTGAGAAATAAAGTAATAAAAATAAAATAAAATGGTTGGCAATGAGCAGAGTTGGCATTCATCTTCTGCATACAGGAGCAGCCCAATGTGATGGTCCTGGAGGCTCCTCTGATGATTGGCTAAGCAGCCTTTCTGATGGGTCAGGCACTGTTCTAAATGATGAGACAGATGTTCTGGTTGATTGGCACCAATGCTACATAGTCATTAAATATCCTATTATTTTGCCCTTCCTACTACTGAACAAAAGGAAGTCTATGGTTTATTTGCCTTTTCATCCAAGCAACAGAATGATAGATGCATAGTGAGAAAGGAAACAAATAAGGAAAAGATGAAAGGGCCCATGAAGTTGGTACTGAGCAAGTTGGTCATATTCATTACACATGGTAGGGACCATGGGAATTACTGCTGTGTTTATACTGTTTATACTTATCACATATGAATTACAGAAATCAAATTTTGTTTTGCTGAAATAATGCTTCCTGTGTGGTCCAGACAAGCCTGGAACTCCCTTGTTCAGCCTGACCTGGAACTCAAGATTTTCTTGCTTCAGCCTGCTGAGTGCCCAGATTATAGGTGTGCACCACTACATCCAGCGATAAAAGCAACATTTTAAAACATGTTTTTAGGTAAAACTTAAATGACATGGTTGTCTAAACAAGAACGCGACAATGATATCCCAAGAGGACATCCTGAAGTGGATAGAGAAATCTCACAAGATCTCACTACTGGATGAAGAGCTTTAGACAACCAATGACTGCTGAGGGAGGGAGAATTATTATTATCCCTCAGGTTTATCCTACTTGTTTATCCAATGCCATATGGTCAGTCCTAAAAACATACACATGTGAGCAACACTAAATGGAACTAGCAGGATATATATATATCCTATATATATAGGATATATATAGAGAGAGAGAGAAAGAGAGAGAGAGAGATTGAGAGAGAGAGAGAGAGAGAGAGAGAGAGAGAGAGAGAGAGAGATCATGAATGTGGGAGCAGGTAGGATATGGGAGGTGTTGGAGGCAAGAGGAAGCAAAATGTTACTGTGAACCAGGTCAAATAATTATGCACACACCCCGTGCTATTTTGAATGTAATTGGCTCCATAATCTCATAGGAAGTGGCACTCTTTGGTGGTTTGGCTTTGCTGGAGGAAGTGTGTCACTGTGGTGACAGGCTTTGAGGTCTTCTATGCTTAAGTTACACCCAATGAGGAAACAATTCACTTCCTGTTGCCTGCAGATCAAGATGTAGCTCCTTCTGCACTCTCAGCTCCTTCTCTAGCCCCATAACAGCCTGCATGCTGTCATGTGCCACCAGGATGATAATGGCCTAAACCTCTGAAACTATAAGTCACTTAATTAAATGTTTTCCTTTATAAAAGTTACCATGGTCATGGTGTCTCTTCACAACAATAGAAACCCTAAGACATACCCACTTAAATACGGTGGTAACACCAGCATACTGCAAGTGCAATAGATATTGCCACTCAAGCAGATGAGGCTTGAATCTGAGAGGAGCACACAAGGGCAGGAATCACATAGTAGTCACTGATCCAAGCGCTTTTGGGATTGAATTGGCCATTGACCTCCAGCTCAGGTCTGGAAACATTCTTCTTCAGCTTTTATTTCTACTCTCATCTCTCTTGGAGTTTGACTTCAAACTTCATTTACCACAAGAAATGTTTTGTCCCTATATGCAACTAAATAGAAGCCCCAGCCTGATCATTGCCCTTAAATGATCAGGAATGTGGAGACCTCTTCCTGTAGAATCACCTTAGTCTCACACACCCCAAGCTTATGGTACTCTGGTGATACAACTCTCTCTGAGAGTTTGTGGGTATCTTAGAGATAGTAGTGGACTCGCTGCATCAGATAAAACCTTTACTCAGAAGTCTTTCTGAAACAGTTTTCAGTTTGCCATGTGTTTGAGGAATATCACTTGAGATTTTTAGAAAAGAACAAAGGGTTTGTAAGGCACTTAGATGCAAAATAAACATGAGCTCTCATCCCCAGCCAAGAAGCTATCTCCAATTAACAACTACTCGTAATTACATTCAAACTGCTACATTCTACTTCCTGGCTGTTTAGGCTCCAAGTCCATGACATTTCAGTAATAGAAACCTGTGTACTGTAAAAAGGATTGCTTATCAAATAAATATCTAAAATGACATGAATGGCTTTGGTCCCAGGTAATGGATAGAGGATGGAGTATTTGGGTAAGAATAGTAACATAAAGCATGATTCCAATGAGCTCTCAGGGGAAAGGGCTTATTGTGAGAGAGGAGGAAAATGTGGTTCTTTTTAAGGTGGCAAAGACTAGGGCTGAATTGTTTTCCAGTGTTTTGTGGAAGGTAGAATTTGCTGAGCAATAAAATTGCATGACTATCTGAAGAGACTTCTAAAAGAAATGCTGAAAGTGTGATCAGATTTCTCCTTATGTATATAGTAAAATGAAAGAGGAGATATACACATGGAATAAATTGAGGAGCAAAAGCAAAGAACCAGGACCTGAGAGTTTTAGAAAATCCATTGTCTGTCCATACTACAAAAATTTTTAAATACATATTCTGTGGAAAATGCCCAGGTGTGATGAACAGTCACTCCAAAAAATATTAACCATGTATATCAGTGATTATTTTGGCAGGAACAAGGAATGGAGATGGGATTACATCAACAGAAATATTGCCAGCCTAGTCAGAGATGGAGCAAACTGCAGGAAGGCTGCCACAGATGGATCCCACCAGATGAAGAAATATAGCTATTCAGCTAGGAAAATATCCCTCAAGAAAAATGATGGGCATCCATGAAGGCAATTTAGGCCCCAAACACACAGCCCTTGGGGGCAAGGATACAGCCTCCCTGGTTTCACTGGTCAGGCAGCTACCATTCAATGCTTAGTGGTGGAAGATGTGCCTTGGAACTCTGGTGTGGGGCTGTGACTTGGGGTAATAGACATGATACTGCAGTCCCAATAGGACTGTAAGGCAAAGTGCCAAGACAAATAGGATTATTCTGTAGCCTTATGGACTTAATGGAATTTTCCAGATGGGTTTCAGATTTGGTTGGGGTCCAACACTCCCTTTTCTAGGCCATTTCCCACCTTTAAAAAGAAAACGACCATCTGCTGTCAATTCTACTGTAATATATTGGAAGCACATCTTTGTCTGGTTTCACAAGTTCACAGCTACTGAGGAATTTGTCTTTGGATAATTCATGTGTCAGTGAAACATTGGACATGGAATTGATGCTCAAATTAGTTCACTTTGGAGATGGTGAGAAGAATCTAAATAAAAGCTAGGTGTGAAAGACATGAATTTCACACCAAAATATCTGTGGCCATTTCTATACAATCATCTAAAACTATCCACCATACAGCAAAATGGATAAATATTTATATAGCTGTACAATAAAATAGAATACAGATTAGCATAACCATATCACTAAATACAAGCTCAATGAATCTCATCAGTATCACTGATAAAAAAAAATCAGTCATAAAAGAACTTGTAAAACTTCCCTCCACACAAAACACAAAACAGGCCAGTGTAGTTGGTGATGTTAGGACTGTGAGAGTTAATACTTTGGGGGAGGATGGTGTTTGGAAAGGGCCTGAGGGCTCTTGGAACACTTGTCACATTCTCTTTCCTGAGCTGGCTGCTGGTTTCATGGTATGTTTTGCTTGTGGATATTCTTGAAGCTTAATAGTCATTATGTATTCAACTTATGTGTCTTATATACTGATAAAATTTCCCTTTATAAAGTTCATTTTCATTTATTTGCATGAGTATTTACCCACATGTAAGTGCATTACCCCATGGGTGCCTGATACCCATGGAGGGCAAAAGAGAGTGTCAAATTATCTGGAACTGGAATTCCAGGCAATTGTGAGAGGCCATATGAAATCTAGGAACCAATCCTGGGTCCTCTGCAAAAGCAACAAGTACTCTTTACCATTGAGCCATCTCTACAGCTGCAAAAGTCCTTTTTTTTTGGGGGGGGGGTTTCAAGACAGGGTTTCTCTGTATTGCTTTGGAGATTGTCCTGGAACTCCCTCTGTAGACCAGGCTAGCCTTGAATTCACAGAGATCTACTTGCCTCTGCCTCCCGAGTGCTGGGATCTTGAGTCATCAACGCCCAGCTACAAAAATCCATTTTTAAATTATCTTCTTTCAAAATGAAGATGTTTTCAGAAAAATTCAATACAGGAAATTGATAGCCAGCAAATCTATAGTAAAAGAATTTAATAATGCAACTTCTTTAGGCAGAATACATTTGGGAATACAGAAAATCACTGAAAGTTACAGAAGACAAGGAAGTGGATCAAACTGAATAAATATTGACTCAATAAAAATAGTAAGAATATTCTTCATGAAATTTAGAGCATATGTATATTAAAACAACAATATCTGTTAAGGACAACACCGGCAGACATGCTAACATGAAAGGGGAGAAGCTCATGGAGACCCAACTCTAGACAAAGAACTACAGAAATCTCAGGAATGCTTGGCAGTGGTAGAAAACAGTCTGTTTCATATAACAGACCCCAATTGCTTATCCAATACCAAGTGGTCAGCCCTAAAGTCCTATACACACAAATAATACTATATAGGCAGAGTAGGTTTTACACACACACACACACACACACACACACACACACACACACACACACTTAAATGAAAGAGGAGATGAATTTGAGAGAAAATGGGGGGGGGTAAGATGAGACGGGTTGGATGTAGAAAAAAAGGGATTTTTAAAATACTTGTAAAAGCTCAAAGATATGCATGTAGTTTATCCAAACTCTTCTACATTTTCCCATGTTCCGGGAAGTGGTAAAAAAAAAAGTGTTAACATGGATTATCATATGTCCAGTACATACAGCTGTCTCTAAGCTAACAATTAAAAAGAGTAATGGGAGTAAGATAATTTACAACCAAAGGCAAATAAAAGAGAAAATGAAATAACAATAAATTAAAAAAAAAACTTGCCTAGTTCAAAGAAGTCATGAAAGAATAAAGAAGACAAATGGGAAATAGGATATTGACATGTTAAGTAGAAATTGCATAAATATAAATATCTTTAAGCTAATTTTTAAAAATGGATTTGAAAAACCAAGTCATACATACTAAAAAGTGTGCTACTGTATATATGTATTTCTTTAGCCAAGTGTAATAGTTCATGCCCTCTTGAGAGGCAGAGGCAGGTGGATGAGTTCAAGGCCACCTTTGAGTTCTAGTGAGTTCTACATCACTATGTAGCCAGATCTACATAGTGATACTCTGTTTTGAAAAAAAGCATATATACTGTAAAGCATATAAAAATATGTTTTATACTTGTAGTATAAAGTATATATACATATAGTTTAACTATATATAAGCATATACATATGAAAAGATATATAAATATATTAAGATTTTAGTAAATAAGTTTTCTTGGAACAAGTCAATGTGAATACATTTCCTACTAGTGATCTGTCCACCTAAAAAATGGTTAAGATGGTGTCTAGCAAGATGATGGCTCAGGATTAAAAAATAAAAAACTGGCTGTGCAAGCTTGATGAACTTTCTTTGAAGCCACTTTGATGCCAGAACCAACAGTTAAAGGAGAGAACCTACTCCAAAAGTTGTCCTCTGACCTATATACACACTATTTTGACCCATACATGTACACACACACACAGACACACACACACACACACACACACACACACACACACACACACACACACACACACACTCCCTAAAAAAGAACAATAAAATGATAATAACAATAATTTTTAACATAAATGGCTAAGATACCAATGTTCATGCTATGTGTTCTCTATAATTATTTAGAATTTCAGATAAGCATTAGAGGATAAAAATAGAGACGTTATATTAAAAAAACCAATCTACCAGAGAGATAAAGCAGCCTGTCAGAAAAATAAAACAAACTCTGAGCCTGCATTTACATAACACAGTCTCAAAATACGTAAGACAAAAGCTGGAAGAACAAACAAAAGAGATGGATAAGACAATCCCTGCTATCGGCAAAATGTGAATTCCCTACTGCTCGTTAATTCCCCAGGTGCTGGTCTGAGGACTGAGGGCCAGGTGCTTGGGAGGACAATTCATTCCAGGTATATAGGTCCATGATGTGTTAACTTTGCATACAGATACTATCTAGTATATCCAGAAGAAGTGAGGTCCTCCATACCTGTCAGCTAATCCCCTGAAGATAGAAATGAAAAGATTAAGATAAATCATCCAGTTTGTCAGAGGGATTACAGACATGTACATATGCTCATCTGAGTGTTTGTTTCCTTCTTTACACTTAACAATGCACTAAACATTAGGAGTGACTATGATCCACAAATATAACCCCAGTCACTGGAAGTGAGGGGTCAAGGTTTCCACTTTCACTTTGCACAAACAGTATCCACAGCAGTCTTTGGATATGCCCTAACTCTATCCCATCTTAAGTATAAAGATAAAGGAAACCAAAGCACATGAAATAAAGTCATTGTATAGCCTTCCCAATCCCAAACTCTGCCCCATCAGTGACAGTAAAAATCCATTTCTTTACAACCTGCTGTGAGCTGTCATTTGATGGGCACTTACCAAGCAGAGAGCAGATGGTTACAGAAAAGATGCTGTTTGACACACAGCTGGGCCACCATCTGTCCCTAGACTGGGATGTCTCCTTCCCTTCTGGGAAGAACAGGTGCCTAACAAGAAGGAAAACTCAGAAAAGAGGCTCCACAAGTCGAAAGACAAGTCCCAGGGCTGGTAGAACATGTCTTTTATGACCCTTTTTTCTCACAAAGAAATCCAAGTAAATAAATTTACTAACCTGCAAGCTATGAAGCATTTTTAAATAAACCCCTTCCTTCATTTGCCTGGTTCAAGACAAAATAGTTACTTAAAACTTTTCATGCCATGGAACTAGATCCTTACCATTTTCTGTATTTGTTTGGTTAAATAGAGTCTATAAATATGACTTTGTAGTCAATAACTCTGAGGCATATTACACCCACTATCTTAGACATGTAGACCAATAACCCATGTTTACCTTGATCTTTCTGAAAGAATGTGGATGACTGACTGGACTATATAAACATGTGACTGTGTGGGCTCTTAGGAATAAGATGATAGACTTTTCAGGAGCAAGATGTTCATAGCAATGATGGAAAAGTCATTTTTAGATCTAACCCTGGCCCAGATTATTTCAGGTGTCTGGACAAATGGTGGGAACTTGAACTCTATATCTGGAACTGGTTTTTTGCTAACACACTTCACTAGGCAAATTGTAAAAGAAATCAAAATTAAGCCATTGACTTTACACATCTGCTTACCTTATTTTCAACACTAGAGAAGAGTTAATGTGTAGGGAATATGAGAAATATGCAAAAGGGGGAGAATCAGACATGGGAAGACAGAGACAGAAAGAATAGTCTGGCAATCTACATCATCTTAAAATTAATTAACATAAATTACATATGTAATGATCTACATAAAAACTAGGACACTAAGATATATGCACACACACGCACAAGGGCACAGTATCATTGGAGGCATTACAGAGTTATTTGGTTGTATAATATGCCACCTTAAAATAAGTTATTGTACCCTGAGCATTTTGAAAACATATTTTCATAGTGTCTTGCCTTTAGTGAATGTTTTCCACTTTAGCATACATAAAAACAATTCAAATGGCACCACCATAATCAAAAGGAAGAAGACAAAAGAAAGTCAGGCATTTTTAACATTATGTTTTTTTTAATGTAGTTTTATTTTGGAAATTTAGTGGCTTAAAGATTACAATAATGAAGACTAGATTATAAACAGGTAAAGTTGCATTAACGAATCAATGAATTAGAAGTATAATTTCTGACCCGACTACTATTTTCTAGTGTTTTATGTAAAACTCAAAATTGAATTTGGCAGCAGTCATGGAAAATTAAGTTCCCTTGAAAAAGTTGCATGAATCCACATCTTTCTACAGAAGAAAGAAAACATTGATAGAAGTTGCAAAGTGTCTGTCTTTTTAAGTCAAAATCTCAGCAAGGGCCCTAAACAGTAGTACCTCAAAGGAATTGACACTGAAAGAGTAAGTTGTTTCCCTGTTCAGGGCCTATCCTGTATACCAGGAGCCATGGTGGAAGATGGAGGAAGGATGCTCAGCCAGGTCACAGCTTCCAGTGGGTGAATATGCCTTCCAGCTATTAGTTTGCCCCTGCTGACCTAAACAAAGAAACTCCTAAGTGGGAGTTTAAGTGCTTAGATTTCTAGACCTCTAGACATAATCAGGTGAAGAATAACAAGCTGAAGGAGAGAGAGGCTACAAGTAACACTGTGTGCTGAGCCAGAAGGTGTGCCCTGAACTGAAGCTCCTGTAGTAGAAATTTTACTTCAGTCTTTTTTATGTACAGAAGAAACATAATAATAGCAATTGCCATTTGAAATGGCTGCACAATGCAGATCCGTACTACATAAGTTATGACTCCACACATGTCCAGTATGGACATTTAATTAAGAAAGAACATCCCATGCTCTGACTTGTCCAGTATAGGGATCAGAGTGAAATATTGCCTGGGATATCACTAGAAAGCCATAAGATACCTCAATTGACCATATTATATGGCCCAGCTCTCAGAAATGCAGACTCAGGGCCCTGATTGTCCAATAGAAGAAATGCATCCTTCTCTGAGAAACAGAATCAAAATAACCAAACAATCAAACCTCATGATGTTGATGCATAAAATGAAAACCGAAATTCATTCATGGTGAAAATGCTTGGATATGTGCTTTTATGCATGCAGATCAGTCACTCCCTGAGGAAAAGCCTATGTGGGAAATGAAATGATAAGCAAAAGAAGAGGAATGTTTGAAGGGCATACACTCTGGCAAGCAGACAATCAGCTCTCTTCAGGGGCCTGTCTTTCTAAATTTCCTAGAGTATATTCTGGCCTTGAGTGTGTGCAAGATGGTCCTAGCTCTTGAAATCAGAACTTGAACTGCCTGCCTATATTGACTATTCCATCTCTACTCCAGAGGATGTAGACCAGTAAGACTGAAGCAGAAAATACAAGCATGAAGGATGAAGGAATTGTCTGCCAAATTTTTGTAAATGTCTGCGTGACTACTGGGTCTTAAGTAGGTAGGTGATGGCTATTCTTAGTTGTCAATTTGACTACATCTGGAATTAACTAAAATCCAGAAATGGAGGGTACACGTTTGAGGGATTTTTGCTTAATTTGAAATAGGAAGATGCACATCTAACCTGGATCTTGAGGCCAGAAGACACACATCTTTAATATGGGTCATGCCTTCTGCTGGAAGCCTATATAAGAACATGGAAGAAGGGAGGAAGCTTCTACTCATTGCCTGCTTGCCCTTTCCTTGATAGCAAGTCCACTTCTTCACCAGCATTAGAGCCTACTTCTTTGAGATTCCAGCATATAATGAAGAAGCACTAAGACATCCAGGCTCATGAACTGAGCAACTGTTAGACTATTGGACTTTCCATTCACAGCCATTGATGGACTATCTGGACCACAGCCTGTAAGTCATTCTAATAAATCCCCTTGCTATATTCATAGGGAGGTTCATTCTGTAAGTTTTGTTATTCTAGAAAAACCTGACTAATACAATTGGGAATTCTAATAGATTTCTGGGCTCCACTTTAGAGTCCTTCCCCGAAAACTTCCCTATTATTTACAATCACTTCCCTATCTATCCTGTCTCCAGCTGCAAACCCGAGTGTGAAGTAGATCCTTTGCTGTTAATTACTTCATGTTTCCTGAAGCTGTTGCTACAACTTTATCATGGGAGTATCTGAGATGAGGATTGGGTTGTCTATGGGGTTATTTGAATAGCATATAAATACATGGCAAGGCAGGAGAAGGTGAGATGACATGTTCTGTGAGATTATTATGATTTTTAACAAAAATACTAATATTTATGTTACTGCTGCATACAGATCTGGTCACATAAATGCCATCATATGTCTGTAGAGAACCTTACTGGCTCAAAAAATAAATATAGACATTACAACCAACTGTAAATATAAGAGAAGCACTGTGAAACACATTTCTTCTGATGACTACTACTGCATTGCATACCTGTATAATCCCAGCACTTCAGAAGCTGAGGCTACCATGGACTATATTGCAAGTTCTATGCCAGCCAAGACTACAGAGAAAGACCTTGTCTTCCCCACATTACTTTTTGTGTCCCCTGGGAATTTAATTCATTATTGCTCATCTATTTGAAAAGTTAGTTTTAAGAATTAAAATAGATCATCTAGCTCTTCTACACCTTCCTATTTGCCTGAATGAATCCAATTAAGAATGTCAGAGAAACCTGTGTACCAGTGTTTACTACAGCACTAGGCACAGGAGTTAAATTAAGCAACCAAACCAGAAATCCAATTACAGGGGAATGAATAAGTAAAATTTGGTGTATATACTCAGTGATAACGTTTTCACCCATAAAGAAGAATGAGTGATGTGCATATAAATGAAAGCAGAAGGAAAATTGTCTATGGGAACAAAGGGGATTATCAGGAGAAAGAGAAAGCCAAAGAAGAGGAAAGCAGGGATGGGACAGAGAGAGGCAAATATACTTGACATATAACACATACTTGTAAGAAACATGGTTTCTTAAATAAGTAAGTAAAAAATAAATAAATTTAACTTTAAAAACATAACAGTAGCCAACTAAGAAATGGAAAATTAAATGTACTGAGGAGAAAGACTGAAAATATAGTAATATTTGGAATGGGAAAGTAGATTTAAGCAAGGAGAAATACTCCGTGATGTCACTAATAATGAGGTATTGCTCTATGCATTTATATGTACACTTGAGGTATCTATCTATCACAAAATCCCAGTGAAGTAAGTACTATTATTCCTACTTTATAGGTAAAGAGAGAAAGAGATGGAGGTCAGGGGAGGAGTTGTGGCATTTCTTTTGAGAAAAAGACATTATTTTCTCTATCACGTCAGGTCACTTTGTTGCATAAATACTGGTGTCCGAACAAAGCACAACATTGCACATTCCGTGTTGTGCCAGGGCAGAAGGCATTGCAAAACAGTTTACAGATCCTGTCACAATGGCAACATGGATCACTCACTAAGAAAAAAACAGATGCTCTGTAGAAACCTATTCTGTAACACACAGGTCAAACCACTCTCTTCAAATGTAATGTTGCATTACCAAGAGTTCAAGAATGTCCGAGAGAATTGAGTTGGCCTGTAAAGTGAGTTTCAGCCCAGTGTCTAACATCCCATTTAAAAGGGGCTGCTCTGCACAGCATCCACCAATGAGAATCAATGAGCATTAAATTAAGATGCGTTAAGAGTCTGAAAGAAGGTTAGGGCAGTTGGCAGGGGTTTCTCTTTCCACTATTGTTAAATATTTCATCTTCCTTCACCGAGTGATACACCTAGGCCACACCTACAACAACCTCACAGTGACTATGTCCTGACAGTAGTGTTGCTTCTCCAGCAGTAAGCTTTGAGATTCAATAGCTGGCATTTACTCAATGAAATACAAATTGAGATCAGCTAGCTTTGCGTTTTGTTCAGCAAATTCAGGTCTGCAATCAATTTCTGTGCATGGGTAGACTATGGAAATTGGTTTTAAATTGATTTGTTTCTTTGTTAGCTAATTACAGTGTACAAGTAAATGGGGAATCAATTGCTCACCTTCCTCTTACTGTATACATTTCAGTAAGTAAAACAAGTCTGTCAAAGATGGGGGCTATTATGGTTTTTCCAAAGAGAGGCTATCAAATGTTCTACATACATTGTGGTGTGTCAGCTTTGTCATGATAATTTAAGACTCTTATTTGCTGAACAAATATATAACTTCTCCGTCTATTACTAATTAAGCTAATAGAAAGTTCCTGATTGAATTAAGAGCCTGCTTAGATCATTCAGAGAGCCATATAGCAGTTATTGCACAGTTGTCAGTAGTGGAGCCAGAAAATTCAGGACTCAAAGTCCAGCGCTCCCTGATTCAACAACTCTAAACCTTAGCATGTGATCAAGAGAAGTCAGTGTTTCCATCTGCCAAAGTCTGTGTAGCTTAATGTATCATTCACAAAATACAGAAACTGGAAAAGACCCTAGCATCATCAACTTTGGTATGCAGTGATGTACTACGAAGCAATCAGAAAGACAAACTACTGATATGGTATACAATGAAAGGGAAAGGCACATGGCATGATTTTGAACCAGCTTCTATATGCAGAATCACCAGGACTTCACTTAGGTGAACTTCAAGTTTAGAAAAGAATAACAAGGTGAGAAGATATTTGAATAGTGTTTACACAGGAAAATGGTTTGATCCTCAGTGTTGCATGTTAAGTTATACAAGATGATGTTTTTAAATGTACACCTATAGAAGCAATGACTGCATGTGAACCAAGGTCACATCAATTATCTTTGTCTTGTGGCGAGAAAATTTAAGCGATGGACTATTAGAAAGTTTATGTACACAGAACTATATTATCTACTCTAGTCTCCATGCCCTATTAGATCTCTAGAACACGTAAGTGAAGCTCCATACATCTTGACCAACATCCCGTTCCTTCTACCCCTCATTCTAGAACCATCATTCTACTCTCTGCTTCTCTGAATTTGCCTCTTATTACACAATCTGAATGAAATCATATGATATTTTTCTTTCTGTGTCTGTATTATTAGTACAATTCTATGTAGTCAAAGGTACAGGTCCGGTTGTACACACTCAGGTAAGTGCATGTGCATGTTATTCAGCATCAGAACAAAAGGAAATCTTACTGTTTACAATATGGATGCAACAAGCATGCATGCATGTGTGCATGTTGCATGCATATTTTGCCTGGTGTGTGTGTGTGTGTGTGTGTATGTGTGTGTGTGTGTGTAATTGATGCCCTATCTTGGCCTTTGTGACTAGCACTAAGATGAAAACAAGGATGCCTATCTCCCTAAGATGATGATTTTGTTTCTTTTGATTGATAACCAGAAGTGGGGTGGTTGGACTGGTGACCATTTCTATTTTTAACTATTTGAGGAACCTTACATAATCTTCCACAATGACTATGCCATTTATGTTCTGTAGAGGGATTATTCTTAGAAAAGTCACTGCTTTGGAAAGCGTCTGAGGAACCCTGTAGGCATCTGGAAAGGTGACAGTGCAGTGGTTCTCAACCTGTGAGTCTCAAACCCTTTAAAGGTCAAATGACCCTTTCACAGGGGTCGCCTAAGACCACCAGAAAACACAAATATTTATGCTATGATTCATAACAGTATCAAAGTTCAGTTATGAAGTAGTAACAAAAATAATGCTATGGCTGGGGGTCACTACAGCATGAGGAACTATATTAAAGGGTCACAGAACTAGGAAGGTTGAGAACCACTACTCTAGTCCTTCATCTGGGGAATGGTTAAAAGAACACATAAAGACAAATCTCCATCTAGCTGTAAACCTAATAGCCAAACACATCACCATCGTCCCTTCAATATTGTTTACAGCTCTCAGCCCCATCAATTATCTTGCAACTTGTGACAAATTGCTAAGTACGTTCTTCAAATAAAAGTTTACTATTACCTGCTGTTTTTTCCCCTCTGAGACTGAGGTCATAAGGAGAAGTTTGGGAGTTATAAACTGCTTCAAGAATCATGATTAAGGCAAAGATACATGTGAAATAGGTGTTACATAAAGCAAGGAGATTTAATTCTAGGTTTATGAGTTAGGAAATTGTATTAGATTCTTGACTTCTAAAGACTGTTCACTTCAGAATCCACTTCTGTAACAACTACAGCCAGCTCTTTTGTCGATGTGGGTTCCTCATCCATGCATTCAACCAGCTACTGGTAAAAGACATTTCAGGAAGAAAAAAGTACTTATAAACTTAACAGGTACACTTTTATATTTACTGTTATTCTCTAAAACAAAATATTTTCATAACTGTTATACTTCATGTATATTGGATTAGATATTATAAATTATGTAGAGATGTCCTAAATCTATGGGAGGATAAGCATAAGTCTATGCTAACATGACACCATTTTCTTCACAGAATTTGAGTATCTTTAGATTTCAGTACCCATGGAAAACCCTGGAACGAATCCCTAGGCTATACCAATGAATGAGTATATTGTTAGAACTCAGCACCATGCTGACCCCGCCCCCTGACAACAGTGGCATGCCCATCGCTACTTCACTGGTTACAGGTCTTCATAAGGACTCAGTACACATGTGCAAGTTTCCCCTTTTAAGCAAGCAACTCCATGTGTTCACCCTTCTTTTTTGCTCTCTCCTTTGCCCCCTCCTCTCTCACCCTTCATCTTTTTTTCTCTCTCTCCCTTCATTTCTCTCTCTCTTCACTCCCTCTCCTGTCTCCCCCCTTTAATAAACTCCATGGTTAATGTATCTCTCCATCCGTGCTCTCCATTGTGTCTTTAACTTAAACAAAAGAACAAAAGAACAACATATATACCTTTTTATAGTGTTGAGGAATCCAGAGGCCCATACATGCTAAGCAAGCATTCTATCATTTAGCTACACAGCCAGCCTGTGGCAACTGTATTCTAGTAGTCTTCAAATATTAGATATGACCCAAAATACAGGTGTCCACTTTACTTTTAATTCATGATTTAGGTGAAGCAAATTATATTCACATTCCCTCATAATCTGGGAATGAGATCACTCGATCCAGAGAGATGACAGGTGGCATAGTGTGCTAATTTCTGAAGACAGCATAGGATCCAGGCATCAACTTATACAGCAGTAATTTTCTATATGAGTCCAGAGACCAAAGGAATTTTTAAAGTACTTACTCATTTCTTGCCTGAGCACAGCTAAAAGATGAATCACAGTCTTGTGACTCCTGGATTATTGTTTGGAAGTCTGTAGGGGTGCGGAAAGACAGGCTTTATCATGACGGCTGCCACACAGTCGGCAGGGTTATTGCACCGAGTAAGAGGATGGTAAAGTTAAGGTTCTAGCTAGCACAGTGAAGCAGCCTTTGGAAATTCTCCAGCCTGGAAGAAAATCATGACTGAAAATTCTCATTATAGATTTTTCTAAGATTTTATGGTAAATGATAGAAAATTCAATCTATTTTGAAGTACATGACCTCATAAAAGGCTATAACAGGCCAGGGAAGCATGGGAGTGTTAGTCAGCATCCTCTAGAGGAACAGAACCAATAGAACATATATTTACATGCGCATATTTATATATGATTATCAAGGAGACATGGCTTGATTGGAAGTGGCAGAGCCCAATCCCCACTTGGAAAAGCCACATAACCCAGTAGCTACTCAAGTCAAGGAACTGGAAGCCTCAGAATAAGAGAAACTGATTACACAGTTGAGGTCCAAGGCAAAGACCTGGAAGCTCCCTGGAGAATTGCCGGGTGTGAGTCCACACTAGAAGACCAAAGGAACTGGAGTCAGATGTCTATGGGTACATTAGCAGGAACAGGCATTCTATCGCAGGAAGAATGGAACCAAAAGCCCTAGCTGGCTCTTATGTTTGCCCATTTCATCCAGCTATCCATCTGGTTGGATGGTACCACCCACATGCAAGGTGAGTTCTTTCCCTTGGTTGCTGTCTCTTATTGGTGTTCTCCAAAAATACCTTCACAGCCACACTCAAAGTGTGCTTTGCTTACCACATAGGCATGTCTCAGTGCAGTTGAGTTGACAAGAGTAATCTTCCCAGTGGAGTGTACAGGATTCTCCCTTTGCATATGTTAGGTGAGGACAATGGGGCAGCAGCTTCCCCACTGAGATGGATATGGCCCCCATGCCTGTTTCTTCCTGATCCCTGCTTTCCATGAGAACCATTTATGATGTTGGAGAAGTTTCATCATCACTGTCAGATCTACTTCAGACCTACCAGCCAGGTATGGCTACTAAGCAAACAAACTTTTCATTCAATTTTAGTTCACTTAAAATAGTCACTTAAACTTCAAAAGCGAGGCTGGCAGTCGTTCAGTTGGGCAGCATAGTTCTTGCCTGACAGACATCCACAACCCCAGGCCCTTCCAGTCTGTGATATCAGCATTGCACACTTATAGGCTCAGAACTTCCCAAGGTCTGAGCCAATCCTACAGAAAGGATACTAGTTCGCAGCTGCCATCCTCGCATCCCTAGCTGCAAGCTCACCAGTCACAGATCTAGTTAGGTGTGGATGAGGCACACAGCCTCCCACATCATTGCATTTAGAACCCAAGTCCTCCTTTTGCCCTTGCTTTTCTGCACTAGTTCCTCTTTGGCTCCAATAAAAGAGGAACCCTGATAGAAACTCAGCCAGATGGCAGATGCCATTAGTCCTCTCTAGTTCTTGTCTTTCCCGTTCCCTGTACCCCTGGGCTCTGACAGCCCTGCTCACAATGGGGTTAGTGCCCATTGAAATGTCTCCGCTAGATTCTCACCCATTATTAACATCTACCTGTTGTCTATTCATTAAACACTCAGCAACCCCTCAGGAGATGGGCTAGAGAGATGATTAGGTGGCCTCACATCTCCAAGCAACCTGTCCATAACCTTTCCCCACATACTAGCTTCATGATTCTGGTGTGGGTTTTCAGCATAATTCATCCTGAAGCTATCCTGAAATAAAATGACATGCACATTCAAAAGTAAATGAACAGCTAGATGGGATGTTTTATTTACATTCACTGAGGGTCTTAGAATAAAAAATAAATGTTCGTCTGCAAGCACGGCAATAAAGACCATTTTTAAGACTCATGAAACATCCCGGATTATATAAGGTTATCATTCACTCTGTCACAGACTTGGTATAATTGAGGAGAGCTATGTCAAAATCGGGAGTCTTATGTATGTAATTGGGCTTGCAAAACACTTGACAGAAACGTAAATGTACATATTCCCCAAACATAACTGTCTACAGGAGCTGCAACATTTCAGGGTGAAGTGGCTGTTTCTGCAGGATGTCAAGGTGATCTGCACAGGGAAGGGTGATTTAATTCATCATTACATCCAGAAAGGGGGAGATGGCCCTGCTGCCCTGCAGCTGTAAACTGTGTCATATACTCTTGGCAGCCCTTCACTTTGAGAAGCATACACTTGAAAATAACATCACTTGATTTCTGAGTGCCCTGGCTGGAAATTCATATTTCTCAGCTAGGAAATATGAGGGTAAGGGGTCACTGGAGAAAGTTCAGCCCTGTAAGTATTTTCTTCCCGTGACATAGGACTGGAATTGGTGGTTGGCTGGTTTGAGATTTGTAGTTTAATCTTTCAGAACCCTTAGATGTTTTCTTTACAAATAATCTGAAATTATTTGGAAATAAAACAGAATAGTTTAAAACCCCAAAAGAGGAAATGTCAAAACGCTACGTAACACTGTACTTTAAAGCTTAAACAACACTTCTGGCTGTTGGCTTTTTCCTTCTTGCGCTCTTCTGCCAATGACTTGCAGCGCCACCTTCTGGTAGACTGAGGAAATGAAGTAGAAATCAAATCAAGCAAGTCAGATTTCTCTAGTTTTTTAACACAGCTTTGGTTAGCGGGATGAGCAGAATTACAATCAAAACTAAAATTTTAACAAGGCCCCGCATTCCCTCCCTATCATATACAAGAGTAACTTTCAAAGATTATTAGAATGCTTGTTAATCTTCCGGTGTTACATATTAAGAAACACAGTGTTTTTAAAATCTCTTCACGGAACTTCATGTCATTGCTCCCAGCTTTTAATTCAAGTGTTATGCTTTCACCTCTATGTCAACCTTTCAACAGCACCACTGAAAGTTTTGTAGGAAAGGCAGCAGAGAGTTTGAGTATTAACTGAAGTACAAATCAAACATCGCATACAAACTCAAAGATAGAAATGTCCCCGGGACATTTCTCACCTGAATGGTCCTGAATCTTTAAAAGGACTCAGAAGACGCATGCTTTTACATCTATTGAATATATGCTACAATAGAGAAGTAAGAGTGTGGACAGACTTCGAGGGCTGGAGCTAAGCCCTGCCACTCACAGCTGAGTCCCTTGACCAAATGATTCCAACCTCCCTCCACGTGCCTTGGTTTTCCCATGTGCAAGTGAATTCCATGATAATCCCTGTCTTAATACCTCTGTTATGTGAGTTACATGAGTTAATATGTACAAGCAACCTACAAAAGGTTTGATACATATTTATTAAATAAATGAAATGGTACTTTTAATTATGGATATGTGGTAATGTGGATGTTTTTACTGAGAGCAACATTCTCTTGTTGTGTGCATGTGTATTCCTGATAGAATTTCTGTCCTACACTACAGACTTGAACTATGATAGACCTGGAGGGTCTGCTTATTGTGCTAGGAAGAAAAGCTTCAATAAAGATGAAAAATATGTCAGTAATTCCATACAGAGAGAATAAAGGGGCAAGCTCCAGAAATTTGATATTTTTAAGAGGCTAATTTAACATAAATGATCTGAAAGAATAAATTCATTGTAAAATCACCAAGGACTAAGAGAACCCTGAAGTTTTCAGAAAGTAAGTGAACACAATGAAACTTACACAAAATGTCAATCACATTGTATCCAACTCTGAAATGCAGCTGTAGCCATAAGAAACCAGCATGCAGATCTCCATGGGTGTGGTTCTTAGAGCAGGGATTCTTAAACATTTTCTATTCACAAAGCCTTTCCCTCAGAAACTTTATACATGATTTCAGTTATATAAGCATGTAAAGTGGGGATGCAAATCAAACATTTGCTGATACATCTTGAGGGTAACCAACAGTTGTCCAATTGGAATTCATGCCTGTGCTATAAACCTGGCCAAAACTGTGGCTGGTGGTGTCATGATCCTAGAGGAGAAACTTACCGCTGTCATTCTCCTAAACCAGTATGATTTGTAGCTCCATTCGAAACTTATCCTTACACCACAGATAGGTGTAGGTCTCATCTCAATTTAAAAAAAAGGGGGGGGGGGAGAGAACTACAGGCCATGGAGTGCCCAACCTCGGCTGATACATCTACAGTGCAACACTTTCAGTTAAGGCTCAGGGAACATTGCTGGCTTGGTTTGCTTTCTGTTGGTGTAATAAACATCATGACCAAAAGCAACTTGAAGAGCAAAGGGCTTATAGCAGCTTGCACTTTCTGATTAACAGGCTATCTTGGAGGGTACTCAAGGCAGGAACCTGAAGGCAAGAGCTGAAGCTCTTAGAGGAAGACCATGGAGAATGCTGCTTACTGGATTGTTCCGCATGGCTTGATCAGCTTGGTTTCTTTTCTTTGTTTCTTCCTTTCTTTTTCTTTCTCCGTTTCTTCCTGTTTTTGACTTATTGTTTGTTTATTTTGGGGGTTTTGGCTTGGGGGGTTGTTTTTCAAGACAGGGTTTCTCTGTGTGGCTGGAACTCACTCTATAGACCAACCTGGCCTTGAACTCACAGAGATCCACCTGCCTCTGCCTCCATGAGTGATGTGGTTATCAGCTTGATTTCTCACACCTGGCAGGACCAACTTGTCAAGTGTGGCACCACTGACATCAGTTGGGGAAAGGAACCACAAACTTACCAACAGGCCAATCTGATGAAAGTATCTTCTCATTTGAGGGTTCCTCTTTGCAGATGACTCTAGCTTATATCAAGTTGGCCAAAACCCTAATAATTAATAAGCACAGTATTGAAAGAGAAGGAAGAAAGAATGTAAGAGCCAGGAGGCAAGAGTGTCTGCTTCAAGATAGTGTTCTTCATTTATGAAAGGGAAGCATCACCATGAAATTCCAAAAATATTGTCACAAGGACTGAACAATAACAGCAGTTGACATGCCATCCTAGATGGATGAAATCTCAGAGAGCCCCACCCATAGAAGAAGAACTACAGGTAATTAATGACTATTAAAATGTTCTTCTCAATCAGACTTCTCTAGGGACAATCACCCAATAAGTTATCCAGCCCCAACTGTCAGCCGTAAACATATGATCAACTGACTCAGTAGTGTGTGTATGCATGTGTGTGTGTGTGTGTTATTATTGTTACATATATAATATGTACAATATTACATATATTGTCATATGTATTGTTGAGGTAAAGAAGAAGGGGTGAAAATGTTAAATAGCATTCACATGTGGCAAATTCTCATTTTTTTAAATGTCTGATTTTAAAATCAGCTTTTGATACATATACAATTTTACCATTTACTAAAGCTGAGAGGAAAATTGTACATTAAGGAGATGTGCTTGCTTGTTTTTATTTAAAAACCTTAAATCTTGGGTACACATTTTATTGCAACTTGACATTGTACTTTCAGATACGTCGGGGCCTCTTCACAGTCATCCATGGACACTTGAGTACTGCAGACAACAGGTTGGACATACCTGATCAGGCATCTTCAACACTTTTCAAATTTGATCAATATTCTGATTTTATGATTGTCAAGACTCAGGACCTCATTTCACATTAATGAGTAGTGCAAGAGTACAGAAGTATCCGTAGGGCCATTTTAGGAACTGTTAGAAACCATGTGCTAATCCTAAGTCAAATTTTATTTAACAATTCCATTTTCTACAAAACTCAAGTCTGCACAGCAGTTTTTAAAAATCAAACATTCTAAGAATACAATGAAGATTTAATTTGTATTGTGGTAGGAAAATACTAAAAATCTTTGGTTTTATTGATTGATTGCTTTCTATAAGTGCAGAAAACTGTTCATTCAGTCAAAACTCTGTAGCCTTTACAATTCAATAGTCTGGAATATGAGCTGAGGCATTTCAGACAGGCTTTGTTAGTGCCATGATAAGATGGCATGTGCAATATGAAGAGGCATGTCTGTGTTCAGAAACAAATCTGCAGTGATGTCGTCATATGCAACACAGTTGAGCACATCCATACATACTGCAGATTAATCACCTACAATTTAGAATGAATTTTTGGTTGCATACTCGGAAACCTTTTCTTGTTACCAAATTGTTCACAACTCCCACAGTCATATGGGGCCACAACCCACATTTTAATAAGTTGGGAATTGTGTCCAAGTTTCTTTCATTTATCCACTCAATAAAGTTGTTGTTATTATTGTTTTCCTTGATTTATCTCATTTCATATTTGATACTGAAAATTCAATGTGGAATAGGGAACAAATAGCAAAAATAGAGATATATGATGCCAGACTTCAGAGAATGCTGTGGAGGGCAGTAATGCAGAGTGAAGGGAATCAAGAGTGACAGGTAGGAGAGGTGAGCCAACATTTGGGAATAGAGGGTCATTTCCGTGAAAGCCCAAGGAAGTCAGGAAGTGAACAAGAAAGTGAAAAGTGGGACTCTCAGGACTGTGGTAAAGATAAGCGTGGTATATACCCAATAAATAAGAAAGCCACTGAGGATATCTTGATTATCCAGGGGAAGAAGAGTTGTAAGACATCAGATGACAGAAGCATTTGGGGGCCAGATAAAGTGTCTTTAGATCATGCATGGTAGATTTATAAATACAACACCAAAATTCTTTGAAATATTTTTCAGTGCAGAGATTGGATATTTGTCCCTTCCCTTCGATTGTGGGTGGACTTAAGACTATTTAGAACAGTAAGGTGTGAAATAAATTAATATCATTTCAGATATGGGTCATGAAGGAAAATTAGACTTTTGTCTGTCTGGCTGCCTTATTCCATGTGCGCCATGCTAAACTGCCATGTGACAATCCTGAAACTACATTGTCATAGGAAGCAAAGCCACATGCATGCAAAGTAAGCCTGCAGCCTGCCTTCCTTTCACCCAAGTTGGCTCTCCAAAAGTTTGAGTAAATGGAGCTCACACCACACACATAACAAAGGAAGTCTACAGGCGATTCTACAGCCATGACATCAGAGCCTCCAGCTAAGGCCCCAAAGACTTTGGAGTAGAGACAAGCCATCTCAGTGGTACCTTGATCAACCTGATCCACAAAATCCATGAGCAAAAAGAAAAATGACCATTTAATCCATGATGTTCTGGACTACATTGTTACACAGTGGTAGGAACTGGAAGACAACAATGAAATTTCAGATTTTGTTTTAGAAGAGACAACTTCAAAGAGTTGACATACAAGTTGCATAAGTTACATGATAGGATGAAGGTCAGTTCTTCCACAAAGACTAGTGGGCAGAGGGGCAAGTGAGGAAGCAAAGAGCCAGTTTGGAGCTATTGCAGTCATCCAAGAAGGAGGTGATGATGGTGCCTGGGATAGAATAGTATCGTGAAAGAGGTAAGAAATTATTCTCAACAGGATTTGTTGCTGGAATGGTTGTTACGTTTGTAAGGATAGTACCAAAGAGTTTCACTAGAGCAAAAAACAGTAACTAGAGGCATCCTTTACTCAGATATGAACAAATAGATTTGAAGAATATGAAATAATAATTTAATTTCAAACATGCAGCATGACCATTTTCCTTAGACTGAGATGTTGAAACCATTTTGGTCTATGACTTTGGAACCCCAAAGAGAGACTGACATGTAGTTAATGGTTTAACTACAAATGCCACATTTTAGGATAGATGTCCACAAATCAAAACATATTCTGAAAAGGGTAATGAGAGTACACATGTTTTTAGATACCATACCAATTTTCAAAAGTATAAGGCTTTAAACACATTACTCACTAATGTATCCTTCATAGTGAACCACAAAGACTTCCCATTTATACCATCTTTGAGTGAAGTTCTGTCTCTCATAGAGTTAAGACCTGGCCTCACTTTCATGAAAATTAACACAAAACCTCCTCATAATTCATTATGCTCTTTCCCAGAGGGACTCCACCTCAGAAGCAAACACCCGTGACAAAGAATTTGACTATCAGAAAATGTGTTGGCTGGAGACAAAACCTCAAAATACCACAGCAGGTGGGTTGACAGGTATGAGGCTGTCTGTGTACAGCAGTCTTTAAACAAAGTGAAGTCAAGCAAAGCCACATACACATGTTCTCAGAAAATAAAATCTGGCCCTATATGAAATTCACCCATCAAAATATGCGACCAATAGATGTTTGTTGTTTAAGCTGTTCACCTGGGGCATCCTGTTATAGCGTTCTCAAATGACTGGGACACGCTGTGTTTGTGGGGCGATGTGCCTAACTTTATTTTCTGCCTGGAATAGAAGTATAATGATGACTTTGAGAATAAGGGGTTCAAAGACACGGGTTTGAAATTATCCACAATCATCTGATACGTTGCTTTCTTGAGTCCCTCTCTACTGATATCAGAGCTGCTGTCACTCAAATTCACTGTCTCCTTCTCCACTGCCCTTCACACTAAATTCATCTGGCTTCAGATTTGTCCTGAAAGTGAAAAGGATTACTTTGTTAACCATAAAATATGTACAGAATGTCAAACACTTTGCTCAGCTGTAACAATAAATATTCAGAAATTACCTTACGCTTGCAGCAGATTTATCCTCTCTGTAAGGAGCTGGGGAGTGGAAAGAACTGAGACTGAACCCTATTTAGAGAGAGCGGAGCAGCAGTCACTAATATTTCACCCTTAGATAAGGAGACTGACAGTGCAGGCTCTGCTTCCCTCACCAGGAGTCCCATCATCTGCACCTGACCCTGAGGGAGTTTTGTGTTAAAACCAGAACCAGAGGAGTTACCCTGGGCAAAGGGACAACAAATGAAGACACAGATTCCCAAGAACATTATTCCCTGTCATCCTCTGAGGAGATCTCCCCTACATTTCAAGCCGCAAATAACCAGACACTGCATTTGCATAAAGCCCCTGGCATGAAAATCGATTAAATGTTAGTAAGGTCTAAAATAGAGCTGTGTAAGCTCCCCATGGGAGGTGGAACCCCGTCTCTGTAGAAGAAAGAGACAAAGGCTGTCCAATGCCCCCACACTAAAACGTCATGTAATTCCACTTCCTGGAACTCTGATGAAATGAAAAGTGGCCACAATTTCATAAGAATTTGAATCTCGACTCCCAGAATCAGCTCCTAAAAGCTCTGAGGCTTGGGGCACCTCTTGTTTGCTGTTGTCTCGGGCAATACTCCTAACTTTGTGTACTAGGAACAAGTTACACTGACAACGGCCACCAGCGGAAGGCTTCAGCCACTTATCAAAGCATCAACCGCTAACAACAAACCTGCTCTACTTCCCTAAAGCTGCATCCCATCACCAGTCCTCCTTGGTGCTACCACAACGCTGAGACCAGCACAACTTCGCCCACCAGGTGGCGCCCGGGCCACTGGCACTTACAGTAGCAGCGTGGCCACTGCAGAACGGTATTGGTTGGGCTCTGTCCAGCTAGAGGATAACCTCGCTGTGGGGCAGGGGAGGGAGCACAAGATCTTGTCATGGCCAACCTCAGCTTTCAGCTGCCAGTAAGTGACCTGACCACAGGAGCTCAGGTTCAAGTCCCAGGTGACTATTGTGGCCAGAGAAACATCGGGTGTGTGTGTGGGGCGGGGGGGGGTTCTTGCTCAGTGACACCTCACGCCTAGCTTCATGCATTGTCTTTTTGTACTCCACTCTCACGATATGGGACCTCACAGCGGAGGGAGCACCACAGCCCTTGGCCACCAATGTCAGGTCATCCTCAGAGAGGCACTCACTATCCAATGACACCGTGTTGCCACTAGGTGACACTGGCTGGCTGCAGCTTTGTCTGATCTTGTGAGTGTACAGGGCTCTGTGCTCAAGTCTATCAACGCCCAGATCTCTGTCCGTGGTGCTGACCAACTCCAAAGCATTGGCGACTGCTTGGCTGCTCACAATCAGGAAACTCCAACCTCCAGTGTGAAGGGCCTTTCTAACAAGGTCATCTCTGCTACGGTGGTAATAGAAAAGAGATGGGACACTTGGGATGCCAATGGGATGATGACCACGTCGAGAGCATCGATAACCCAGATATCCATAATGACATGGTGGGTTACGATCCAGGCCCTGTGTCCAGGCTTGAGACCAGCTAGTAGATGTTCTGATGCCTGAAGGTGAGGCTTCCAGAGCACAGATAGTCCCAGAAAATGAGTCTGGCTTCAAGCAGGATGTGGGGAACAAGGCTGAACACCATTTCGCTTGTGGGACCCTCATAAGTATCCAACATCGTCCAGGTGTAGCACCAGCAAGGGTTAGCCAGCTCCACTTCCGCTAGGTATCCTGCAAAAGGCTTGGCTATGGTCATTGGCACAAGCAAGCTGAAGGCAGAGGTGGGAGGAGGTTGGCAACTCTGTTCTAGACTACAAACTCTAGGCTGGAGGCAGCCTGGCTCTCCAGGTCCAGCTCATGTAGCTGCACCAGATTGGCACAGTGGGCATGTATTTGTGATTCTGCAGGTCCATGAAGAAGGGGCTATGAGGGTTGGCCAGGAACAGATTCTGTGGCTCTCTGGGACTCACATCCATATCACAGGCACCTGCACGGTGTGTGCTTGTGCCTACAGAGTTTTCTCTGAGTCCTCTACCAGGATCTGAACCCAGAGAAAGCCAGTGGAATGGTCATTTGCATCCCTTACCCCACCTCCTTGAATAGAAGCTGATTGCGTGGAAGGGAAGTATACATTGTGGGGCCTGACTGCACAGATACTCCAGGTCCATGTCTGTGTTGCAGTCACCTGCCCTCTGTCCTCTCATACATCACCTCACCAGGTGGGACTGACTTGACTTTTGTGCTGAGATTAACCAGAGCAACAGGGTCAGTGAGAGAACCTCTGACCATACCGTGGTCTTCCTCCTCACAGATGGGAAAATGGGCAGTTTTGGTGCAAAACACCAGAGCACCAGGCACAGAGCTAATATGTGAGTCCAACTCCTTACAGTGTTACCAGAAAACCTAAGGCTTGGGCAAAAACAAAATCTTTGTTCCTCAAAAACAAAAAACAATTGCAGACTCTGGGCTCAGACTTCTGGCTCTTTCAAGCCAGAATACATTTGCCTGGTTAAGTGTATTCCTTATTAAATGTTGTGCTGGTGTAATCACTTTTCCCCACCCAAGGCTTAAGCATACCTCAATAGGACTTCACTGAGTATGGGTGGAGTTGGTATATAGGAAAAAATATGCAAGTAACTATGTGTTTGGGCCAGTCCTCAGCCTCTCTGGGCCCTGAGCCATATAAAGGTCTGGAGAGATGAATAGTGCCCAGGGTTGTACAGGGGGTCATTGATAATCTCTTTATAAATTTATACCATACCAATAAATCTTGCTTGCTTTTCAAATGTGTGCATTCCTCACATTGATAGCAAGACCATGGCATCCACAGCCTGTTTGCTCCCTACTAAGCAACCTTCTTCCTTGGAGGAAGCTACCTTTGGCCTTTACCACCCGAGATAAGCATATGAACTCATTACAATGTACTTTTTCCAACCCACAGTCATCCACTGATACTGGATTGCCATTTATTTCTTGGGGGCCTCTGGAACAAAAACTTCTCTAGAGTGAGACAATGTCTAATCAAAAGAGAACTCTTTCCCAAGGCAATCATTTCTGAATAGCTTTTCTATTGCAATGGAACTATTAATGATTTAAAAAAAACTAAGTCTCTTCATCTTCTTTTATGCCAGCAATTACTTATATGTGGGGAATCCATGTCAGACAAGTTTGTCAGCCATGAACTACTGTAAGGGATAGTTAAGGGTAAGAAAAAGATTTAGGAAAATATACTGCAGTCACTCTTGTTAGAAAATTGCTGTCTACCAATTATTTTTTAAAAGCCCCTGGCTGAAGAAAACCACGGGTGGCCTGATGGGCTGAGGGCTAAAGATGCATTAAACCATCTGTCTAAAGCATAATAAATAGTCATGTGTTAAGTTTTCTTATGTGTGAAGTGCTCTAAATGCTAAAACATCCCACATGTTAATGATGACATTGTTCTTCCTGCCTGGGAGACATCATCACTGCAGAGTGCTCTTTTAACTAGTCATCTTGAATCAGTGAGCAGACTGAGTTACTCATATGCACAAGCTTTTCCTGGCTCCTCCGTGATCTGTAGCATTATTGATTTCTGCAGGGACAGAAAAGAAGTAATGATTACTTTTTTTTCCTTCACTCTTGGAAAGGAATTGGCATTTATTTTAGTACTAGGATGTGCAAATCTAATTCTGAAACCAAGCAACCTCTGATGAGATGGTTAAATTTCATGTATTTAAGCTTTAGCGGCACAGTTTGGTGTAGACTTTCATGGTAATTACCAACCACCGATATCAGAAAAGGAGAACAGGAAACCTGAGTTGGTTTTGGTGGGGTAGTCTGAGATATTTTTATAGATTCATCTCTTCTAGACTTTTAATTGTGCCTAATGAGACAGCCTCTTGAAAAGACAACAGCTGTGCCTCAGCATACTCTTTTGAAGCCAGTATTTTCAATGGCATACGAGGGAGTTTTCTTTCCTAGAACTAAAACTCCCAGGAAGCCTCTGGTTATTCAGGCTCTGGGTCTGAGGAGGATAGGAGAATCTTGGCTTTCCATTCAGCATCTTTATTCTTATATATCCTTTAAGTGAAAACTGAAACTGCTTCAGCTGCTTTTCAAGTCCTTGCTTCCATGTGCGTTAGCCAGGAGAGGGACCCATTTAACCACATTCTGAGTCCTTTCCCTCCCTTCTCTCACATAGCTGCCTTTGCCAGGCTCAACCACTGCCAGTCGTCAGCACTGCTTCACCATTCATGTTCAGAAAAAGCCATTTGGGATACAGAAAATGAAGAATAATCTAAGACTTCATCCACATAGCATCAAAAGATCCAGATGAAGTATGCAAAAAGCAAGTAATCAAACCTATTACTTCCACAATGCTATACATCTGGATGTTTATGTTTGGAAACATCCAGCAATAGTGTTTAAATGCCTGATTGCATTTCCACCCATCTTTCCTCCAGCTGTTTGGCATCAAGGAGGCCATTGCTGGGAAGGAATATGCTTTGCTGTTAGGGATTCGTTATTAGTATTATCATTGTTTTGTAGTAAACAACTACCTTATTAAAATGCTGCTTTATGAATGAAGGGCAGCTGGAGATTTGGGGAAGAGGCATTTTCTTAGGCAAAAACCAGTTCTATGCCAATAGAATGACAAGATGAATAATATAGAAACTGTATGCTCTGTGCCCCCTGGGAATGTGACATCATGAAGCTGTGTTTACAGCCCTGAGCTGCTGGTATGCTCATGTTCCATTCTGTTGATGCTGTTAGATGAAAAGCTCTCTTAATATCAAAAGCACTATGGCAGAAATTTGCTTTAGGTTGCTTGTGTTCCCTTTTCCAGCAGATTGCCAAACTATAGGTCCATAAGATATATTTTGATTTCTACTGGAGTCAAACATAAAGGAAAACAAACAGCAGGGTCAAGGGTTGTAATGAAGCCATGAGAAGAAGAAATAGACATGAAGCAGTTTATTCCTCTTGCTAGTTTGGTTTTAAAGAAGGGGGTCTGGTGAACAACAGAGTACAGCTTTACTCCTAAAGCCCAAACACCAAGTGTGCTATTTATTGGTCCTGAACATGTCAAGAAGTCACATCAGTAATATATGATTTGCCCTTTGATGATTTAAATAATGCCAATTTTATGGCTCGGCACATAAACACCAATGTGTCCTGATATACATAGAATACATTGTATGTGCACTAAAGTAATTTCCATCAAAAACACGTAGAAAAAAAAGATAGCTTCCTAATTCACAACAGTCTTTTTCCAGTTGCATAAAATAGCAATAAACATTCGGAAAAAATTAACATACAGGAAAGAAAGTCCTAGGGTGAAAGAGTAGCAGATATGTCCTGCCCGTGTGTCAGAATAAGCATCAGCTTTGACAGGACTCTGTGCCAATACCTATATAAGCCAGGAGCCTGTTCAATGCCATTTAGAAAAATAGCAGGTGGTATCCTATCCTGAGACACATTTTCATTCCTCAAATGAACAAGCATTCCAGGGCCGAATGAGCAAAGTATTATCAAATGTAATGTTGCTGTCTTTGAGGAGTGAGTTCTAAAAGTTGAAGCCATTAAATCTGATTAAAAGAAACAAATCAATCTAATAGGTGTTCAAGAAAAAGACAACTCTTTTTGAAAATCATACCTTGAAAAAAATTACAGTATTTAGTAGAAGTAGCCTGCCAAATGGAGCAAGTGTCTACATTACCTCACAAGGAGTGCCAGTAGCTCATATTCATGCAACCCCACTGCATTGGTAATTTATCATCAAACCTTGGCTGTGTAGTCATTTATATGAAAAGTTATAAGCAAATTGATGATGTTTTGGAAAAAAATCACTTAGGAAAAACAGTTCACCCAAAGTCACCCAAAATACAAACTACACAAATAGTATAGAAACAAATGCTACTTTACCAATCGCTTAAGTGCTTTAACCTAAGAAAAATCACAGAAAGCTACTAGAGACTATCAACACTAATCACAAGCTACTCTTAGCATAAAATAAGCATTTAAATGATATAATTTTCACATAAAATAACATTTCTCATCATGTTAATAAAGATTTTTATTGAAACTATGTAATCTTCAAATGCTACATAAAACTGGCAATTTTACACTACTGATTTTATTAGTATCACTGCACGAAGGAAATTAAGTCAATGAAAAACTTTTTTTTACTGTTTTGGTTCAGCAATGCCTCAAATCCAAGTGAACTAGTGAAGCTGACTTTGGATTTGAACCTCACCATCTAAAGAATCAACCATCATATGTTCATCTGACAGAGAAGAGAACTTTCCTCCAATGAGAACACACCAAAGCAAGGAGAAAATAAAACAACAAAGACTGAGAAGGAACATCTCATTGTGCTTTCTTTAATCCACTTGTTTTTCCTCCTACCCAAGCCCTCTATTTCTTCTTCACACAGAAGCACATGCCCACACCAATAAGAACACTTCCCAACCCTTTGTCTACAGCTATTCAATTACACAGGTGATACAATAAATGACATAGCCCCATGAGAAGAAATTATTAACTTCACCACCAAAGTTCAGAGATATCACAAGTGCCAAATGGCATAGTTGTATTGAGTACAAATGAGAACCGAGCAAATAAGACCGTAGTCAACTGGAATGGCCAGGCATGGAGTTAACCTGGATGTGAGGTGAACATGATACAACCACCAAATCTTTGTAGAAGGATTGGATAGGTCTGTTGGTTGGAATGAATGACTTAGGAAAGTAATGCACTAGACAAGTTTGGTCATAGTGTCTAGAAGAGAGAGATCATAGTGGTGAGTTTTAAAATATCAGTGGATCTAAGGAAGCAGTGGGAAAGCTCCGAGGTCTGGAGCAAAGGGTTGCTGCCATGCATCCACATAAATATTGTCTATGGAGCAAGGAGTTGTTGCCATGTATCTAGATATATAATGTCCATGATTGCTTTCTCTGAACAGTGACAAAATCCTAAAATCCAGACTCTATTTGGAGTTCTAAGACAAGATCCAGCACAAAGATCATCTGGATATGGGCATCTGTCAAGTGACTTACCCAGATTGTATTTGCATGGCCTAAATTTCTTCCTGCCTCAACACTTCCTACCAGAACAAATTTAATAGAGACTGGAATAAAAAATAGTGACAGTTAACATGCCCTGCAACTTAATGTAGAAAATGTTGATGATTTGAACAATGAATAGCAAGATGTGTCAGGGAGGATCTTGAGGAGCACTGCAATGAATAATCAGTTGGGTGTCACAACAGTTGGGGGTCACAACTAGGGTGTCCCCACAACACCCTAGTCATGGGGAAATGAGAGACACAAATTATTCCAAAGACTTAAAGGATAGTTGTGTATCCTTGGCATTTCCAATTTCTAAGGAAAGCAGTGTCCATCCCCTAATAAGATTCCCAAGGCTTCTTCTAATAGTCACTAACTAAATGGTCAAAGACAAAGACTGCATCAGCAGCCCTCAGCAATGTCTGGGAAGAATGCCTACCGTAGGTGATTGCTGTAGAGTTTGTTTGTTTTTTAATGAGAAGAACAGAGCTCAGTGTTTAGTGCCCTGTGATATCTCCAGACAACTGTGTCCTTCATTGTAGGCATTTATATACTGTGCTGTGATTTATTAATTGAAGGACATATCACCTACTCCTATTATGAATCAGAGACATTGCTCATACTCTTTAACAAATGTATAACAGAATGCCTAGCTTAGTGACTTTCATATGAAGGGGCTCATTGATATTTGTGAAATATCAGTGTAAGTCTCATAACACCATGCCATTTCTACACAATACCTCTTAACAAAATCTGGATTCAAAACCGCAAAACAGGCTAAGGCATCATAGGCTTGATATATGGAACTTGGTATAATATGAGACCTCTATAATAAGCAAAAATTACCAAATAATATTGACCTCAGACATGTATCATACAACTAGGTTCTTGGGTTATGTTTAACATTGGCTATTAGGGAGTATAGGAAGACATTAGCAGTTTGCCTGATCAGCATCAAAATTTATTTTGATAGTTAGCTCTTCTGCAAGCTAATACTTGTAAGAAGAGTCTGACAGATAGGTTCCTTCTCCCATAATTCTGGAATAATAGCAGAATGTCCACATGACCTGTAGTTAGACAAACCAGAAATTCTGTCCTTCTTACTTCAGCTACTGGCTCAAGTAGAAGCGTATTTCCCAATTAAGGACACCCAGAGAATGACTGAGCTCAGAAGTTGTAAATTGGTAGAATCACCATACTTGGAGGTGCTTTCCTGAGGGCAAAATCAGTGTGCTACAAGGAAAAGCTGAGACAGTGTGGAGCACTTTAAGGCAACTATCCCTGATCACCTACTAAAAATCCATTTAAGTGAAACAGTGAGTTCCACCATTACATTGGAGCTAATTACTTGAATTCCAGCACAAGCTCACTAAAAAATACTAATGCATTCCAAAACTGGGAAGAAAATTATCAGAAAGATACCCTAACACAAGCAATCTGCTGAGGGAATCCAGGAAAGAGGCCTGCGGAGTCCTATCCATGAGAAGTTGGAAGGCTGATTTGCTTTCTTGGTATGTGTTTGCACAGCTGCTGGTAAAGTTGTTCATATTTTAGATTCAGATCATGTATCTTTTTAAGCCAGAGACAGGCAGGTCAAGGATTAAAAGGGCTTGGCTACATTTGCAGGGAAAAGTCCCCCACTAAATTGCCAATAATTGTGAGTCTCCAATTGAAGACAGAAAAGTATAAAAATATATTAATGCTAAAATAGACACTTTTTGGCTGAGGCCAACATTCCAAGAGAGATGAGAATTGGCACATTTCAAGTAGGGGGAAAAAAGCTTCTAAACCAAATTAAAGTTAGTGCAAAACACAAAGAGGAAAGAAAAAAGATCAACAAGAATGATTGTTCACTGGGTCTTGGTACCCATGCCCCCCCCCCAAAACTTCCCTGATTTGAGGGAAAATAATAATTTTCCCACAGTCAGAGGAAATCTGCTGAAATGCAGTCTGGGTACAAATGTTTGGAATGGTACTGAGGAGACCTTGACCTTTTAGGAGACCTTTTAGGCTGGAGGCCAAGGGGAGTCAAGAAGGAATTACCTGGTTCTTTGCTCAGAATGAAAATCTTCAGACTGGAAGAGAACACAAGCACATTCTTGAGCTTTGAAGGTGGAGCTCATCAAATACAAACAAATGAACGTGTCTTTTTCTGTCCTGCCCATCAGCTCCCCATTAATGACACAGAGAGTTCTTATTAACTATAAAAGCCAAGCTTATACCTTAGGCTTGTTCCTAACTAGCTTTTAAAACTTAAATTAACACAATTATATTGATCTATATTCTATCATATGATATTACCTCTCTTCCATCTTGTACTGCCTTTTTCCTCTCCATGTCTCCTGGCATCTCCTAAGCACCTAGATTCCTCCTCCTCCTTCTTTCTCTTTCTGGACATCCTGCCTATACCTCTTGTGTAACTATTGGCTGTTCAGGTCTTTATTCAACTAATCACAGAAATACATTTTCACACAGAGTACAAATGTGCCACCACATTTCCCATTTTTGTCTAAATAAAAAGGAAATGTTTTAACTCTTGTTAAACTATATACAATAGGAACAATTACCAGGTAAGAATTAAATTCACAATGTCCAGTCCAATTGTATTTGGCAAATTCAGAGAAAGTATTGTATTATCTACCCTATCTTAGTGAGTCCAAATTTTTATACCTTATAAAGTATAATTTTATACTTTTTATCATAATTTGCACCACCATCCTAAAACATATCATTTTAGACCTTAAAATATTTTATTTGATAAATAACGTAAGGTTTTATGTTTCTAAACCTTATAAACTTTACATCTCTTATGTAAGTTTCTTTTCTGCATTTGGTAACAAAGAAAACTGTAAAACTGTAACTATCTTGTCTTTAACCCCATTAAAGACCTGAAAAGAAGATGATATTACCTGAGTAAAAGGAAGTGTAGAGCAAACAATTTCCAAAATGATAGAAATGACAGAAACAGCTGGCCACCTGGACAGTCACCCCAAGGTTCCTCTGCAACATTGGAGCATTCATCTTTGGCTTACAGGCATCTGACAGACTTTTCGATGAAGCAGGAATTTTGAAGGACTACCCTACTTTATCTTGGCAAAGTTTGGAAGTCATATTTTTTGTGTGTCCTGCTTGTCTATTTGCACAGCAAACTTTCAGCAGTTGTGGAAAGGACAGTTTCTTTGCCCAGTGGCTAGATTTGCCACATTGAAAAGCAAACTCCATATGGAAATTCTTCAACACTCATCATCCTTTTTTGAAGTAAATTGGTGCTGCCAGGAACAGGCATATCTCACTGTCATGAAAAGCCTTATGTTATTAGAAATTTTAAATGCTTTATTCTGTAGGTCTTTGAAGGGTTAGAAGACCATCTGTATATTTCAAGCTTGTTCCTAATTTGAACTAATGAAATAAAAAAAATATATCTCAGTCTGACCTTGAAAACACACCTATCATGACTGTAAATTTGATTGTTATAGATGATCAATTTCTAAACTGTCTTTATTATCCTAAATAGTTTTCATGGACTAAAACTTTACATTATAGTTTTAAGTGGGCTGCATAGGTACAATACCTTAAACAAGAGCAGAAGCATATATAAAGTATAACAAAAACAACCTTATAATTGTATCAATATACAAAACTCCATACTAGCGTAAAATATTTGAAACTAGTGGATGTTAAAAAGTGACTCAACAATCCACCCTTTTATCCCATCATTTCTCTCCTATATCCCTTCTTTTTTCCTTAAGAGATCTCTGAATCTAATGTCTTCATTTAGCTTTTTTCCTGACCATGACCAATAACAACTTGTAACCAACCTCTCTAAATATTGACAAACATCCATAAACCACTGAATGACCAAAAATCACCCACCTCAACTCTTGGTAATATATCAATTGTATTCTCCAAATTTCGTCCCGTTGTCTTGAGGCAAAATCATCTTTAGGAGACCCTGAGAAAATAGGGATAATGGTCAAGTCCTGGGAGACTTAGCTGTATTGTTTTTTTGTTTAGTCTCTGTGTGATGGGAAAGTGTAGAGTTTATCTGAAGTCTTGGCTTGACAGTCTGTGAGGTTAGACAATCTCAGTTAGTAGATTTGAAGATGTTCAAGATGCAGATATTTGAGGAAACTGCAACAGAGGCATTCTGAGAGTCTGGATCACCTGGACTACTTGTCTTTACTGGTGTCTAGTCCTTTTATTCTGAAAACTTTTAAAGGTAACATGTATATCTGCCTTAACAAAAGTATGGAATGTGCAGTGTGTACAAGTCAGTTAAAAATGTTTTGTGTTTTATGTTTGAGCAGATAAAAGGCATCTGTCAACTTTGTAAGTTTGTTTGGACTGTATAACCAAACTTCTATTAGTGCCATATGAAAGGATGGTGTGTAATAAAAAGTCATGAGGACTCTATAGCCAACAAGATTTATCATGTCTCATCTAATCTCAGAGCTGTTCCCATAGTACAGTGATCAGCATATATGTCACCTGTGGTGATATCTTGCTGGTACAAAAAAAGCCCGTCTGAAGGTCAGAGAATGGAGCTTGTCACTAGCTAACCATAGAGGTCTGAGATCTATACAGACAGAGAGGAAGTGAGATGACTGGGTGGAAACAGGAAGTAATATGGCAAGGCACAGACAGGAAGTGAGATGGCTGGGCAGAGAGAGGATATAAGCAGGAAGAAACAGGAACTTGCTCTCTTGTCTGCTGAGACACTAAGGAGGTAAGGTGTGGCTGTGGTTTGTTCCATTCTCTGATCTTCAGACCGGCTTTATTTGTACAAGCAAGACATCACCAAAATCACCTATCCTGTAGTCTTTCTTGTTTTTTTCTTCATATCTGTAGCTAATATTTTCATGAGGTCTTCCCCAATCAAATTTGATCTTCATTAATTTTAAAGAGAACCATAACTCTTTGTTTCCTGTGGAAACAAAGCATTACCTCTCCCCATTCTGAATCCAAGACATCTCTAAAGTATATAGGTTGATTTAATTCAGCAGTCCCTTTCATATTCCAATGTCTTTAGCACCTATTGTTCACTCATCAGAATACAGTAAATTCAATTCAAAGTCCACAAAGCACCATACAGGACTCAGATCTTCTTTGAGAAACCCATACTCATGATCTCCATTGTACATTATCCCTGCCCAGAACACCTTCCCCTTTCTTTTAATAAACTCTGCTTTATATTGGCTGTTCCTGAAATCCTTTACTATAGCTAAACTAGGATCCAGTTTCACCTGAGTCCCAATCCCTAAAGGATAAAGAGAGCTCCTCAGGCTGCTGCTGGGATCTGTCTCCATTGCTACCACCACTGACAGGGAGTCCTTTCCTGTGCTATGAACAGTGCTTTGCTGTTTCCCCTTTGCCAGGCAGCATTTCTGTTTTTTTTTTTTTTTTTAATTGCAGTAATCTGCTATCACATGTGTTGGGGACAATTCAATGTGAGACACAAACTGGCAGATCATGGGCAGAGATCATGGGTAATTGTGCCCATATTTGATTGGCAGCACTGCAAATCTTCCCAAGTCCAATTTGCTGTTAGATGTAGTAATTATATCCATCCCTGAGTGTTCTCTCTCTCTCTCTCTCTCTCTCTCTCTCTCTCTCTCTCTCTCTCTCTCTCTCGCTCTCGCTCTCGCTCTCGCTCTCTCTCTCTCTCTGTGTGTGTGTGTGTGTGACTCCCTCACCCTCTCTTTGTGTCTCTTTGTGTGTGTGTTTGTGTGTATGTGTGTGTATGTGTGTGTTTACAAACAGTAGACAAATATTCTCTCACTGAGCTGTATCGCTGCCCCCCTTGTTTTTTGAAATCTTATTATGTAACTGAGTCTGACTGCCAATTCATGATTCTCCTGCCTCAGTCTCCTGAGTATGAGATTACCAATGAGCTTCCTTGATGAGTGGATACCTCACTACACTACATATCCTAGTCAGAGAGGCCCAGTGAACTCAAGCAGGAATTTGGAATATTTACTTTTTCCCTTTCTTTAGTTTGTGTTCCTTGGTAAATGCAACCACCTGGATACAAAGAGTCTTGTGTGCTGCCTTATACAGAGCATCCTGTATCCAAGTATCCAGTAGTAGTTTCCCTGTCTTGTCTCTCAATTGGATGTCTTTGCTTACTCATCCTGAGTCAGTAACACTGCTATCAGTCTGCAAATGAAGATCTCATTGAGGTGACTCACCTGCCCTCCCCAAATCTTCTTTCCTTGTCCTTTTAATCCAAGGTAGACAAGACCCCTCTTCATACCTGAGAAGCTACCATTTATCTGTTTCTGTTGTTCCTGGAGGCCTTATTCAGGACAGCTGATAGTATACAAAACAGCTTCTGTCTCTCAGATTCTTCATCAAGGGGCTTAGCAGGGAGGGATTTGGGGATACTTCTCAGACTGAGGGAGCCAAGGAAAACCAGAACCATGAAAAATACAGCAGCTAACACTTCTCTTGTTTGTTCTGACTTCTCACATGGGACTAAGTTTATTGCTTTTAAATCTCCCAGATCAGTTTAACTCTCAGATTCCCATTAGTGTGACAGGTGAGGAATTCTGGGGTGTTCCCACTCAACTTCAGGATCATGCTATCTCTTATTGACATCCATAAACTGAGTATCTATTAATGACAGATTGTTTGATAGTGTGAACGCTGTAAGAAACATGTGAAGTTGCATCTTACCCCAAGATTAGTTCCAAATTTTCCTAGAAGCTTACCATATGAATTTCAGAAAGCTAATAATTAAAAGTAATCACTACATCATTTAAACTTTCTTTTGCCCCATGAGCTCTAGAACAGGCCTTTCACAAATGTAGCCCTGTCTCCCCACTACTTGTTGCCTTCTAGTCCTTAAGTTGGTTCTATTTCATCCAGCTGTGGTATTTTCCTGGATCTGCTTTCTTCATGCTGTTCCTGTAACCATCCTGCCATTTCTGCCCTATGAGCTTTGAAATGTTTTACAGATACACACTTTAAAACTACGATTCTCAAGCCCTGTGCCTGCCAATCGCAGAAAGGTCCAAATGCAAATTCTGGGATGAGTAGGGTTCTGAGATTCTTCATTTCAGACAGGCATGGCCTCATTCTGCCTAAATAGCTGCTCTCTCAGGACAGGGACCTTAACAGCAGTCCAAAGGCCAGAATCTTGGAGAAGGATGTGTGCCCTGCCTCATAAGCTGAGATACATCTCACTTTCATGCTGTTCTGGTTAGATGTACCCCCACTTAGTCATGTGCCTTATTTTAGAGCAAAGCTCCATAATAAAATTATGATGTGACAAATTATGTGTGGCAATCTTAGTTATAAGCTTTAATATCATAAGAAGGGGGCACTGAGATTTCAGAGTTCACAATAGCATCATGTTCAAGATGGTTGTTGTCCAATATGTGTTTGGAAGAAATTACACAAATGAAACTATACTGCTTACAGGGACTCCCTTCAAGGAACACATTTAGATCAGACCCATATCAGACATGACAGCAACTACCCATCTACTAAATAATTGGACCATGCCATTTTATAGAGCAACCAAATCTATCTCTGCCATAGGAGGAACTGTGTGACTGCAGCATATCTTACAGGAATGCACAGAGCAAGAGGAAGGTACTTCCTCAACATTCAACGTCTTCATTTTACTTATCTGCTCACATAGTAGGTGTCTTTAAAGAGTGGTGATTCAGACACCCACAACTAATCACTGAACCCAACTGGATTCCAGTTGCAGAGAAGGACAAGTGATATGCACAGGGGTCCAGACCAGGCTGGTGAAACCTACAGAAACAACTGACCTGAGCAACGGGGAACTCTTGCTCCCCAGACTGATAGCTGGGAAACCAGCATGGGACTGATCCAGACCCCATGAACGTGGGTTTCAGTGAGGAGACCTCGGAAATCTACAGGACCTCTGTAGTAGTCCAGTACTTATCCCTACCATAGGTGTGGACTTTGAGAACCCATTCCACATACAAGAATACTCCCTGAGCCAAGACACATGGGGGTGGGCCTAGGCCCTATCCCAAAGGATATGATAGACTCTGATGACCTTTATGAAAGGCCTCACCCTCCCAGGGGAGCAGAAAGGATATGTGTGATAGGTAGGGTACTAGTTGGGGGGTGGTAGGGGAGGAGGGGAGGGAGTGGGAACTAGGATTGACATGTAAAACAATCTTGTTTCTAATTCAAATAAAAAATAAAGTAAAAAAAAAAAAAGAGTGGTGCTTCACAAACTTGCTCTACTTTGAAAAAAAAACACATTCTTTCACAGATTTTTTCCAACTTATACATGTCCAGTGTAGTACATACCATATATGTATGTATATATGATTCAAATATAACAGCTGTCCACACATTGGTTAAATATGTTAAGAGATAAAGAAGGAGGTTAATGAGATATATGTTATGTATATAGGGAGACACATGTATGTATATATGTGTAGAAACACATATAGATAAATATGCCCATCTTTCAGTATATAACAAATTTTTTTTTTGCAAATGCAGTCTTTGATGTGCTTTTGAATAGGACTTATTTTTTTCCTCCTTGCCCTATAGTAATTTTTGCATGTTAATAACTCCTCTGCTTGTATACTGTCATTTGAACAGTTGTTCAGGATTTTACCGTATAAGGCACATGTGCCTATACCGTAGCCTCCAACAATTTAACCATCCCTTTGCAATTGAACATTGCATTTGTGAGTAATTTTGTTATTTGTGACAGAAAAATTCAAATGCAATCACTTAAAATGGATTGAAATTTGTATCCGTTCATGCATAATAATTCTCAGAGCTCATGCAGTGATTCCCACAGTGCCAGAACCCACAATCCATCCTCCTTAGAGTGCTGCCTTATGTTACAAAGATACGTACTTCATACCCTACCATCACTTCCACAGTCCAGTAGAGGAAAATGCCAAAGGTCCAAGTAAAGTGTTCTTCTTTAAGGAGAATTCTAAGAAAGCACATATATTTTTATTGGCCACGGTTTAGTAGAACAAAACAAAAAATGCCAGGATGTGTCATGCTTTTTACTCAGGAACCACATATACATCCCCAAACAAGGATTCTGATGCCCAAGGAAAAAGAGACAGGAAAACAGCTATCTCCAACCCAGATAGTGGCTAGATTCCCAGTTTTGTTCTTGTTCATAATGCTGCGATAAGCACTGTTGCACACACAGCTATACAAACATCCCCAGTGATTTCTTTGGGATAAATTCCCAGAAGGTAAATTGCTCAGTCCAAGGATATGCCAAATTTTAAGAGTTTTAATATGCATTGCTAAATTTCTCTACAAATATTGTGCCAGTTTCTGTTCTCATCAGAATGCAGGTGGGGAGAGAAAAATGCTAATGTGAGATTCAATTTTTAATTTAACTGCTCAAAGATTCTGTACCTCCTACGAGGAAGATAAAGATCCCTGCACCTCAGGAAAACCGGTGATGGAGATTTCCAGAAGAATGCTTTGTGACCACTGAGAAACCGTCTGTCTATCTAATAGCATCAAAGAAAATACAATTTGATTTCTAACTTGAAAAGGACAGTGTTGCTGTGATTTTTGGAGCCATTATGGCATCTGGGAGAAACCCGGTGCTAGGGAAATTCCCAGGAATCCACAAGGATGACCTCAGCTAAGACTCCTAGCAATAGTATTCAGATTGGTGACTACCCTAACCCTCATCATAGAAGTTCATCCAGTAACTGATGGAAGCAGATGCAGAGATCCACAGGCAAGCACTAGTCCGATCTCTTAAAGACTCAGTCAAAGAGGGGGAGGAGGGATTATATGAGCAAGGGGAATCAAGATCATAGCCCACAGAGAAACCCACAGAGACAGCTGACCCAAAGTTCTGGGAGCTCATGGACTCTAGACCAACAGCATGGGATGGAACTACACCCTCTGAATGTGAGTGACAGTTATGTCGCTTGGTCTGTTTGTGGGACCACTGGCAGTGGGACCAGGATCCCTGGTGCAGGAACTGGGTTTTTGGAACCCATTCCCTATGGTGGGATACCTTGCTCATCCTTGATGCAGGAGGAGGGCACTTGGCCCTGCCTCAACTTACTGTGCCAGGCTTTGTTGACTTTCCGCTGCAGGCCTTACCCTTTCTGAGAAGTGGATGGGTGATGGGTTGGGGGAGGTGGAGGAAGAGCCGAAGGAGGGGAGGGGGGAACTGTGGTTGGTATGTAAAATAAATTTAAAAACTTAAGTTAAAAACAACACACACACACACACAAAAGAAAATGTTTTAAGGAAGGGCTCCTGGAAAAGGAATAGCCTTGGATTTGGTAAATAGTAACTAGGTTTGGGTCCCAACTTCCATTCTTCTATGACTCTAAGCAGTTCATTTAACCTCTCAGAGGCTCATTTTCCTTAGTATAAAAATGAGACAGTTAAAGCCTCTCATGCTCCTGCTTTTGTGAAATTTAAATTTGTTAATCTGCAAAGGTTTAATCGTAGCTGTGTTTGAATTGAAGCTTGCACTCTCCTTCAATTTTATGATATTGCTATTCAGTATTTTCTATTCTCCATAACTGCCTGGAGATGAGTAATAAACCCCCTTTCTCCAATAAAGGGAATCATTTGGTACAGCATTCCTCAGGGCTTCAGTTCTGTCATTGTTTTGTAATCTTTATTAATAAAGGATATTAGTTTTTTAATCAACTTTAATACATAGTAAAACACACACACACACACATTTTAACTTTGCAACTCACTTACTGAAAATTCAGATACCCATGATATTGCCCTCTCAATCAAGATGTAGAGTAATTCCATTGTCTTACAAAGTTCCCTTATGCCATTTCCATTTAAACCCACTCCAGGCAAGCCATACTTGAATTCTGTTGCTACCCACTGGATTTTGGCTACTTACAAATCTCACTTAAAAGAAAACATAGAATGAATCTTTCATTTCTCTCTTCTACACTGTATAAAATTTCAGATGCACCATGTATTTCACTTTGCTTTTGGGTAGTGTTATTGAGCCATATTTGATAGTGTGGATAATGTTCAACTTTGAATAGTTGTATGACGTTTTCAGTCATTTACAATTTTGCCTCTTATAAATAAAGTAGCTATGGATATTAGTATACACATTTTATGTACTTTTCATCTTAAAGAGAAGGGGGATAAATATCTAAAAGTGCAATTGCTACCATAAATAGCAAATGCATGCTTAATTTTATGACTGTTAAACTGTTTTCCATAATGATGTGCATTTACATTTGTTGTGGTATATTTCCTCTAGAGGTGGTACTATGATCACCAACATAAAACAGAGTGGTGATGGGCATAATATTTTGACAATGAAATAAACAGAACAATACAGCTGAAAACTGGGACTATGATAACTATAAGACTGCTGATATTTCCTTACAGAAAGAAGGGGAAAGGTCAAAGCCCTTCATTTGAGACTCTAGTCACCATTCCCCTCTGTCGTGGCTGCACACAGTCTTGAGTTGATAGAGTATAAGAGAAATGGATGATTGACTGATATGCAGATTCCTCAGTGGTGTTTTATGAATCACCCATGCTGGGTTGGCACTTCCTGGTTGTGCAGCTGCCTAAGAATCACTCATATTTCTCTAAGTAATCCCAATAAACTCATTGGTGCACCACAGTGGACTTGACAGAGCCCCTTCTTTGTGGTTTGTCAGTGCCCTCTCTATCTCTGGTAAATAGAGATTTATGTTCCCCAGGGAAAGTAAAACAATTTAAAAAAAAGAAAGGTAAGGCAGCTGTTCCATCAGTTGTGAGCAAGACTTCCAATTCTCAACATCCTTATGCACTTACCCACAGTGAGTTCTCAGTGCTTTTTCTTGTATTAAAACAGGTGTGAAGTGATAGCTTATTTTTCTGGTGAATAACTGTTCAACACCTTTCCTTGGCCATGAGGGCGCTCTCTCTCTCTCTCTCTCTCTCTCTCTCTCTCTCTCTCTCTCTCTCTCTCTCTCTCTCTCTCTCCCTTCCCCCATCTCCCTTCCCCTTCTCTCTCTCCTCCCCCCCTCCGTGAGTGTGTGTGCGTGTGTGTGTGTGTGTGTGTGTGTGTGTGTGTGTGTGTGTGTGTGTGTGTGTGCCCTTTTCCAAGTCTTTTTTCTATAGCTTTTTATCTTATTAAAGTGCAAAGGTTATTTTGCACATTTTTCTCTGTGAAGTGTTAAGTCTATTTCCTCTTTTAATACTCTCTTTGTTTTCCAGTTGTTGACTGACAAATGTCTTTTGTATATTTTGATAGTAAAGTCTTCGGCAGATGTACATGCAGGGTGAGCTTCCATCCCACTCTATGGATTACCGTTTGTTTTTTGATGATGTATTTTGAAGAAGTTCTTCACTTTGGTGAAATGCAAATTATTGCCTTTTAAGGTGGTATTTCGTGGCTTTTCTATTATGTCTAGATAATACCTATTTATCCTGATGTTACAGAGACTTTCTTCCTAACTTAGATTTTCTCAAAACTTGATAGATAAAGCTTTGACCTTTATATCTGTGATCCACTTTAAATTACTTTTTTTGTGTGTGGTATTACTAAAGGGTCAATGTTTGCTTTTTCTCATATGGATAACCAGCTGTTGTGGCTCTATTTGTTGAAAACAATGATCGCTTTTCTGTTGAATTATACTCTTGCCTTTGTTGAAATGGATTGTGTATTAGTAGCTCTATTTCAAAATCTGTTCCATTCCACTATCTGTCTGTCCCCCTGACAATTCCATACTCTCCCGACTACTGTATTTAAAATAAATCACAAAACCAGACTGTATTTGCCCTCTAACCTTTTCCCCTGACGATTTTCACTAATCTAAAAGGGTTTCTTTGTTTTGTTTTTAAATTTTGTATAAATACTAGAATCAGCTTCTTCTAAATTTCTATAAAAACGACTTCTGAGATTTGGGCTGGTGTCGCCTTGAGTCTCTCTTTCAAATTATAGAAAAATGAGCAGCTTAGCATTCCTGAGACAGCCCGTCTGCAAACATGCTGCATATTCCTACTCATTTGCAATTTTGAAATTTTCTCTCAGGGATGATTATGACTTTAAACACATAAGACTTTATATTTTATTATATTTATTTATACTAGATAATGATCATTTCATTTTTAGAGTTTTTGTCAGTAATAGGCAGAAATACAGTATTTTGTCTGTATGTGTGTTGGGGCAGAATTTGGCCATAGAGTCCAGAAGAGGAAGCTTCTATGGATTCCCTGGAGCTGGAGTTATAGATGGTTGTGAGCTACCCTACATGGGTGCTAGAAACCAAATTCAGGTCCTCTGGAAGAGCAGCAGATGATCTTAACTGCTGATCTGTCTTTCCAGTCCCATGGAAATATAATTTTTAATTGGCATACCCAAAGACATTATTAAAACCATACGTTAATTATAGTTGTTTTTTACATTTGATAAACTTACTGTGCTTTTCTATGTATTATTTTCAAATAGACAATCTAACTTCTTATTAATATCTTTGTCTTCCCTTATTTTACTGGCTAGTACCTCTAGTACAATATTAAATAGAAATGGTGATTAGACTTTTTTCAAGTTACCTGTACTAGAGAAAAAAATTTAGTATTTTACAATTATAGTTATATAGTATATATACAATACTCTATTAATTTGTAAACTTCTTTTCTATTCCTAATTTTCTGAGAGATTTTTATCATATGAAAGAATTAAATATTGCCAAATTTTTCTCTGCATCTATTTACATAATTACATGAATTTTCTCCTATGTCAGAGATATAAATTACATGATTTATAGGTATTGAGTCATTCTTGTAGCTTTAGAATCAACCCCATCTGGTCATAATCGATTTCTTACCTTATTTAAGGTCTTGATTAGCTAAGTATTTGATGTTTTAGCATTTCTGTTAGTGAAAGATACTATTTATAATTCTTTCATGATGTCCCTGACAACAATTTAATGGCTAGCTATTAAATATGAACATGTCAGCATAGGTTTTAAGCTGCAGAAATCCGTAGTTCCATACCATTTTCCTCTCTTTAGTGAGCTGAAGCTCCAAACCCTCTCACTCCTAGAAATCTTTTCAAATCTTCATTTCTTTGGTCTTATCAGTGTTGGCATATAGTAGGTCTTACTATAAGACATAGTCTTCTATGGTGTGGCCTTTGTGGATCCTCAAATGAATACTCAGGGAATTAACAAGGATTCTCTTGTCAGGATGAGTCAGGACCCCAGCATCTTTCAGCAATGTTTAGTCTCTGATGTCTATATTCTAGATTTTGGTCCTACACTTGTGTATCCAGCCCTCAGCCACAAGCTTATAGAAATTCTCCTCTTTTCCTGTCTCAAAACCCAGCACAAAGCCAATGATAGTAGTAGTGGTGGTGCTCGCCTTTAATCCCAGCACTGAAGGCAGGGGCAGGTGGACCTCTTTAAGTTTGAGGCCAGCCTCATGTATCTATATGAAGAGTTTCAGAACAGCCAGGGCTACATAGTGAGACCATGTCTCCAAACAAACAAATGAAAACAAACAACACTGATCCCTTCTGTGATGCCTCCAACCACCACAGTAGCTGTTGACTACTGTTTCCCCTCTGCAGCTAAGGTTGGCCACCATGTTACATGTGTGCTCCAGCTTCTTGGACCACAGCAGAAACCTGGGCCAGCACTTAGCCAAACATACTTCCTCTTCTCCCTGAGGATTGTTCTTGTTTAATACCAGAAAACAGTTGCCTCGTGTCTTCTCCCAGTTTTAGAGTCATTTATGACAAAAAGCAAAAGTCTGCAGGGCTTTGTTTTATATTAGCTCTGACTTGTGACAGCCAGAGGGAAGGCTCCAACTTTAGGACAATAAAAAGTAGATTTCTTTTACAGTCTTAAGAGTTATATTGAAAGCAGGATGGATGGAGTTCATATATGGACATTTCAAAAAGACTAATCCTTCTAAATATCTTCACCCTTTCCTCACAATCTTTTATCATTTTCATAACATTCCCCAACATTTCGCTCTAGCAACCACTTACAGATTAATTGTTGCAAGCTTCATTCTGAAAGAAAATCTTAGGCAGGAATGTTCAGCCATGTGCTCTGCAGACTCTATAGGACAAACTGACTGTGTTTCTCATGAAAGTAGTTTTGGTTTTGGTTTTGGTTTTTTGTTTTTTTGTTTGTTTGTTTGTTTTTTGTTTTGGTTTTTTGAGACAGGATTCCACTGTGTAGCTTTGTAGACCAGGCAGGCCATGAACTCACAGACGTCTGCCTGATTATGCCTCCCAAATGCTGGGATTAAAGGTGCATGTCACCACCTTGTGGCCTGAAATTAAATATTTTTGGCCAAAACAAAAAACAAAAGCATGGCAGTGCTTCCTGGATCACCTTAAGAGCAAGCAATGTGTGTATAAAAACTAGACCCAAGTGTTTGGCCCTATATCCAAAGAGGGAAATTCAAATTGCTACTACCTTTTTTTAATCTACTCCCCTCCACAAAACTCCCACCCAACTAGAGATCTTGCCACATATCAAACTAAGCCCCAAAATTTAGCAGCTTAAGTAACTGCCACCTCAGTTGCTCTGGTTCTCTAGGCAAACAATCAGGGCTGAGCCCAACTGGAGGGCCTTTCTGATTTCATTTGGGGTCTTCCATGTGATTACAATCATATGTCAGCACAAACAGGACTTATTTGATTAACTTCCCCTCCAAAGTTTGGTAGAAAACACTGTCAGCTGAGCCACATGTCACCAACAGGCCAGAAGGCTTCTTCACACCAAGGCTGTTTACAAAAGTAACAGGAGATAGATAGGACAAACCTATGGGCCAGCATTTGTTGAGCCTCTGCTTGTGCCACATCTGCCAATGTCTCATTGCCAAAACAAGTCACATAGCCAGAGTCAACAGCTAACAAATGTCAGTGCTGTCACCATAAAAATCCATTACAATTATTTAAGCATCTCGTAGTGTCCCTAAACTTTACATGTGCTATGTTTCTGCAGCAACTGTGTTGCTTCTAAGGGAGGATTCAACAGCCCATGCAATCTACAAGATGGACTGTGGATCATAATGCATCTTCTGCTTGGAAACACAAGTCTAGGGCTCCTTTCTCACAGGTGTGGGTGATGCTGCCCTTGTGTTGCTCCACTATTAGCTGTTTATACCCTGCCTCCACTGCCATAGGGCAGATAAGCAGATATGATATCAACCCTTATCACGGTAGCCACTTGGAATATAGTAACCCAAATCTGGTAAGTGCTGTAGGCACAACTCACAAACTTTTAACATTTGCCCAAACCTTTCAGGTTTCACACAGAGAAACGAGATCATAAAGAGCAGATGACTTGCTTTAATTAAGTCAAAGGACAAGAAGATGACATAAGTAAGTTTGATGTGCAGACCTTTCAGTAGTCAGAGAAATATACTTTTAATAAAACATTCAAGTTGATCGTGTGGTTCAGTCCTGATTTCCTGGACCCCCATCTTCTAAGTTATTGCTTTAATTTATATCTTTCACATCTGTCTTCCAGCTAGCATCTGGTGCCACACATCTGTAATCTCAGGCTGAAGCAGGAGAATATCAGAAGTTCATGATTAGTTTGAGCTACACAGTTAGAATCAGTATCCCATCCCCATAAAAATATGTGTATTCTAGTCACAGATTTTAGATGGAAACTTCCCTGACTCATAAATAAGATTCAAAATACATTTATAATTCTTACCTCTTATTCTTCAAACACTTGATAGGATCCTGTTTTATCCTTGCAATTTCCTTCCTGACAGGGATGGGTTCCAATGAAAAAGGAGTTAATGACAGACACAAAGTGGTATTTCTGAATTCTCCTCACTCACAACTTCAACAAGAGCCTCCTGAGTCTGACCCCATCAAATAAGCCCTGATGTTGAGGAATTTCAGCACTATTATTGCTTTTGCATGTCAGTCACCTTTGGAAATGTTTCTGTTCTGATTTAGTTACCTATTATTCTGAGCCTCAGAACCACTTCAGTTGCAGCACTTTGAGATCTGGGACATCTTTTCCCCAAAGTAATCTCTTAGGGTAGATTTGAGCTATCCTCTGAAAGGAGAATTTTGCAATTGCACTCTAAAATGGACTAAAGGGCAAGATACTGAAAATAAAACTACTTTCATCCTCTTATAAACGCCAAGTGAGTCTGTCAGAAAAAAAAACACAGGAACACCAGAACAAGAAAAGGTCAAAAACCCTGGGCCACCTGGGGCCACTCAGAACTCCAAGGCCTCCCAAGTCCCTAAGTCCTCTCTTACCTATGAGCTGCACCGTTGTGAAGCCATGAGAACTCTAAACAGCTACAAATCACTAATAAGCCTGTACAAAAAGACACTGAAATTCCAAATTTGCCTTTACCAAGTGAAGGGTGTGCTAACAGGAGGGAATATAAACAGAGCATGCCGAGAGATACATATGCAAGGGACTAACACACCAATTCAAACGCTTGTCAGACATCTCTTCAGAGTGTCTGACAGCAGGAAGCCAATTACTTGAGAAAGAATGAAGTTTGTTTTATGGGCTTGATATAACAAACTCAGCCCCTTCATCGGAACATCAAGGGAGAATTTTACATCTCCAGTGGAACCAGCAGAGATCTCAGTGGATGGTCTCGAGTTTGCCTTAGAGGTTAAAGCTATGAGAAATGGAAGGAATAAATAGGCTTCTTCATTCACTAAAATCAGCTCTTGTGATTAATCTGTGGCACTCAATTTGTGATAACCTTCAACACTGGCCTCAGATTACACTAGCTAATGCTATAACATAATGTCTGGCCTCAGCAGTGCCTTAAGATCTCAAATGTGACAGGCTTTTAATGCTATTGGCATTGGTAGTCCATCATCTTCCACAGAGACACGTAGGTAAAACTGAAGAGTACCACTCTCCATTTCATGATTTACAGACATCATTATTATTATTTAATAAAGTGATATTCTCTACAATCTCTTGAAAGTCTGCATATGAAAAAATTGTTTTCATTAAAAGTTCATCTTTGCTTTGATTTGAAACAAAAAATACCTACTTTTGTTTATCTCTCGCTTTCCACTATATTCAAAGGAACACAGAGTGGGATCCTTAATTACTTCACACACTATGCTTGGTTAAATACTGTTGTAAAGTGCCTCCCTGTGCTCCAGAACACCTGCCAGACAAGAGCAGGACTTCCCATGACAAGAACAGACTTGGCCATCTAGGATGATAGAAATGTCTGGCTAGCCCCTGAGCACAGTGTTCAATGTTTGTAATTGTCCCAGAAAGCCACTTTGACTCAGTCGTTTGTCTATAAGAATAATGCACTACACATTTAAAGCAAACTTTAAAAGCCCTACCATGTCAATTGCCAAATGTTTCTTTAAACAGTGACAAAAAGAATGAAAAGGAAGGAACCCATTTCCCCTTCCTTTGAACTTTGGTTATCATGTCAGCAACACGCTGACTTTTCTCCTTCTGAATTCCAGTTTCTAGTGTGATGCTATCATTAGCCATGGTTTACCTCATTACACTGATTACTTATTTTCCAAACACTTGGGAAGCTTCTAGTTATCTTTTCATGATTAATTTTTACATTCATTACACTGTGGTCAGAGAGAATGTGATGTGGTCCATCATATCTCAGTTTTTGATTATAATCACGTGTGGAGAGCATGCTCTGTATGAATTTAATATCTGAAGCTGGTTAGCATTTGTTTCAGCTATACTACAGTTTGAAGAGAGCAATATTCTAAGCATTTTAGTTAGCTCGAGTATATTAAGCATATTGTTCAATTCTCTATCTTTAAGTACTTTTTCTATGCATGTTTAATAAAATATACGCACTGGGATGGTAGAAGTGGCTCAGCAATTCAGAGTGTTAGATATTTTTCTAAAGGACGAGGGTTCAGTCTCCAGCACTCATGTCAGGCATCTCAAACTACTTGTAATTTCAGCTCTCAGAGTCCAATGCCTTCTTCCAAACCTCCATGAGTATCTGTGCACATGTGTTCTATAATCATGTGCATGTGTGCATTCGAGCATTGTGCGCACGCGCGCGCGCGCGCACACACACACACACACACACACACACACACACACACACACACACACACGAATAAAATAAATTATATGTGTATGTGTGTTATAATTACCTAAAACTATTATAGTCTTGTATTTTCTTTTCCCATAAGTTTTACTTTATACATTTTGAGATGTGATATTGTATCTATACAAATCTGTTGGTGTTGCTACTCAGCTAAATAACCATTTCATTACCAGGAAATGTCCCTCTAAACATTTGTTTCATGCTCTTTTACTTACCAAAACAACTTTCATTTGGCTAATATTAGCAAGACATACCTTTGACATCTTACTCTCAACCTTTCTCCATTGTTTTTGTTTTAAATGCTAGAGATTAAAGCCCAGGGCCTCAAATATGTCAGTCAAGAATTCCACCTCCAACTTTGCCAACTCCTATACATTTTTTTATATATATTTTAAGATGTTATTCTTTTTTTCTTTATTAGTTCAAGTTAGGAACAAGCTTGCTTCAAATGTCAGTGACTTCTCCCTCTCCCTCTCCCTCCCCTCCCCCCCAACCCCCCACCAGTCTCTATGCCCTCTCCCCTCTGCTCCCCAGGGAGGAAAGGGCCCTCCACAGGGGCTCCCCAAAGTCCACCACATCATCCTGGGCCTGGCCTAGGCCCTCCCCCATGTGTCCAGGCCAAGAGAGCATCCCTTCACGTGGGATGAGCTCTCAAAATCCCTTCTTACACCAGGGAAAAATACTGATCCACTACCAGGGGCCCCATAGATTGCTGAGGCCTCCTCGTTGACATCCATGTTCAGGGGTCTGGGTCAGTACTGTGCTGGCCTCCCAGACAGCAGTCTGGGGTCCATGTGCTCTACCCAGCCCTGTGGTTACAAGTGTGTGCTGCTGTACCCAGCTTTTACATTGGTGCTAGGGATCAGAACTCATGATTTCATGCTTATGGAGCACTGAACTCTTTGCCCATTGAGCCATCTTCTTGGTCCCATATAAAGTTTTTTGAAATTCTAGTTGGAAATTATCTATCTTTTGATTGGAATAATCTTTTCATTTAGTGCACTTATTGATAGCTAGAAATTCAAACCTACTATCTTATTGTATATTTTCCATTTTTTCCCACATGCCTTATCTTCCATTTGCTCTTATTTCTTGCCTGATTATTTTATATGATCCCATTTACCCTATATTATCTAATTTTTATATTTTATATGTATTTTAAATTATTGTCTATTTTTACACTTGTTTATTTACTGTGAGTGGTGTGTGTGTGTGTGTGTGTGTGTGTGTGTGTGTGTGTGTGTGTGTACATGCACATTCCAGAAGATAACTAGTGAAAGCTGATTCTCTCCTTCCACTTTGTGAGTCCCAGAGTCAAACGAGTCTCTTGTGCTTGGCAGCAAACATTCTCATCAAGTGAACCATCCATCACTCATGCAACTTCTATTGTTTTAGGAGCTACCCTAAAATAAAGCCTGTAATTTTTACTTCTGCCAGGACATAATGAAAGAACATTGAAACTGGGTTTTCACTTACTTTTTCTCTAGATATTGTGACATGATGCAGAAGCATCATTATCATACATACTACATATTTTCTTTAATTCACCCAACTGTTGATCCACTTTATACTTTTTCCCCCTTCTTAACTCAATACCACACCCCATTCCACTTTACTAAGACGCCATGCACAGGCAACATGCCTTAGATAGGGTTCTTCTGAACTTGTTGCTTATGATACTGTCTAGCCTGCTCACAAGAAAGCTACACATCTTTATTTCCAACCTCTAGATGTATAGGACCCTCTGGCTAGAGCCTTTGTCTACTGCTCTATCTTCAGGAGCACCACACACAGCCTCTTGCCTTTAGGATTTTCTAAGGTAAAACCTGATCTCTGGCTTTACGCTTCAGAGAAGGCAAGTTGGTCTTCTTCCACTCTCTAGACTGGGGTATGCTCTTATGATATCAGTGAGACAAACAAGCTTCTGCACCTCATCCAACAGAGTGAGATATAAAACTCTCCTCAGACTAAAGCCACACACTTTGTTTCAATCCTCTTTTTACCTCAGAGACTAGGAGGAATCGCTCCTTTGCTCTTAACCCATGATGAGAATAAGAGATGCAAAACTCTAATTTATTTATCTACAAAGTTCAGAAAATCAGACTATAATCATCAAAAAAGATCAGATAAGATATTTGTTTTCTGTTCCTTAATTGAACATCACATGTGGCATAGTTTATTAAAGATAAAGATTTACTGTCCTCATGATTAACAGGATGCAAAATTCAGAATCAAATGGCTATATGAGGTAAGGTCCTTCATTTGGTGGGGGCTCTTTATAGCCTCTAAGATGACAAGGCATCCATTGTGAGGCAGTGAAAACTTGATAACTTTGTCTTAGAAGGCCACTAATATAATCATGCATATCAAGTCCTAACTGCTTCCCAAAGGTGTAACCTTCGAATATCATTAGCAGAACTCTGGGAATTAAACTCCAATGTGAGCTTTGGAGAATATAAACACTATAGCAATAGGTGAAGGACTAAGGAGTGTTTTCTAATTCCTTTCCTGCCAATCCCCATTTTAAAAGTGTTTCCGTCTTCAATAATGAATACAGTATTACTACACTTGTTCTTTATGCTTTCACAGAACTCAGGAATTTTGTACTCATTTTTAACACAAAGTGCCACAAGATGCTGTGAATTATTAATTATTTGATTCCAAGACATTATTTTTTAAAACTAAAATGTTTAAGTTAATAGAACTATTTTCTCTGGAGAGGAAGATTTTGAAGTTTATAAAAGACTCGGGGAAAATAGGCAATTACTAAACAGTTGGCATTGCCTTCCTGCTGAGTGACAGAAAAACAGCATTAACATCTGACTTTAAAAATATTTTTATGTTAGGAGGTACATTGAACTAAGCTGCCTTCTCTGTTTACAAACATGGGCCACTAGCTTATGTCTGAATTTCAGGATACAATATACAATATATACAATGTACATCCATGTTTTTCTTTCCATTTTTTTCTTTTTCCTGCCCATCCCCATCCTCCTTCTCCCATCTCTTTCTCTCTTTCTCTCTCTCTTCTCTCTCTCTCTCTCTCTCTCTCTCTCTCTCTCTCTCTCTCTCTCTCCCTCTCTCCCTCCCTCCTTCCCTCCTCTATCACTCTGTTCAGATGCTGAGAATTACGTATGTAAAGCATATGCTTGGGTTCCTGAACTACATGTCCAGTCCTTGTTTCTCGTTTCTTTCTTACTGATTCAGAAACATTTACTGAGTATGGACCTCCTAATAGTACTGACTTGTAAATGAAATAAGGATTTATAAGAGATCGTCACTTCTCTCAAGGATTTTGTAGATTAATGGGAGAACTAGAAAAATAAAGAAATCATTAATATTTAGCTGGATAGTGATGGATATATGTAGAGTTCTCAAAGAGCCCCAAAGAAAACAACTGTCATGTGCTTCCTGAAGTGGGTACTGTTCATGTTGTCTTAGAAATCAAGTAAAAATCAGCCCAACAGTCTTCAGTTTTCTATCCTGGGTAATTAAACAGAGAGATGGTGGTGGTGCCAATAAAGTGGGAAATGTATTGGAAGTTTTAGAAAGAATTATCATTAACTTAATCTTGGAAGTCGTTGGCTTCTGCTGTTGGCACAAAGGAACAATCCTGGTTGTTGCATACCAGGACATGTAAGGATAGAACTTAGAGGAACAGAGACTAGAAGTACAAGTTTTAAAGTAATCAACACTTAGTTGGTATTATCGTTTAAATATCAATGTCCACCAAAGGCCATGTGTTAAAAGCATAGTTTATCACATTATTACACCAAATCTTTTTTTAAGTTTTTTTATATATAATGTATTTATTCTTTTACATTTCATTTTACATTCCAATCACAGTTCTCCCACCCTCCCCTCCTCGAGTCCCACCTCGACTATCCCACTTAAACCAGTTCTTAGTGGCTTATCTTTACAACCAGGATTAGTGATTCTGTGAAACCTCATTGGCAAAGTATTTTATTGGTTGGGTTTGTGTGTTTGTTTATTTGTTTGCAGTAAATAACAATTAACAAAGAGACACACAATTGCTTAAAGTGTAGAGAGCAAGAGACTGCAGAGTGACCAACCCTATTGGGACATCTATATCTCTCCTCCTCTTCCCCAGGATCGGGGATCATCATTGAAGAGGAGGCGAGAGAACGATTTTAAAAGCCAGAATGGTGGATGATTACAGCAAACCAGTGTTTTCCTGACACAACAGGGCAGGTTCACATATGAACTCACAGTAGTTGTGACATCACTCACAAGCCCGATGCAAACTCCAACCAGAAAAAAAGCCAGCATGGAGAGAGGATGTGGGCATGAAGTCTGACCCCTAGACCTAGAATATTAGCAAGTGATGGCTGCTGAGAGAAACGGAGCTAGTTTGCTTTAAGTATGTGACTCCAGGTAGACTGGGGATAGGCTGGGAGGGGTAAGTAGGGGAGGCAGGAAGACAGGTGGGAGGGAGAACTGTGACTGGAATGTAAAATGAAATTTAAAAGAATAAAGAGGGGAAAAAAAAGGATGTGACTGCTGGTAGGTAGGTCATGCTCCACTTGATAGCCACAACACTGAGTTTGTAGGTGGTGAAAACTGAACTCAATAGATTAAAAAAGAAAAAGTGAAGACACCAAGTTGAATGGGTGTGGAAGATATGATCAAAATACAAAGTTTGAAATTATTGAAAAATTAATAAAATAATCTTAAAAGAAAAAGCATGAGTCCACAAAGCAGCACTATTGGGAAGTGATAGAATTTTAAGGCATGGGCCCTAGCTGGAGGATGAAGACATTAAAAGTCACTCTTGAAGTGTGCATTTGTACCCTCAGTGTGTGTTCATGTTCTGCCCTCCACTTCCAGACACTAAAATCAGAACGTCTCTACGCTACCACACACTCCCTGCTATCATGTTCTACCTTCTACCTCCTCACATGTGCAAAATGAATGGAAACAGCCAACCCTAAACCAAAACCTTTCAAACTGTGAGCCAAAACAAAATCTTTCCCCTTACAAATTTATTTTCTCAGTTATTTTGTCATAGTTGTGAATGATTAACAAGGAAAATCAATATAGAAAACTAGGGGTGTCCCTTTAACTATACTTGACTACGTGGGTCAGAAGCCATTCAGGTTTGTTTCTGGGGCAAATTTGGAAAGGTTTGCAAAGTGAATGGAAATGAGAACTTTATTGGAATTTGGACTAACTGTTTCACACTCTGACAAAGAACCTGTCAACATTTTGTTCATACCCTAAGACTTCATGTGAATCTGGCTTTATCTGGCAGAGGAAATTTTAAGGGAGCACCACACACTGCAGAAGCATGGGTATTGTTTTTAGCCAGATTTCCAGAAAGAATTGGCATCAAAGGGCAGAGGAAAGAGATTAGAAAACTTGTAATCTGGCCAGAAAGAAGTACACATAAGGCTTTGGTCAAGGATGTGGTAATTACTAAAAAGAAGCCAAGTGCCTTGAACTAGAACAACAGCTTTGACAGTCTCAGGGATTGACCAGACCCCATCCCTGAAAGAGAAGACTCAAGGGTATAAAAGGATGAACTCATTTCAAAAATTTTGCTTTCAAGAGAACATCACAGACCATCTTTCTGGTGCAGGGTTGCCTGGGGAAACTGTTTGCCTAAAATTTACTTCCCTATCTTCAGCTACACAAGCACTAAGAGACTGCTGACACCATGCTCACAGCAGACCCAGCTGCTTCTCAAGCTTGTGGGAGACACAGACTATGAGAATTGTGTCATCACAGAATCAAACACCATGATTTAAAAAGAAAACCTGACAGCTAGAATAGCTTGTAGCAGGATCATAGTCCTTCCACTAGTATATAATCTTAAGTGGTATTTGTAGCTATGAGTTTGAAGCCAGAGATACAATGAACATCCCAGGAAGTTAAAGATACCAGGAACATGAAACACTACTAAGAAGAGTCATATTAAAAAAAAAAAAAAAAAAAAAAAAAAAACCAACCCAACAGAGTGACTGGACTAAATCCAGCAAGGGCATGAGAGCAATGCTACACAAACCCTTTGGAGTTCACATGATGCCATCACATGCCCCTGACACCGAACATGAAGTTACAGTATGTAATAGTCACCATGCTGGATTTCAGTGTTGCTTTGGTCTAATTTTTGCTTCTGTCTCTTTCAGAGAATGGTTACTCTGTTTTTAATGTTACCTTGGAAGTGTGTAACTTCCTTTTGATTTTTATAGGATCCCACAGCTAAGAATTTGTCTTGTGACTCAGAGGAGACTTAAGACATAGCCTATTGACCAATGCTGGAGCTGTTAAGACTTTGGTGACTTCTAGAAAAAGACAGAAAGCATTTTGAGTTAAGAGATGGACATGAGCTATTGATGGGACATGAACAGAATGCTACACTTTGAATCTCATAAGCTCCCCTTCCAAGGGCCAGGTACTAAAAGCTTCGTCCCCAAGGCAAAACTGGTGGTAGACAGGGGAGCACTTTAGAGGTAACCCTGAGTTAGACGAAGGGATTACTGGCAGCATTTCTTTATTAGTCGATATTAGGACCTCAGTTCCTCCTCTTCCTCTCTTGCCTCCAGACACCGTGACAAGCAGCTTTATTCCACCCTGTTCCTGTTGCCATGACACACTGACTGGCCATATACCCAAAGCACTGAAGCTAAGCTACCACAGACTGAAACCCTTGAGCCATGATCTAAAATGTTTTGTTTTTTCCCCTGGGGGTTTCCTTCGGCATTTTATCATATAGACAAAAAGCTGACAAACACAGTATTGAAATATTGAGCTGATAAAATCAAGAGAGACTATAGGGTGAATTTATGTCTTGCAGAACCTGATGGAAAGAGTGGATTTTCTCCCAAGACAGAAAGTATCCAGGATTTCCTGGCTGGGTCAGTGAGTCCTGCAGCTCATTTTAAGAAAGCTCAGAGGCCGGGACATACAAGTTCTAATAAAGGAGGTGATTTGATGGAAAACCCCTGAGCCCTGATTTGAAACACTGATGCTCAGGATAGCATGCCAAACAAAACCAGAAAAAGAGGCTGGAAGAAGCTGGTTTTCCTAAACTAAACACAGTTGGGTTTTTTATAACTGTTTAACTATGTATTACCTGTCTTTTGACTTACACCGTCAATAAAACATATTTTCACAGAATCCAAAACCAGAGGCAATTTTGAAATATACATGTGAAATGGAGTTGGATCTATTCATATCACAGCTCCTGAGAATATATCAACCTAGAAATAATGAGTTCCAGTTTGTATGGATGTTTACAGCTCAAGAGAAATTGCCTTTTTTATAAAGTTTTCCCTTTCTTTAGGTTGCCAGAGCATTGTGCACATGCTTCTACCATAAAACTCATTCCATGCCTTGCTGTTAACAAGTTGACCTAACTCCTTCAAAATATCAGTGTCCTTCCAGACTTCGATTGATTGATTTGGATTCATCTTTGCCTTGCTTTCCCCAGTTCCACCGAAACCCCTCAGACTTGATAAATACTTGTAGAACTGGTAAGAATTCTACATCTGTGGTGGTTTTAAATAACCCCAATAGACTCATATGTTTGAACACTTGGTTCCCAGTTGGCAGAACTATGGGAAGAATTAGGGGGTATGGCCTTGTTGTAGGAAGAGTGTCACTGGACATAGGCTTTGAGGCTTCAAATGCCCATTCTCTCTCTCTCTCTCTCTGTCTCTCTCTCTGTGTCTCTCTCTGTTTCTCTCTCTGTCTCTCTCTGTCTCTCTCTGTCTCTGTCTCTCTCTCTGTCTCTCTGTCTCTCTCTCCCCCTCTCCCTCTCCCTCTCCCTCTCCTCTCTCTCTCTCTCTCTCTCTCTCTCTCTCTCTCTCTCTCTCTCTCTCTCTCTCTCTCTCTCTCGGCTACTGTTCCAGTGATATGCCTGCCTGCTTGCTTAGTGACATACTCACCACCATGGTGATCATGGACTAACTCTGAGGAACCATGAGCACCAATAAATGTCTTCTTTTGTAAGCTGCCTTGGTCATGGTGTTTCCACATAACAATAAAAAGTAACTAAGACAACACCTAATCACAGAATCTTCACACACCTGAAGCAGAGATCAAAGTAGAGAAGGCAAGAAGGCAATGGAAGCCAGAGGTTCCAATTGCCTCTCTCCAGTGGAAGGCCAATGCTTCTTTTTTTCTGCAACAGTTGGCCACAAGCATTAAAGAAATGTTGCTAAGCACCCCAGGTCACCATTCCACATGTCCCATGTTATGTGACATGTCATGCTATGGAATTAAAAAAAAATGAATCTAGAGGGTAGAGACAATTCTACATATGAAAATGATGTCCTAGACAAAAGAAAACTGTCATTTATACAAAGCAAAGCCAAAACACATGTTTGCACAGGAAAAAAATCATCTCAGAGGTCATAAACCCAATCCTTAATATTAAATAAATCCACAAAAATCAAAATCATACATGCAGGAATTACATCACAGGTTGGATTTGTTTGTTGTGTACCTCAGTAACTGAGGCTTGCACAAACTATGTCTCAAAACAGTCCTCATGTGCCTGAAGGGAAGCCATTTTCTGACCTTTGCAGATTTACATTCCTTCCTAGCAGGAAGTGGATCAGAATGTCAGACATATTTTCAGAAGAAGGTTTGCTTTGGTCTCTTGTTGATGCAGTCATTACCTAGCGCCAGTAAATCTTCACTCAGTGTTTACAAGGAGAGCACTTTTGGCTCACATTCCTGTGCACAACACGTCTAAGTCTGTTGCAATATCAGACAAGGTACTTCTGATTCTGTGTTGTGTTTGTTTTTCTCATTTTATTGGTTTTTCCATCCTGATGTATGTAAAGAACACTTAAACCCTGAAGCCTCACAATCTAAATCTTGGAGTAAAATTAAAACCAGGTAGAGACCAGTTTGAAACTAGCCCTTACTTGAAGTGAGTGCCTGGAAGTAAACTGAGGATAAGCTCATACCAACTGTGAGCTGCCCAGACAGCCTGGCTTTCACAGTGTTAGAGGGAAGCCTGAGGCCTGATACTGCACAGGGCCAGGGCATCTCTGAGGGATACAAATCAAAGCCTCTCCTACCAGGAATCTCTCTCTCTTTCTCTCTCTCTCTCTCTCTCTCTCTCTCTCTCTCTCTCTCTCTCTTTCTCTCTCTCTCTCTCTCTCCCTCCCTCCTTCCCTTTGTGTGTCTATATGTCTCTTTCTCTGTCTCTGTGTGTGAATCTTTCTGCCTGCCTGTCTCATTTTAATGAATTTAGTTAAAATATAATTGTATCACTTTCCCTCTTCTTTTCCTTCTCCCTGACTCCTTTCATTCCCCCAAATTAAGAGCCTCTTTTTCTTTATTTTGCACACACACACACACACACACACACACACACACACACACACACACACACACACACTGCATACCTATATAAATACAACCTGCTAAGTCCATTTGAGTTGTTTGTGTGTATACCATTTCAGGGCTGACAACTTGGGCTCATCTCTGGAAGAGGCTAATTCTCCCTCACATGGTGATCTTTAGTTGTCTGCTTTAGAGTCCTTTGGCTAAGGGTGGACCCTGTGAAGTGTCCCCCTTCTGTGTTAGCATGCCTATTGGCACTGTCATTTTGTTCAAGTCTTGTTGATGCAGACATTTCTAGCAAAGACTTTCACAGTACTTCTGGTAGTCTGACTTTTACCATCTTCCTACCACCTCTCTCTCCCCCTCTCTTTCCTTCCTTCTTTCCTTTCTCTTTTTTCTTCCTTCCTTTCTTCCTTCATTCCTTCCTCTTTGTTCCTTTCTTTCTTTCTTTCTTTCTCCCTTCCTTCCTTTCTTTCTTGAGACAAGATATCTAACTCTCCTGTAGCCCAAGCTGGCCTTGAACTCATCACATAGCTAAGAATGTCTTGAATTCCTGGTCCTCCCTCTGCACACCTATCAAGTGTTGGGGATATTGATGTGCAGAGCTGGAGACCAAGTCCAGGGCTTCCCACATGCTCACAAGCTCTCTACTAACTGAACTACAACTACCTGTATAAAAACCAAGGAATCAGTTTGTCATAAACACGGAAGTCAACAGAATAGACATGGCACAGAAACAGAGCAGCTGTGTGAAACTGAGCATCTTGTGTTTCTCTCGAGCTGCGTTTCAGCTATGGGAAGATCAATTACTGCAGGGCAAAAACACAGTCCCGAGGATGGACAATGGACAGTTGGATTTGCTTTAATAAGCCCAGGCCTCTACTGGAATGTCCTTACATTCCTCTCACTATCCTGTCACATGACAAATGCTTACCTGTCAGAGAGGTCCCAGTTCATATATCTTCCACGCTGTAAGAAGTTTCCATAACACTGCCTAAAGAATTCATTTTCTCTCTTTTTTGTGTGTTCCCTTTAGTCTCTCTTCAGAGAATGTCTCCCCCACCAGTCCAAGAGAACTATGGGAAGTAGATTCATCATTGTCTTCCCTGAGCTTGACATCATGGGTGACACAAAATTTCCTTAATGACTATCTGTTGAGTCAGTCCAAGTGGCTCACAACAGCAACAACAAAAATCCAGACGCCCAGATACTTAAACTCCACAGACAACTAATAGAGCTCTGCTCTCCATATTTAAAATCCAGTCTGAAATTAGGCAGGCAAGCGAGAACATAGTGCTGCTCGGAATCAGTTTTTCAGGCTGCAATCCAAAGAGAAGCTAGAATGGAGGCAATCGAGAGGATTTTTTAAGAAAATAAGGTGAAAAAATAATCCACCCTTTTGGCTGATTTTCCAAAGAGGTTTTAGCAATGGACATGTTTTTTCATTAAAAAAAAAAAAGATTGAAAATATTTATCCTGAAGTGTCCCCATGTGCTACATAATGATATACACCCACGTTAGTTTTCCAGAGCGCATAAGTAAGGAGCTGAGGCATTGCCTCCCACTCAGATCCTGCTCAGTCCTGTTTATGAGCAGCCACTTAACACTGTTCTTTAGAAGGAACCAATTTCAAACAAGGGACGCACGGATGGCTGCACAGATTGCCATGGACACTGTCCAAATGTCACTTCACAGTGTGATAGGGACCTGAAGCTTACTGAAAAGAGTCCATTTCTTTTCTATAAATCCATTTTCAAACGTACATTTAGGTATGTCCTGGGTTAATAGAATTACTCAAATGCTGTATAATTTGAATAACCTTTTCCACAAGAGTCTCTTCATTCTCTATGAAGAGGCCTACATGATGCTCTATATTATGCGTAACAGTGAAAGCTCACAAATACACGGACACATGCGCATACACACACACACACACACACACACACACACACACACACACACACACACACACACACACGCTCACCAAGCTGGAAGGCTGTCAGTTAAGAATGATCATTCTCATCATAGGCACTGCCTGCAGTTCAATCATGAACCAGATGAACCAGCACCAAGTAGGTTTAGTTCAGTTACCAGTTGGATTGCGTGACAGATATCTAGTAGCATCCCAACTCCTATAATTGAAGTCTTGTTTGACTTGATTCTGAATTTCTTCTACATACTAAATATGGGCTAAAGATAGGTCATAACATCATAGAACATCTTCTCGACACTACCTCTAGGGGATTATGCTGAAGTCACAAACTTGGGCTATTGAAAATGACTTTTTTTTTCCTTGGAGTTGGATTTCTTCACCTTCTTTTTTTTAAAATTTAATTTTTTGGTAAATAGGTATTTTTGGTCTTTCTTTTTTTTCCCAACTTTTTTGTTTGAATTAGAAACAGGATTGTTTTACATGACAATCCCATTTCCCTTCTCCCACCCATCCTCCCCTACCGCCCCCCCAACTAAAACCTTATCTGTCACATATCTTTTCTGCTCCCCCTGGATGGTGAGGCCTTCCATAGGGTGTCATCAGAGTCTTTCATTTCTTTTTGGGATAGGGCCTAGGTCCACCCCCGTGTGTCTTGGCTCAGGGAGTATTCCTCTATCTGGACTGGGCTCCCAAAGTCCACACCTACGCAAGGGATAAATACTGGGCTTCTACAGGAGGTCCCATAGATTTCTGAGGTTTCCTCACAGAAACCCATGTTCCTTGGGTCTGGATCAGTCCCATGCTGGTATCCCAGCTATCAGACTGGGGAGCAAGAGTTCCCTGATGATGTTCAGGTCAGCTGTTTCTGTGGGTTTCACCAGCGTGGTCTGGACCTCTGTGCTCTTCACTGGTCCTTCTCTGCATCTGGGTTCCAGTTCAGATCGGTGATTAGTTATGGGTGTCTGCTTCTACTTCCACCAGCTGCTGGATGAAGGCATACAAGATAACAAGAATGGAGATAACATAATAGAGGGAGACTTTTTGGTTTACAGAGAAATCAGGAACTAGGGAAATGTCTGGAGATCTACAAAGATGACACCAGCTAACTATCTCAGCAACAGAGGAGAGGCTACCTTAAATGCCCTCCACTGATTATGAGATTGGTGACTGACTTATAAAATGACTTTTCTTAGATATGGAAACATCTTATTGTTGCTTTTAGAGCTCCAGTGGATAGGTACCACTTTCCCCAAACCCTCCACCAACACCTAAAACCTTATAGAGTTGTGATCTTTGGTGACTTGCTTACCCCTACAGCCTAAGGATAGGACTCCAGTGAGGGTAGGATGACTACTTGGCACAAACCTCTTAAGTTCTCATTAAGTACACGGAGGATGAGTCTAAATATGGGCATCTGCCAGGGCATATGGAGCCTCCTGTAGAGAAACAAAGAGGAATTAGAAGAATATCGGAAAAAATTCAGCCTTTCCCAGGTGTTTCCACAGCTTAATTATGCCTTTATCAGCATCCATTTCCTCCAGGTGCTTAGCGTCATTGTGGAAGCCTCCTTCATGTACAGAAGAGACTAAATCACACACGTACTTGCCATACAAATTATCTTTCTTTCTTCCATTAATGACACAAGAGAGCAATGACTCAGCTTGTACTTACGAACAAAGAAAAGAGTTGAGCAGTTGTCCAATGACACTAATCAGAGTTAGCAGAAAATATGTATAATTCATTTTCTACCTTTTTCCTTAGTTGAAATGTTTTGACCGGAAAATCAGAAAATTATTTCAGGTTTACAGCTCATTAGTCTTATGTAAGCATCAGTTCACTTTCACTAAAGATAAGAGTTTCCTCCAAGGCTTTCATGCAATCATTTATGCTTAATAAGTGAAGCCCGAAAGTAGATTCTCAACAAGAAACATGAAGACATGTATGTACTATTGTGTTGCCTGGCAACTTTACAAAATGTAGATGGCACGTTTAAATCGAATAGAGATTTAGAAAGAGTGAGTGGAGGCATTCACAGATGATGTAAATGAAAACCACGGCCAGAATGATCTGCAAAAGTAAACACAGACACAGCATCTACTATGTGTATGTGAACGTAGACATGCAGGTATGCATTTTATATGTATGCATGCGACACAGTTGAAAAGAGATCTATAAATGTGTCTGTACAGAGTTCCCCCCAATTCACATCTTGTTTCCCATCCTTTGAGTCCTTAGAGCATTTGAAAAGCAATAATACAGAGAAAAAGAAGTAACTTTAAAAACTATGTCAAAGTTGTGTTGTTTTGTTTTTCAGTTTAAAATAAGCCATGGTGTTCAGTTTCTCTCCACCCAGGATGAAATGATGTCCATTTGAATGCTTCAAGAAGATGTTTTGGTTTTGTGGGGATAATTGGCTCTCAACAGCCATAGTAATTAACAGCATCAGGTACCTCAGGCAGCATTTGGTGACCCATTGCCTATCCACTTGTGAGCAAATGGGAGAGTGCAAGGGTGGTGGGGACAGATGGGAAGGAGATACAAGTGTCTCGTTGGCACCTTGCATAGATGCCACCTGCTGTTGTTCTTTTCTCTGTCCCCATCATTAGTGCCTCTGGCTTCAAAGCTAGGTCTGAAGAGCCCATGGGCAAGTACAGCTGCTACCAGCTGTGCAGGCTGCCCTTCCCATCTCCAGCTCCACTCACTTGGCACCCGCTGGCACAGAGAAGGGATTTCTGTGCTGAGTCCTTCAATGTCTGGACATGTTGGTTTCAGAGTTGAGGATTTTTGTTCTGCAACAATAACAACTCAATAGGGCTGTAGCTGGGGTTTAATTGGGCATAAAGACAAAATGTGAAAAGACCCAGCTGTACCTCACAGGGAGAAGTCCAGAGAGTTACTATAATGAGACGTACCTTTCAACATGACGCTCCGTCTGGTGGTCACACCAAGACCCCAGATGTGACAGAAGTCATGGAAAGGATTGAAAAGAGGGGACGTTAGAGAAAATGGAAATAACACGAAAAGAGAAAGAATAGGAAAAGCAATAACTACTAAGAAATCTAATTCAAACCCTTAGATGTAACTGGAGTAGTGGGTTAACAGAAGGTCAGAAACAGCACAAGAGGCTGTGAGCTTTGGGTCAGTGTAACTCCCATTTTACAAATGAGAATCCATGGGCTACAAAACAAAGTGACTGAATGCAACAGCCAATAAATACCATACTTTGTTTTAAATCCAAATAGTCCCTTGGGAAGCCCCCTGCCATCCCCAACTGCTGCCCCCAGGAGTCTCTCAACAGAGTTCTGCTGTTCTGGGCAACTGATGTCTCTCAGAATATCTTTCAACATGTCACTGAACTTCAGATTCCATCTCTAAAAACAAAAGTGTCCATTCCAAGCCTGGTAACAGCTTCCTCCCCCAAAATTACCTAACAAATGTATTTAAAATGTGGGTGTTTGGATCTCTTCATAAATCTAATAAATCCAAATCTCTGTGGCAAGGTGACCATGGTTCAATTATTAATTTCCGTCCAGAAAGCTGAGGATGGAGCTTCTTTTACATGTAGAATCCTGTGGCTCTGATGGTAGATATGGTACCCAAGAAAATCTCTGTATATTCAAATTTGCTTCCCTAAAAGAACACTGGAAGTCATTGTATGTAGTGAAAATTATTTCTAATCACGAGAAGTAATTTTGATGACTTTGTCTTATTTCCAAGATCCAGTTCCTTCTTGAAGGGTAAACAAAGATTGATTTTCATACAGTCAGGGAGTAAAAACATCAAATTCAGGACTCTTCTAAAAAAACACCCTAGGCCACATAGCATTTTTGAAATTAGACCTCTATTGGGATGATTTTAAAGAAGCCCATACTCTTTGGTGAAAGTGGATGGTTTTTGATTGGGTGCCTAGCCTTTAACAGCTGAGCCACTTCTCTGGCCCATGCATATTTAAAACAAAAACAAAAAACAAAAGTTGATCATCTTGATTCTACTTTCCAAATGGCAAATTACATTAGTTTGAGTAAGATGAAATTACTTGTTACTTGTAAAAACGGTAATTTCCTGTGGTTCAACTTAACTTGTGTATGTTTTTGTGCTTTTACACTGGTTGATGTTAGTTCTTATGACTACAACATTTAAATGCCTACTTGCTTTATCCTTATAATGTAATATAATATAATATGATATGATGTGGTGTGTGTGTGTCTGTGTGTCTGTGGGTTCTCCATATATGAGTTGATGATAAATGAATTTTCCCATTCAGCTGGCCTATGTCTAAAACCCTTAAATCTTAATAATAAAAAGATGAATATTCACAACTCCAGGAGACCAATGAACAACCCAAGAAAAATCCTAGTGAATTTTCTCCTGTCTGCTCCCTAACATAACCTACTGAAACCTGTTCCTCCAACATACAGGTGCCTGGGTATTTCCCCAGTTACTGTGTAACTGTGTCTAACTGTGTCTTTTGAAAGGCAACTTCATAGTCTACCAGATTTTTGTCAGCTGCATTTCTTTTTAAATCCTCAGGCCATTTTCTTCAAACTAAGCATTCAGTCATTGTCACTAAACACATGAATAGGATAAAGAAACCTAAAAGTTAACAATTCGGCAAAATGGCATAGATTTACAAGGATTGAATGCTTGGAGAAGAAATAAAAACAATTACACTCAGTCAAATGAGTACTTTATGCCTTTTTTTTTCTCCCTCTGCAATCTCCCTACACGGTGCCCAACTTGGGGTGCCAGTGGGATTATTGGGCACCCTCAGCTCTAACCAGCCCCTCCCCCCAAGCCCTCATTCAGCAGTGACATTGTTGTCTTCCTCTGATCCTCAGATTATGGAGATGAGGAGATGAACGTACAGCACTGAGATTCCCTGCCGAGATAGCTTTTCACTCTCTTCGGTAAGAAAAAGATCAAAAGGAAACGGGCTAATTAGCATACCAAAGAAGACAAAAACCCCTGGAGCTTTATCGTTGTTGCAATCCAATAATAAACACCCGAGTACAAAAAAGATTATTTGATAATGACACACAGAACTGAAAGCCTTTGAAATAGCAGCTTCTAGAAAAAAAATATTTTTGGAAGTGAAAATATCCATCATTATACAGAATAATGCTTATACATTGGGGAGAGGCTCTTGGTTCCTGCGAGGGCTTACAGACCCACTTTCCCTGAGAACGACCATGTGGGTCCCCTTCATCTGCACAACTCAAAGAACCTACAAAAGATTTCCAATCTCTGCCCAAGCAAACATTCGGCTCTTTTATACCCCACCCCCAAATTAAATACAGAATTCTTGTTTTAAAATAAACGTCCCCTTTTCCCAGACCAGGACCCAGTCAAAGGCTTCAGCTCCAAAACCAAAGAAATTTGCAACTCTTTGAGATTCATTAGCCTTCTCTTTTTGGGGGCTCTCTTTTGGCTTTTTGGGGGCTTAGAAACTCTGGTAGTCTGCAAATATGGACTTTTTTTTTTCCAAGGGAGAAGAATGAAGCAACTGTTTAATTACAAACAGGTTATTCTGCCAGAGGAAGCATAGGGTCCCGCCAGGGAAAGTCCAGCTTAAAGAAAGTCCCTCACTCTGGCTGTTAATCTCAGGGTTGTGTCAATGTCTCCAGACACTGCGTGACCAAGTATATGGTTACCAGAACTGAGTCTTAGCCTTGCTGGATTTGATTTCATTGCAAGCCTGCCCCTCCTATAAGGCATACATGGACACCTGTGGCCAACACTGGTTCGTGGGTCAACACTGCACCTTCCCAGGCTAACCTTCACTACATCCACTAGGACAAATATGATGTTCCTCTGAGTTTGGGAGCATGGGGACATGCTAGTAAGGAATTTCTGCATGGAAAAACAATGGTTGCTCCTAAGCCAAGCATCAGTTTCCATTTAAAGTACTACTGGCCACAAAAAAAAAAGAAAAAAAATTATTAATTTACATGGACTTGACATGGGTAACTGTAGTATACTTACCAAAAACCCATAGGCCAAGGGCCCACTTAATATTTTAACTTATTTGTAACCAAATAAATCAGTATTAAAGAGATAAATATTACTGACTCTTTACAAACAAGAGTTTAAACCCATTACAAACTAGAGTTTAAACGAATCATGCCTAAGTTAGGGTTTCCATTGTTGCAATGAAATACCAGGATCATAAAGCAAGTTGGAAAGAAAGGGGTTTGTTTGGCTTACACTTCCACATTGCTGTTCACTGAAAGAAGTCAAGACAGGAACTCAAACAAGGGCATGATCCTGGAAGCAAGAGGTTATCCAGAGGCCGTGAAGGGGTGCTGCTTACTGACTTGCTCCTCATTGCTTACTCAGCCTGTTTTCTTTTAGAACCCAGGACCACCAGCTCAGGGATGGCACCACTCACAATGGACTGGAACCTCACCCATTGATCACTAATTGAGAAAATGACTTATAACTGGATCTCACGGAGGCATTTTCTCCTTCCTCCAATGACTCTAGTTTGTGTCAAGTTGACACACAAAACTAGCCAGTACAATGCCTCTCCTGCTTTATATATACATTTTTTAAAACAAAATTTGGATGAGAAATGTTATCTGATCTTTGACTGTCCATCCAATAACATATATTTCTCTGTAGGGCCTCTAGGTTCCTTGCAGTTGGATAAAAAAAAACTTAAGGATATTATTTTCTTAATTTCATACACGATTCATTTTGTTGTCATTCCTTTTTTTAAAGAAATTGTCCATTTGCAATGAAGCAAATTTCAAATCAGAATTTTACTTAGTAAATGTGTCTACAGAAGTTAAATAAATGTCATTTACCCACCACTCCAAAGTATTAATTAGACTTAGCTGTTTGCCAGCTAAGTACCAAAGGAGCCCACGGTGATTAGCTGCACTAATTGGAATTTCAAGTGGTGCTGATAACCACACAAAGATAATAGGATTATACCTTCCTGCCCTGGAAAAAGAAGTAGCTTTGTCATAACTATTTAGAGGTGGTTTTAAGTTCTTTCACACCTAACTACTCCCAAAGAAAGAGAACACTTTGAGATTCTATTTTTATTCCTTTAAAGAAATTAAATTTTAAAAGGAAAAGAAAAGTCTTCTAGGTAGTAGCAGAAACAAAGGGAGCATCCAGCTGTCTTTGGATGCTGATTGTCTCAGAGAAACAGAGGTTAAGAACTTTTCCTGGGACCCTAAGAGAAGGAGAAAGGGACAAGATCTCCTGAGTTAATTGGGAACATGGGGGGAGGGGAGAGGGATTTAGGAGAAAGAGAAGGGGAGAAGAGGACAGGAGAGAGCAGGATGATCAAGTTAGGGAAAGAATAGAGGAGAGCAAGAAAAGAGATACCATAATAGAAGGAGCCATATAGGTTTAAAGAGAATTCTGGCACTAGGGAAATGTCCAAAGATCTACAAGGTCGACTCCAACTAACAATCTAAGCAATAGTTGAGAGGCTACCTTAAATGCCCTTCTCCAATGAAATTGATGACTACCTTATATGCCATCCTAGAGCCTTCATCCAGTAGCTGATGGAAGCAGAAGCAGACACCCACAACTAAACATTGAACTGAACTCTGGAATCTAGTTGCAGAGGAGGAGGAGTGATGAGCAAAGGGGTCAGGACCAGGCTGGAGTAACCCACAGAAACAGCTGACATGAACACGGGGTTGCACATGGACACCAGATTGATAGCTGGGAAACCAGCATAGGACTGATCCAGACCTCCTGAACAAAGATGTCAATTTGGGGGTGTTGGGCACTCTATGGGGCCTCTGGTAGTGGATCAGTATTTATCCCTAGTACACAAATGGACTTTGGGAGCCCACTCCACATAGAGGGGTACTCTCTCAGTCTAGACACATGGAGGAGCGTCTAGGCCCTGCTCCAAATGATTTGACAGGCCTCACCCTCCCAGGGGAGCAGAAAGGGATTGGGATAGGGGGTGGGGAAGGCCGGGGAGGAGAGGACAGAGAGGGAACTGGGATTGACATGTAAAAAAAGCTTGTTTCTAATTTAAAATTGGTCTGATTTCAATTATATGAATGCTCCCTGGTGGTCTATCAGTTAGGATTTGGAGCTCTCACCTCCGTGGCCCTGGTTCGATTCCCAGTTAGGGAAGCATGCTAGTCTCTTGCTGGGTGTTGGTGGCGCACGCCTTTAATCCCAGCACTGGGGAGGCAGAGGCAGACAGATCTCTGTGAGTTCGAGGCCAGCCTGGTCTCCAGAGCGAGTGCCAGGATAGGCTCCAAAGCTACACAGAGAAACCCTGTCTTGAAAAACAAAAAAACACAAAAAAAACACAAAAACAAATATATATATATATAATATATATATATATATATATATATATATATATAACTTTTCTGGGCCACCACCAAGAGTTCCTATGAGTCAGAGAGTCAGTTTGAACTAACCCCTCCAAAAGGAGCATATTTTGTTTGGATGAGAAGTCACTCGGACATTTATGAACACTGCCGGCCCCAGGATGGTCAGAATTAAAAACATAACTCACCTTTCGAAAGCTTCTTGTAGATGTTATTAGCTGCATCTTATGTGGGAAGGGAGTATCATTTAAGATGGGGGATGTATACCCCTAATTCTGGCACCTTGGAGGCTGAAGCAAGAGGATCACGAGTTTTGAAAGCAGCATGTACTATTATATGAAAGTTTTCATTTGAAGATTTGAAGACGTTAAATGTATTTCTTCCCACTAGTCTCTTTTCTTAGGAGCATTTCCCATTTATGGGAATGGAAAACTGTCTGGCCATGTGTGCTCAAAGGCTAAAGCACAGAGTTCACGAGTTCAAGATAGCAATACCTTACCCGAAAAGTATAAGGCCAGACCTATACCACAGCCATAAGGACTATTGGACACATTGATTTAGCTTACACATGAAAGCACTCCTGTTGTAGCGCATGGTCACGATTTCCTAGACAATCTCAAATGATATAGAAGACACATGGCAATTTAAGGGCATATAAAAGACCCAAGTGACCACTACAAATTTTCATTGAAAGCCAGGCAATAGCTTTAGACACCCTTTATGTTGGGATACTACATCTCTAAAACACTATCTAAAAGTTATTATTTTGTCATGGAAAGCAACAACTACCACATCACAGTACTGAATGTGTCGGGAAAGCTGGGGAAAAGCAAGGCCATGAAAAACCTAAGTCATCATTAAAAAGTGAAAACAAAAGTCAAAATATATGTATCAGTGTGAAGAAAAATAAATAAACTATAGCTAGATCCTGAGACATTTCTAGGGGAATTCAAGAAAAAAACAAAGATGTCCCAAGAAAACTTAACACAGTGAGTTTCATAGTTGTAACCTTCAAAAATGGGAGAAGTGGGTAAACCAAAGACAGAATTTTGCTTATTTTAAAATTTTCCCTTGAGTTAACAAATAGACAAAACAGATTTTATGTTTCATATGATGTTTAGGATAGAAAAGGAATTATCCCATACTAGAAAGTAAGCTTCACACATGAAAAGACTTCTATTTCTAAACCCTAATGTTTAACAGTTTATACCAGGATCATAGGAAGTGATTAGTAAATGTTTTAGAGAAGGAGGAGGGGAGGGAAGGCAGGCAGGAAGAAGTCTGATTGCAATTTTCTAAAGTCTTAATCAAATCTTTGACAGTTAAGAACTTCTGCTAATGGCAAACAAGGCTTTGTGATGCTATAACTTTTGATGTGGAGCCCGATTTTTCATGCTGTAGAGCTCAGCATTTATTGGGTCACATATCAGAACACAGGCTAAAGAAAAACTTGGCAAAAGCAGAATGTTTGTTTCTGCATGTGCAAAGACTGAAACTGAATTCAAAATCAAACCGGACATGAACCTGAAGTGTTTCTGGCAATGTGCGCCATGTCTCATCACAAAGGTCCATGCAGCCTTGGCTCTGAACACACAGCGTGGAGACTTCCAGCACCCACGCTGTGACCCCATATAACACCACACAATGTTAACCAATGAACAAACCCTGCCTGAAAAAAACTCAACTCTCATGCAAGATTTTTATGTTACAGGTTTTAGTGGTTTTATCATGCACATACAACATTTTCTGTTCTTATACAAACATAATGGTTATATTACAGAAAAACAAAGACTGAGTATTCTTCATACAATCATTCTTTAACATGTAAATATCAAATTATTGTGTTGTTAGACCATTTTATATTAAAAATGTTTACTTTTTTCAATTACTCCTTCAATTTCATTTAAAAAATTATGGATTTTAGCCTGGAATTATGATAGAATTTCGAATAATGTCAATAATGATCCCAAATATGTTTCTAAATTTTGTACTATACATTTATGCAAAGTGGCATTCTTACCATTGATGACTATAAAATCAAAATATCAAAGGTTTTCTATGTTCTACCGTATCACATATTCAGCCAAAATTTAATCCGTTGCATAAAATAAATAAGCACTCTTATCTAGGTAGTGGACAAATGATAACAGATGATAAAATTATAGATATGCTAAACAATAAATTTTTATGATGTATTACCAGGAAATGTTTGGCTTGTACATCTATTTTATATGCCTATAGCTTAGGAGTTACATAAAAATATATCAGGCAGAAAAAGATCATAAGTGTGGGAAGTTTCAGAAACCTTGATCTAGAAGATATAAGAAACTAAATTAATAGTGTATTTATTGCCCTATAGTTGAAAATTGAAGGAGGTTTTTTGTTGTTGTTGTTTTTTGTTTTTTGTTTTGGTACAAATGAGAACAGGATGACCCATTAGAAAGTGAAATAAGTGGGCCTAAGTTATGTACCAGAAAAACAGTATGTAAAGTTGTCATTTGAGACAATGGAGAAATTAGAAGTTAATATCCCAAAGTCAGCTATAGCAAGAAACTAAAATATGTAGAACTTGAAATTATGCATTGGCAGGACCTGAGGAGTGCCAACAAGACCCTTAGTGAAAGAGAGAATTATAGTGAGGGAATGGCTTCTGGAAGCTGGAGAAATAGAAAACTGTTATTTATAAGCAGATTAACTTGCAAAGCTATCACCTGCACTAACATGGAAAATAGAAAGTTACCTAATTAATTTGTGGGTTCAGCTCTAGAGATATTCATGCAGAATGTTTAAGGAAACACCTGGCATCCTTTGGTTGCCTAAGATATATTATGACAGTAAAACAAGCTAAAAATCAACTTTTGCTTTCCAGTTGAATTTTAAGAAAGTGCAAAGAAAGCACTTCAGGGGGTGGGGTTCAAAAATAAAAAGTAATTTTTATCCTTAGTGCTCTTTTGGAAAATATTTTTGGAGTAAGAAGTTGCCTGAAGAAAAATATCAAATTCAGTACACTTTCATGTAAAATAGGACCTGAAAGAAAACAACAAGTTAAATACAATGCTTTTGATACCTAAGAAAAATTAACAGCACTGTCTTATAGTTCTCAGAGAAAGAAGAAAACTGTGACTCTTCAAGGCATTCCTCATAGACATTCAGTGTGGGTGGGGTGGGACAAAAGAAAGGGAGAAAAGCTTCGAAAACATAACGGGATTGTCCATGGTGTGTAGCTAGCAGGGTGAGACTGGGGGCTTGAGGAAGGGATCATCTCTATGGAACTTTGAGGGTATGATTTTTGTCTAGTAAAATAAACCTCTAAGATTTACAAGAATTACACAGACTCCAAAGAAACTTGTGCTAACATGAGCATCTCCAAACTGGATTAGATAGGCCAAGACCTTTCAAAATGGAAAGACTTGCCTGAGCTCTCAACCTGCTGTGAGCAAGAAAGACAAAAGCTGAACAAGTAAGTGACTGCATTGTAATCCAGAGACATAGAGAGTCACTTCCAGGTATCAGAACTCAGTCCTTACTCATAAAATAAGTGACAATACAAACCCAACTAGATTCCAGGACTGGGAAGGACCAGCAGCATCGGCTATGACTCTGCCATTCTCCCATGGTCCTTTGTGTATAGAGGCTGTTGCTACTGTCTCTGTTCTTTCATTTTATTAGCAATGATGGACAAGTAGGACATACAATGCATTGTTTCAGATCACAGGTGCTGAGGCTGAAAGCAGCCAAACAGGAAGAGTTCCATTCCCACTTGTCCTGATACAAACAACAGCATTCTAACTCCTGAGGCCTGCTGATAATGTGGAATCAGTCTTTAGGAGGTGTGTGTGTGTATGTGGGGGGGGTGTTTCTCAGCAAGAACAAGTAAATTGTCTCAGTGGGAGTAATAGGGACTATTAGGGGCCATGCAGTTGCAGTAGAAAGGGCTGGTGACTCATAATAAGCCATGACTCTCATCTTACACTCATAGATATTGGCCACACCAGTAGCTTTGGTCCATGGTATATTAGCATGCATGATGCAAGCAAAGAGCCTATAAGCACCTTGATATGTGGGCTGATCTTTGGGAATGTTCCTGATACCCAGCTGATCTACGGTGTGGAAGCTTAGCTAGTCACTTTCAGAGGATTCATGGAGAATTTCAGTGATTCTATTTATCCAATGATATAGTCAGTCTAATAAGTAGAAGAGACATATTGGATATTCTAGTCAAATAAACTTGGGCCACGGATGAATTCCCCACACCAAGCTTAACTCAAGTCGTACAATTAGTAGTGCATGTATGCTAGATGTGATTCATTATAAGCAATAATGTAATCAAAAGAGCACATGTGTTTCCATTTTAAATTATCCTATCTTTTGATAATATGATGTGTGAACTAATTTTCTCATGACTTGACCTTAAAAACCAAAATTGTGTATTGGAAGTTCCAAATTATTTTAATGTTCTGTTCAATTAATTTCTAGGTTATATCAAATAAGAGTGATAATGTGGTATTTTTAATTATATGAGAAAGCAAATGTGAGCACTAATTTTGCAATACAAGATTAAGATTCTCAAAGCAATTGGCCTTGAGTCTACAGGGGCATTATTTTTTTTTTACTATATGATCTTGTTCTTTCTGCATTGCATTTATTTTGTGCACAACTATTCCATGTGTCTGGTCACTGTTGTTACTCTTGCTTCACACATAAATGCAATGTCTGGACTATCTTTTCTGACTAGGTCTGGAATCTGAAGCACTGCTGGCATAACGTAAGGCTCAGTGTGTGCTAAGGCCAATGCATACTCTTAAGATTAAAATATAAAAATATGTCTCAAATGGACATTTCTAGAGTCCAGTCTGATTTCTAGTCCTCTGTCTCTTCCTCCTTTGCAGTTGAGGAGGGCATGTGACTACTTCTGGCCCATGAACGGGTAGTGAAGAGACTCCATTACTTATTAGGTGAAGCAGTGAAAACCCAGGGGAGATGCTTCTTGCTATTCTCCTTTACTTCGTGGCATCTAATCACTAGACAGAGATGAGACCAAGTACCCAGGATACTTTACTCCCACACAGGGTATGACCACTTTAGGTAACTGCAAGATCTTCAAGTAACGAGCCTCACTTTATTATGTCACTGAAAGTTTGGAACTGTTGGCCTTGTATCACAACCTTGCCTTTCTGTAGTTGGTATGGTATAATAATTAACAACAAACTCTTTAGATTATATAATTATAAACCTTGATGGATTTCAGAGAGTACATGGAAATTACTGGATATCTACTATACACAAAGTACTGTGCTATGTCAAGAAATGTAGACAAAGATGGAATAGTTACTACTTTCAAGCAGTTTATGGTTTTAGGAGTGGTAAATTGTGTATATAAGGAACTGCAGTGCAAGGGAAATGTGTGATAATATATGTATGAGCAAGGTGATACAGAAACCTACCTGAGATGGATATGATGATTTCTTAGACCAGACCTTTAATGAGAATACCTATGAAAATAGCTTTCTACTCATATACACCACAGTGCAAAGATCTTGCCAGCTGTTAGGTTGTTTCCTGCATTCCCATTTCTTTGTGTGTTCCCCTGTAGGTTCACTGTGCGTTGAACTGTGTCTGCCAAATTTGATGTTAAAGAGCTTGTCATCATGACGTCAAAATGTGACATTATTTAGAAATAGTGCTTTGCATAGATATCAAGTTAAAATAAAATCATTACAAAGGACATTAATCAATAGACTGGTGTCAAATAAAAGTGGAAGTCTGGAGACAAACACATACAGAGAAAGAAGTGTGTCTACAATTCAAGGAACACCAAATAGTTCCCACAAACCAACCAGTAGCTAGGGAGAGGAATAAAAGAGAGGCCCATAGAACTCAGAAACATCAAACTTACTGGCACCTTGATCTTGAACTCTAAGCTTCCACCATTATGAAACAATGTATTTATGTTAATTAAACTACCCAGTTGTGATACATGGATACAGAAGCCTTAGAAAACCAATGAAGTTTCCTGCTCCTTTATGTCCTCCCCACTCCTCCTCTTCTCCCCTTCTCATTCTCCTAGCTCCTTCTCCCCTCCCTGCAGGCTCCCTATTTGCTCAGGAGATCTTGTTCCTTTCCCCTTCTCTGGGGGACCATGTATGTCTCTCTTAGAGTCCTCTTTGTTGCCTAACTTCTCTAGTGGTGTGGATTGTAGGCTGGTAATATTTTGCTCTATGTGTAAAATCCATATATGAGTGAGTGCATACCATGTTTGTCTTTTGTGACTGGGTTACCTCGCTCAGAATCGTTTCTTCTAGTTTCATCCATTTGCCTGCAAATTTCAAGATTCTATTGTTTTTTTTTTTCTGCTGAGTGGTACTCCATTGTGTAAATGTACCACATTTTCTGTATCCATTCTTCAGTTGAGGGGCATCTAGGTTGCTTCCAGGTTCTGGCTATTACAAATAATGCTGTTATGAACATAGTTGAATAGATGTCTTTGTTGTATGAGTGTGCTTCTTTGGGGTATATGCCTAAGAGTGGAATTGCTGGATCTTGTGGTAGACTGATTCCCATTTTCCTGAGGAATTGCCATACTGATTTCCAAAGTGGCTGTACAAGTTTACATTCCCACCAGCAGTGGAGGAGTGTTCCCCTTTCTCCACATCCTCTCCAGCATAAGTTATCATTGGTGTTTTTGATTTTAGCCATTCTGACTGGAGTAAGATGGTATCTCAGAGTTATTTTGATTTGAATTTCCCTGATGGGTAAGGAGGACATAAAGGAGCAGGAAGGTTGTGTAGGGGGAAGAACAGAGGAGAGCAAAATAAGAGATACCATCAACAGAGGGAGCCAGTATAGGTTTAAAGAGAAATAAGGCACTAGGGAAATATCCGAGATCTACAAGGATGACACCAACCAACTATTTAAGCAACAATGGAGAGGCTACCTTAAATGCTCTCCCCTGAAAATGAGATTGATGACTGACTTATATGCCATCCTAGAGCCTTCATCCAGCAGCTGATGGAAGTAGAAGCAGATACCCTCAGCCAAACACTGAACTGAACTGGAATCCAGTTGCAGAGGAGGAGTGATAAGCAAAGTGGACAAGACTAGGCTAGTAAAACCTACAGAAACAGCTGACCTGAACAAGGGGGAGCTCTTGTCCCCCAGACTGATCACTGGGAAACCAGAATAGAACTGATCCAGATCCCACGAATTCGGGTGTCAGTAAGGAGGCCTCAGAAATCTATGGGGCCTCTTGTAGCACATCAGTACTTATCCCTAGCATAGGAATGGACTTTGGGAGCCCAATTTACATAAAGGGATACTCCCTGAGCCTAGACACACGGGAGAGGGCCTAGGCCCTATCCCAAAGGATATGACAGACCATGAAGAGCCCCCCATGGAAGACCTCACTCTCCCTGGGGAGCAGAAATGGTATGGGATAGGTAGGGTGTTTTAGTGGGGGGCAGGGGAGGAGGGGAGGGAGAGGGAACTGGGTATAAGATATAAAACAATCTTGTTTCAAATATAAATTAAAAAATGGAGGAAAAAAGAAAACCAATGAAGCTATATTGCTATATGATACAAAGAAAGGAAGAAAAGCCAGGCAGAAGAAAGGTGTATTTGAGAGCTAGAGAAATAAATTGACAGTTTGTACAGCTGGTTTAAAAAGAAGCTTGAGCTGGACACAATGGAGAGATCAACTGATCTCGGGGACCCCAAGCCCCGTGGATCCATCTACATCACAGTTCCTGCATCATGGCTCAACAACATTCCAAAAGACAAGAAAGAAAGATTATAGTGGGCAGAAAGCCAAGTCTGCTGTGAAACAGTCTCTCCTAGAAATGACTGAAAAACCAGATAGGAACATTGGCAATATCCACAGACATACTACCATGAAAGGAGGGAAATCTCCCAAGCTCCCACCCATAGACAAAGAACGACAGGCAACTAATGACTGCTGAGACAGGGAGAATTCCCCTCTCCCAGGGATGCACCCCCTGATTGCTTATCCAACACAAAGTGATCAGCCCCGAAACCATATGCACATAAACAACCAAAATGAACTCAGCAGGTTTTATTTATATATTTGCGCATGCATATATGTGTAGCAATCAAAGAAAAAGACTATCACTTTAAGGATGAGTGGGGTATTATAGAAGTTGGAGTGAGAGGACTTGGCAGGGGCTGGAGGAAAAAAACAGAAGCAGAAAAGTGATGCAAACACAGAGAGAGAGAGAGAGAGAGAGAGAGAGAGAGAGAGAGAGAGAGAGACAGAGACAGAGACAGAGACAGAACACTAAAGAGGGGAGAGGTCAGCTGTAGCTGGAGTAGAGCCAGGTCTGTGTTGCAGATGCTCATTATCTATTTCTACTTCCTTTTTCTGGCAACAAATCTCATTTTAGAAAAAAAAGTGTAAGGCAACAAATATTTATGGCTATTGTTTCCTGTGGTGGGAAAAGGGAAGAAAAACAACTGGGGGTAGGAGTGGAGGTTGAATTTGCTTTCATCATTTGATTAGGCTACCAAAACAAGGAATAGAGAGAAAGGTGTGTGTGTGTGTGTGTGTGTGTGTGTGTGTGTGTGTGTGTGTGTGTGTGTGTGTGTATGTGTGCTGTTATTTTTCCCATTTGCTTTGTTTCCTCCAGTAATTGCCTTTCAAATACAATTTTTAGTTTTTCCCAAGTAATACAAATATAACAGAAATTCCGCATTTGAAAATGACCCAGAACATTTCACTGTTTCCCAAGTTATGTGGATGTGATAGCATTAGACTGATTTTCTTTGTGTTATCACCATAGTTCCCAACTTATTGACTCCCTGAACTTTGCATAAACCAACACAGACCACTCTCATGGGCATGATTCTCACTTTTTTCTTACACTTTTCTCTTTGTATGGGATGTGGCATGAAGCAATGACATCACCTCTTAACATGGCATGTACAAGTGTTTTTGAAAGCAATTCCAAATGAAGAGAACCAAAATATTGGGAATAATTTGAGGTAATATCAGCATTTCTGGTACAATAGATTCTAAAATTTGCCATAGTGACCATTTTACAATGCCTATCTATTTAACCAGATAAAGAGATTTTAGTTCTGTTTTGTTCTATTTTGTTTTATTTCCTACCGATTTGGAGTCCTACCAAAGATTTTTAAAGATACGTTTTTGTCTTCTAAAGACAAACCAAACCCTGCCAACATACTTAAAAAGTGACAAAGTGTGTATTTTTTGTTAGACACCTTACAGAGTAGATAGACGACACACATCTGCCCTCTGGAAATGATAAAAAGAAACTTGAAAGAAGGTATTTTCCCATACACAAGTTTACTAAGATTTTACTTTATTAAAAAAGTTCTCCTATAAAGAACAATAATTTCCATTGAAGTTAAGATATTTTGTCACTGGTATAACAGTAAAGGGAAAAGGAAAAAGGTCATGGGGCCAATAATAGCAATTAACACTTATTCTGGCATCTCTATCTTCAAAGTGTTATATGAAAGATTAACTTAATATTCTTCCCAAAATCTTGTTAAGTTTACAAAGCATTATAAGGTTCTGCTATCCCTTCAGTACAGTTCCATGTGCTCTGAAGCATTCGTGCTATGTTTTGCCTACAAACACAACTGAAGTACTGATCAGCTTGCACATGTACAGATAAACTCTCACAGACTCTGATGGGAAAAGCAGAAAGTACTTGCTGGCTCCCTAGTTCAGATTCACTCAAAACTGAAGGATCTGCATAGACAATGGATTCTTACTGTAAGCACCCAACCAAATCTGGTTAAAGTGGGGTCCTTCTGTTTTTCTGTTCTTCCAAGTGCTATGCTTACCCTAAGAATAGAAGCTGTGTGTTTTTCCTAAGTTCCCAGGCATCACCTGACTTTGTGCTGATTCACAGAAATGCTTAGGAAGGACCTTTGGAAACAATAAAAAGATTTTTGCTGAAAAATTGGTATTAAATTATGAACATGTGCTACTACCCTGTCCTGTAGGAAATCAGAGTTATACAGAAAGCAACTAAATATAAAATACAAAATTCAACTGAATTCGAAGTATTAATCCCAACAGGTTCTCTGCTAAAGGGTAGGTTCCAAGTTGGTGTGCTGTTACTGGAGAGGAAACTTCTGAAGGAAACAGGTAATTGGGTGCTTGGGATCTGTATCTTGCTGCCAACCCCTCTGTCTCTTCTTCTCTCTGCTTCCTGTTTGCCATGATGTTTAGAGCCTCTGCCACACACTCCCACCATCAGCAAGTTCTGTCTCATTGTGGGTTTGATGGAGCCAAGGGCTCTGGGCTCAAACCATGAGAGAAAAGTAAAGAATTCTGATTTAAAGTTGTTTGTGTCAGTTACTCAGTTACAGGGATGAAAGTCTGATTAACATATTAAGTGACTTCTATGTGACACAGAAATCAGTCCTAGGGAAACAGTTTCTTTTTTCCTTTGTTTCTTTTTTCTTACATTTGCTTTGGTTTTTGTTTGTTTGTTTTCTGGATTTCCAGACAATTAGCAGTACCATCTTCCTCTGCATTTCTATATGTCCAATCGGACTGCAATAAAATGCTACAATATGTAAAATACCATGTTTCCTTGTATGCTCACTTGCAAGGGCTGTGAGACCTGCTCCAGCCCCTACCCAGGGTTCCAAAGGTGAAATGCTTCTCAGCAGGGAAGGGGGGGGTAAAAGATTTCTAAAGTAACTTCTCACACAATCTGAGAGTCATCCTCTATTGTGCTCTTTATTATTCTGTTTGTACTCCAATATTCCTGTTCTACTTCTAACTTCTCCACGCTTCTTCTTCAAGCTTCTTCTATTCTAAAAACTCTTCTCCTTCAGGAGCCTTGAAGTGATAAAGAAATTTCTCTCATTGGCCAAAAGCACATTCCTAAAGAAAGCGATAAGGAGATGAGCCATTTACCATGACAACACAAGGATCCAAGGCCATAGGAGCAACACCATGACCAGATATGGGGAGGGCACAGTGCCCATTGACAACTTTGAGACACAGATCTATTGTTAGTAGGCTGGCAAGTGAAGAATAGGCATGCTTTAAGGTTAATGTGAGGTTAGCTGGAACAGCACTTTCCTATTTGCCAGCTGAGAGAATCCAGGACATTCTTGTTCTCTATCTCTCTTAGAGGTATGGTTTAACAACTTTAGTCATGTCGTAATTCTTGTCCTTGGGCATCTGTGATGTCTCAATTTGAAGGAACCGGCTTCCCTTTTGGCAGCCATAACAGCCGAACACGTGCTTGCCATAAACCTACCTTGGTCACGTAGAGGTCAGATGCCTGTCTCGTGACAAGGAACCAATCGGAAGTTAGCTGGTGGCACTATGCTTTACGACCCTGGGTGTGCTTTACGGACAAGCGCACAGCAATGACGTAGAGAGCATAGCAACCACCCTGGGAGGGCCTATGGGCCATAACAACCAGTTGACCAATCAACACAGGGCAAGCCCTCCAAGCCTGGAAGCACACCAATCCTGAGCCTGTGCGTACCCCTAGACACTCCCCTTACGCTGCCCTATAAGATCTTTGGGGAGACCTTAGGAGCCGTCTTTTTCTAGCCGTCTGCCATGGCGGGTGGGTGAAAGACCCGAGCTAACATGGGGTTAGTTCGTTAAATTACAATAAAGCCTCGTGCAGTTTGCAGCAAGCTCTCGAATCCGCCTGGTGATTGGGGTGACTGCGAACCTGGCCTGAGACCCCGGATACTTGAGTTTTCGGGGGTCTAACATTTTGGGGGCTCGTCCGGGATTTGCGACCACCCTTCACCTGAATGGATTCGATCTTGGAGGTAAGATGATTAGAGCTCGCAATTTATATATGTTCAATGTTCTATGTTTCTTGTTTTGTCTATTGCTGTTTTGTTTGGTGCCATGATTTGTATTTGATCTGCGCAGAATTTGTATTTGTAATTCGGACTTCTGGGGATGACCCTAAAGTCCTGCCCTGGACAAAAGTCCGAGGGTTGCTTGATTTGATCTGCGCAGAATTTGTAATTTGTATTTGATCTGCGCAGAATTTGTAATTGAACCATAGGGTAAGCAGACTTGCGAGAACCTTGGTTCCACCCTGGATGAAAGTCCAAGGTTTGGTTGTAATTTTGGTTTGGGGCACCATTTCTTTGCCGCGGTTTGTCCTGTCTAATGTTTGTGCTGTCTAATGTGCTGTCATTTGTGTTATGTGTTTCTTAAGCATCTCTTTCTGTCCCACATTACCCATGCACGTGGCATGCATGGGTCAGGGGGTCAGGGGTCTTTTCTTCTCTGGGCACATGGCGCCACCTCAACTGTTATCGGCAGATGCGCCGGAGGACAGACTGCCACTCTGAGGACACCCAGGACCCAAGAGGTATGGACGCAGGCCAAGGACACTTGGACCCACCTCAGTTAGCCGCCAGGTTCTGCCGCCTGGCTTCCCGCGCCATTGCCTTATAAGCAGCGCGGGCGGATTGGGTTAGCGTCTATTCTTTCCTGTCTATTCTGTGTTATCATCATTGGTTTTCAATTCAGGATCCACCACAACACCCCCTTTCTATTCCCACCTGAGGGTCTATGAGGCATGCCCAGTAGGGCTGTTTCTGCCCCAGCGGCTGTCTCGGGTGTTTCCCTGGTCTGAGGGAACATGGCTACAAGGCCACCATCTGCTACCCATCTTTCTGTGCTCCACACACATGGTATGCAGGGGGGCTGCAGGAGTCTTTCCCACCCCTGGATTGGCCAAGGGTCTGGGGTTACCAGCAGCACCCCTACCCCAGGTCTCTCTGCCTTGAGCACATGGAGCTCGAGCATATGAACTTATCTGGCCTGATCCGGACATCTAAATGGCCTTAAAGTTATTAAGAACTATAAAAGGGACTTTGACAAAATTTTTATGTTAACTAAAAAATAAAAAAAAAATATAAAAGACAAGTAATAAAGAGAAAAAAAATTATCTAAGAATGTCTAAGAAAGTCAGAGAAATAAAATAAAAGGTTATAGAGAGTTAAAACAAATGGTAAAAGTTATAGAGGGTTAAAATAAATTATAGAAGGTCAGAGGAAAGTTGTCAAAGGTCAGAGAAAAGGTTGTTACAAGTAAAAAAAATGTAAACTGTGCTATGGTTTCTCATGTCTACAAATAAATTTTAAAAATGGTAATATAAGTTAAAATTTTAACCATATTAAGCTGATTTTGTTTTTAAAAAGTCCTGTTTATTTCTCAAGTAAATTATGTATACTTGTTTTAAAAATGTTCTATTTCCTGGTATAAACTTAAGCATGTTAAGCAAAGCAAGTTACGGCCATTTTGTAACTGGTCACATGACTTGACTGGTCGCCATTTTGCTAAAGTTAAAAGAATACTTAAACCGCCATCTTGACTAAAGGTGACCGCATGGAAATTAGAGGTACCATCTTAGAAACAAGTTTTTCAGTTAAGATTTAAAATGTTAATGCTTCTATATATTACAGAAAGACCTTAAGGGAATTTAAATTTCTTTTAAAACCAGTTTTTTTAATGTTTGTTTTTATTAATGTTTGTACTTAAAGAGCTTCAATTTAGAATTATTCTTAAGCAAAGCCTGACAATGTAAAGTTCTTGTTTTATAAAAGATGCTAATCTGTTACAGTTTGTGTTTTCAGAAGTTATGTTTAGGGTGTTGGTAGCACACACCTTTAAGCTCAGGGTGTAGGTGGCACACGCCTTTAATCCCACCACTCGGGAGTAAGAGGCAGATGGATCTTTATGAGTTCAAGGCCTGCCTGGTCCGGCAGATCGAATTCCAGGACAGGCTCCAAAGTCACAGAAAAACCCTGTCTCAAAAAGAAGTTAAGCTACTGTTTAAGAAATATAAGGTAGCTCTATGCAGTTTTAAGTTCAGCTGTCTTACAGAAAGACTTTAACTAGCCACCTGTGTGCTTCTTGTATGCTTAAGGAAAGTAACTAAAACAGAAAAACAGACCTCTAATGCTTCAGAGATCTTCAGAATATGGCATTTAAATTGTTATCTTTAAAGTTTATAATGTCAGACAGACTGCCAGATCCGGACAGTGACCCAAAGTCTCCAAAGATTATGAGGCAACCCAGTTCCTGCACCTGGACCAGTGAGCAAGATGCTCAGATGTGATACCTGCCGCCTGCCAGGACCTGGCCGAGACTGTGGACAAAGCTGCTGGACACTGGAAAATTGATTGTACCCCTTTGCCTAGACAAAACAAGGTCAGTCTTTTCCATGTCCCTCTTCCACAGAGAGGAAAAAACCTCTCACAGTATAGGCCTGGCAAAGATTGCTGTTCTTTGAGACAGCTGCCTTCAACGGTAATGGAGAAACTTGGGTTTGGCTAACTGTATATGGACTTGCTTCTAACTGGCTTCTGTCACTTTTTAGTAGATTCAGACAAAATATACCCTTCTCAGATCTCTGAAATATTACTGGTTGTCAGCTTGACAATGTCAGTCAGATCCACTATAGACTAGTCAGTATGTTAGCTGACAAAATAACGACTATATACTGTTCAGGCATGAGCTCAAAATTTTTAAGTTTATTTTGGTTGTCATCTAAGTACAAACTTAAAGGGCTTTTCATCAGGCCAAAGGCACCTCTGTCCAATCCATACCTGGCTCTCTGGACAAAAGAAAAATGTACATGCTTATAGCCCAAATTTGTAGTTTTTGCTAGGACTCAAAGTTATAAATATGTTCTTGCTGTTTGAACAGATATCCAGATATCTGCTTTTTCTGCACTGTGGGCTTCAATAAATAAGTTTTAACCTCTGTTCCTAGTTTAAACATGTCTTAAACAGGTTTCTGCTTCTGGCTGACATCTGAGTATCAGTTGCTGACTACAGGCTGTTCTAAGTAGACTGCGAGCCCTAGACTTGCTATGGATGTGAACCAGTTCAGCTGATATGGACACCCCGTCTCTGCAACAGTGTCTGCTAACCAGAAGCCCCTGATGGATTCCCCATTGCCTAAATTCCTTTTTGCTTTTGACTAGCATTTCAACCTTCTGGGGTCCCTAACTTCGTCCCAAAGTCAGCAGGAAGCAGTTTGGAAAAAATTTCGCCGTCCATTTTCCCTGGTTAAAATGCTAAGTCAAAGGGAACTCCCTTGCATGGGGATGCCAGTATCTATCACTCCCTGATGGGGATGCTAGAGAGACAGCAATTCCATGATTGGAATTTACAAAAAAGAAAATGGGGGAATGAAGGAACCGCCTTCCCTTTTGGCAGCCATAACAGCCGAACACGTGCTTGCCATAAATCTACCTTGGTCACGTAGAGGTCAGATGCCTGTCTCGTGACAAGGAACCAATCGGAAGTTAGCTGGTGGCGTTATGCTTTACGACCCTGGGTGTGCTTTACAGACAAGCGCACAGCAATGACGTAGAGAGCATAGCAACCACCCTGGGAGGGCCTATGGGCCATAACAACCAGTTGACCAATCAACACAGGGCAAGCCCTCCAAGCCTGGAAGCACACCAATCCTGAGCCTGTGCGTACCCCTAGACACTCCCCTTACGCTGCCCTATAAGATCTTTGGGGAGACCTTAGGAGCCGTCTTTTTCTAGCCGTCTGCCATGGCGGGTGGGTGAAAGACCCGAGCTAACATGGGGTTAGTTCGTTAAATTACAATAAAGCCTCGTGCAGTTTGCAGCAAGCTCTCGAATCCGCCTGGTGATTGGGGTGACTGCGAACCTGGCCTGAGACCCCGGATACTTGAGTTTTCGGGGGTCTAACAAATTGAGGTCTTTTTGCGTGGACACTAACACTGACCAACTGACTGCCAAGGAAGATAATTGCAGAGGGGCAGATTTCTAAGTTTCAAAGACCTTATTGAGAGAGTGGAGGTATTGACTGTGATTACTTTCTTGTCAGAATCACACATTGCTGGGGGGAGTTATACAATATACCAATGCATAGGAGGAAATGTGCCCAGTAATTAATACACTACTGGACTTTTTGGGATGAATTCCACCATATAAACAGAGCACTATGGTTTCACAAGGAATTTACAGCAAGGATGTGACTATTCATAAAGCAAGTACCCACACGCCTTGCATGTGGGCCTCCTCCATCAGATGATCCCAGTGGGTTAGCTTCCTGATTTTGCCAGCTTAGCTCTCACTGCATAATTCTGCAGTCCTGCAGCTCATAGAACTCACTACAGAAAATCCCATTTGTTTGGGAATTACATACATGTTCTAACATTTTTTTTTTCTGTTCAGGACAACAGCCAAAAGATATGCAACATACATTTAACTCTCTTTCATGAAATTTAAGTGTGTGTGTGTGTGTGTGTCTTTGTGTGTGTGTCACTCTGTGTGTGTGTGTATGTCAGTGACTGAGTCTGATGCTGAGTATTTTTCTTCAGTTTATTTTATGAAACAAGCTATCTCTCTCTCTTTCTGAACATGAAGTTTATCACTTTGTCTTGGGTGGCTGGACAATGGGCTTCAGGAATCTTTCTTCATGTGTGCACTCTGAGAACTAGGGTTACAGGAGTACAAACAGCACCCTTGGGTTTTTACATGAGTTCTAAGTGTTTGAATTCAGGTCCTCAGACATATACAGCAGATATTTTTTTTTTTTTTTTTAAGATGCAGCTTCAGGTTTTAGCTATTTTTTAGCAACTTTATCATAATGAAGGTTGAACCTAGGACCTCAAGTTTGCTAGTCAGCGACTCTCTACTGAGCCACATCCCTCACTATTTCTTAGATTTTTATGAATGTGAAGAAGATCCTGTGATCATAAGGGCAGGAGAACTGGCTTTGCTCCTTACCAGCTGAGGCACCCAGGAGAGCCGGCCCTGCACCTACCCTGGGCACCACAGTCACACTGACCCAGTGGATGGGTGGATGGGGTGCTTGTCACAGACTGGTGTTTGTGTGGCTGCAGTTGGCTGCAGAACCAGCCAAGCAGCCCCTGGTTCATTCCTGAGAGGGGGGAGTATGGATGTAGGAAAGGCTAGCTATAGACATTAAAGGAAAGACAGAGACAAGGGATAGTGTCAGAAGGGCTGTTTCAGTCCATACTGAATGCCTCTCAGTTTACTCATACACCATCTTAAGTAATAAACCAAAGGTGGGAACAATGGCAGAAGACTTCTATTATCATGTATAGAGGGCAAATAGCAATTACTTCCCTTAATCCTAAAGATTACACATGCTACTTGGCCTTCAGGCACTACTTCATTGCTGCATGTAGCAGCCTTCAGAGTGAGATTAAACATACCTGGGCCCAAGTCTATTGTTATTTAGATAGGAGCCATTCACCACCTAGGCCAGGACATCCTGTACTCCCCTCCCCCAATGTCTTAGAAACAATAGGGGTGAGTTGAGCTCTCTGAACTCTTGACAAGATGGAATGGACTTCCATATCAGGTCCTGACAGTGCCAAAGAGCCTACTCTGAGGTCAAGGGAGTGGAAGAACTGGCCTCCCACTCCTCATCCACCTTGTGGCAATGATGGTGAGTAAAATAAACCCTCCCCTCACCTTTATCACCTGCAGTCTATAAGAGAGCTAACCCTGCCCCATACCAGGTGCAACACTCAGAATAGCAGACCTTGCACCTCAAGTGGGCAGCACTGTAGTGGTGACCCTGCTGCCAAGGGCATGGGTGAGCCTGCCCTGAGAGTAGGAGAGCTGGCTCTGCACCCCTCATCTGCCATGTGGTGGTAAGGTCAAGGGAAAGATGCCCTTCTGACTTGCCCCTTGCCATCTGTGATAGGTGACAAAGCTGACTGCCCCTCACCAGCTGCAGTAATCAGGAGAACAGGCCCTGCACTCACCTGAACAACATATTGTAGCTGACCCTGTTGACAAGAGTGGGGGTGAGCTGGCCCTGAGAACCTAATTGTGAGAGAGGCCCCACCCCTCATCTTCCATATGGTGGTGTGGACAAGGAAGAGAAGTTCCCCTCAACACAAGGCCTGTGGCAGGTGGGAGAGTTGTCCCTGAGATAAGGGAGAGGGAGAAGGGGAGAAGGAGAGAGAGAGCCAAACCCTGTGTCTCACCAGCTGCAGCACTCTGCAGTAGACTTGGCCCTGGTGGTGTAGGCATTGGTGAATAAACCCTGGAACATGAGAGCAGGAAAACTGGCCCCACCACTTGCTGCTAACTATACAGGGTGAGCTATCCAGGGCAATTCTGGAGAGCTCATCATGGTGTTGAGAATGAAGGAGAGCCGGAAGGCTGACCAACCCAGCAACCACCCAGACCTAGAACCAGGGCTATCTATGAGTTGGCTCATCCCATTATCTACCCCATGTATGACCTGCTGGAGCAAGTGAAGGGGTGGGACCTGCAGGCCCAAAATTGCAGAATCTCTATAGCACAAGACAACAACAAGATATCCAAGAGGAACCCCAGTAAGAGTCCCCTCCCCATCTACGGCACAGCATAACCAGAGGCCACTCATTGCAATGAACACACAGTATGCTGTATGACTCGCTGTGTCACACTGCAGCTTCCACAATGATATTTTTCTTTTCTTTTTGTTCTTCCTTTTCTCTTTTCTTTTCTTTTAAATTTTATTTTGTTTTATCCTGGAAGGGGAAGTTTCAAGGGTAGAAGACAATGGGAAGGGATGGGGAGATGAATGGGATGGAGATGGATAATGTTGAAATCCACAATGAATCAAAAAATTAAACTGGAAAAAAGAGGGAAAAATGAACTCTTTTTAAAAATGTAACTCTTTAGTTCTTTTTATAGCCCCGTATACATTTTAATCTGCTGGCTTTGTCCAGGAAATTTTAATTTTGTCAGGATATTCCATCGGCATCATGAATTGACGTAACTTTTCTAAACAGAATCTACCACCATCCTAAGACTGCACATTATGCTTAGCTGTGATGGACACCAAAGCTCACATCAGTTGCCTCTTTTTATGCTCCTCAGCCATACTTCCTTCACTTCCTCCACTTCCTTCAGCCTAGGGCGAGCCCTTTCAGGACCGTGGTCAGCGCATTGCTCTCCTTGTTACTCTGGAAGCATCTCTAGTTTGTGAAGTTCTGCCTCTGCGTGGTTTTTGTGCTTTTTCTTTTTCTTTCTTTCTTTCTTTCTTTCTTTCTTTCTTTCTTTCTTTCTTTCTTTCTTTCTTTCTTTCTTTATTTCTTTCTTTCTTCCTTTCTTTCTTTTTGTTGGAGGAAGACTTTTTCTTGTTTGGTTGTTCTATCATATTTCAATTCATTTTCGATTTGTTTTATTTATTTTATTTTATTATCATTATTCCTTAGATTGCTGTTCGTTTCCTAATGAGAGACACTCCACTCACATCTCATACACTTCTCATCTTAGTCCTGTCTTTATCTCATCTTTACCTCTCCCTTTTCCACTTGTTAATTATGACCTTCTATAGCTTTAACAATCTTTAAATGTGGACTCTAACACTCTCCCAACTTTCAACTGCCCATTACTTTACTCATCTAGATTTTTTTCTTTTCAAATTGGATCTTATCTCCATCCTTACCTACCCTATTTATTAAACAATTAATCATAGCCTTATTAACTAAAATCTGAACTAACTCTATACTATCCTTGTTTATCATCCAACAGTTACTGAAGTCAAAGTAAAACACTGTTATTGATTAGTTAATGTAAAATTTGCACAGTGATAATATCCAATAGCTGTGGTAGTTTTCAGTTAGTATACTACTCAGGTAATAGTATCGGGCCCATGTATTTTGCTGGGAAGCTGTTTTCTGAACTACACACTCAACTCCACCATATCCAAGGCCTTTTTGAGCAATGCAAATACCTCAACTGGAATAAAAAGGATCCCAATAAATGAAATAACCCCAGATGTATTAATCCCAGTCCAGATGTATAAGAAACAAGAAAAACCAAGACTACATAACTCCACCAGAAATTACTAATGCTGCAGTAACAACATCTAGTGAAGATGAACTAGATGAAATCACAAAGAACTCAATGATTCAAATAAGTGAAAATGAGTGAAAAAGTCCCTATTGAGAACACCAACAACTGAGTGAGAGTTATTAAAGATTAACTCAACAAAGATAAGTCCTGAAGCAAAATCAATCTGAACTGCTGGATGTGGAAATTGTAATCTATCTAATAGAAATTTCTGTGGAAAGTCTCAATGACAGATTGGACCAGAGAGAGCACAGAAAATCTAAGCTTGAAGACGAGATGGCAGAATTGGAGCCACCACAAGGACAAAGGTGAATCATTAAGAAGCTTCCAGTGGAGAGGCAGGTGGATCTTTGTGAGTTCAAGGCCAGCCTGGCCTCCAGAGCGAGTGCCAGGATAGGCTCCAAAGCTACACAGAGGAACCCTGTCTCAAAAAACCAAAAAAAGAGAAGCTTCGAATGGGATTTCCAAGGCAACAAATACTCTGAAAAGGCCAAATCTTTGAGTTATAGTCATAGATGTTTTGGAACTTCATTCTAAAGGAATAGAAAACATTTTCCAAAGGGTTATGATAGGATAATGCCCAGAATTAGGAAAAGAAATGCCATTGCAAACACAGGAGGCATTGAGAGCACCAAACACACAAGACCAGGAAAAAAACCACTCCCATCATACTAGGATTAAAATATTAGTGCTGGTGAGATGGCTCAGTAGGGAAGGGAGCTTTCCTCCAAAACTGACAACCTGATTTCCATCTCAGGGATTTACATAAAAGGAGAGACTTCAACAAACAGTCTTCTGCTTCCACACACAATATGGCATGCATACGTGTGCACATGTGATTGCACACACATACCACATGTGTGCACACATGTATGTGTACATGAACACACACTAAATAAATAATACACTAAATACACAAAACAAAAAAGTGTATTGAGGTGGCAATAAACATCAAGTCATATGTGAAACTAAACCCATCAGATAACCCAGCAGATTATTCAGCCAGAAGCACTTGGAATGATGTATTTCAAGTTCTGAAGGACAACTCCCAAAGCAGAACATTATACCCAACAAAGATATCTGAAGTCTACAAGATATGGGTGAAATCTATAGTAAAGAATGCTTTGGATTAGGATGAACACTAAATCAGCTCTACAGACGATACTTAAAGGAATAATTCTGACTAGAGAGAAAAACAAACCCATCAACAAAGCTCCAGGCAAGAATAAACCACACTAGGATAATAGTTAAGCAAGAGAGGAAGAGGGAAAAGGTCCAAACACTATAAAGTGACACAAATCAATACATAACTTTCAGTAATAACTGCCAATATTAATGGTCTCAACTCTCCAGTCAAAGGATACAGAGTAGCAAATTGTGTCAAACCCAGAAAAAAATCTATTTGTTCCCTCCAAGAAATGCACCTTGTCACAAAAGACAGGTACAACTTTAGACAACAGAGATGGAAAAAGGTGGAAAGGTGTTTCAAGCAAATGGATTTAGAAAACAAGCAGGTGCCCCTGTTTGAATATCTGACAAAAAACAGACTTCAATCCAATCCTTGTGAGAAAAAATATGAATTACACTACATATGAATTAAGGAAACAATCCTTCAAGAGAACACTATGACTCTAAACATATACATGCCAAACACAGGTGCACCCAACTCATAAAACAAATGCTATTAGATGAAACATCTCAGATTCAACCCACCACAATAGTAGTGGGTGACTAATACCTTTCTCTCACCAACTGACAGTCCTTCTTAACAAAAGGTAAACTTAAAAATGTACAAATTAAATGACATTATAGATTACATGAATTTAACAGTCATATACAAATGTACTGTCCAAAAACTGCAGAGTGCTTATTCTTCCCAGTAGACCATGGAACTTTCTCTGAAATAGACCATATATTAGGAAACAAAGCAGGTCTTAACAAATATAGGTAAACTGAAACAATTCCTTGCACATGGAAAAAGACTGTAAATCAACAGCAGGATACTCCCTATAACATATGCAAATCCATGGAAACTAAACAACATACTATTGAATGATGAATGGATCCTTGAAGAAACACAGAAGGAAATTAAACAATTTCTAGAATCAAATGAAAATGAAAACACAACACACCAAAATGTTTGAGATATAATGAAAGCAATCATAAGGGGAGAGTTTATAGCTCCATATGCCTACATTAAGAACTCAGAGCTGCAGAAATAGCTTTTGAGAAAAGTCTAACATCCCTTCATGGTAAAAGTCCTGAAAAAACTCAGAATGGAAGGAACATATTAAAGGCTATATATGAAAAACTTACAGTCAACATTATATCAAACAGGTTAAAAACAAAGAATTTCCTTCAAATTCAGGAACAAGCCCAGAGTTTCCACTTTTCCCATTTTGTACAATATTGTACTGGAAGTCTTCATGGAAGCAATTAGACAAGAGTCAAACTATCTCTACTTGTCAATGTTATGATTCTATACGTGAGACCCTAAGGACCCAGGAAACACGTAAAACTAATAAACATTTTCAGCAAAATAACAAGACTTAAAATTAACACACAAGATCAGCAACTTTCCTATATGCCAATGACAAAGATACTGTGAGAGGAATCAGGGAAATTGCTTCATTCACAACAGCCTCAAAAATATAAATAAGTAAAGCCCAAGCTAAGGATGTATGGAGAAGTATTATGGAACCCACAGTTTTTCAAGCTATTAAAATTTTGAATTTTTACAATGGACTTTGAACAGAGGTACCTTCATGAGTAGATAAATGGTTTCCCCAGAGCACATGGAATATTAAATGATTATCTCAGGGCCAGGAATGGGTTAGCTCTCTACCAGTTGTTGATCTGAGTTCCCAAAGTGTCTCTACCCAAACAACAAGACTGTTGTCATTGCTCTTGGTTTCCCACCATAGCTAAATGATAAGACCCTATTGCTGAAGATACAACATGCTTTGGCTGCAGGACAAACAGAAACAGAGCTACAACTGATTAAGAAACTCTTCTGACTTAGATATCACTGTGCCAGGAGGTGTCATGCAGGCTGCAGGCCGTTAGTGAACTTATCCAACAGTAGTACCAACCTTCCAGGAATGTATGCCTATTGGTGCAATTGTGACAGACTACTGTGGGGATAACCAATCTCGTTACGATTGGATCTTTATTTTTGTAATGTGCATGAGTATAGTGCCTGCATGCGTGTCTGTGTACCACACACAGAACAGGGTGTTGGAACTGGAGTAACAGACAGTTTGTTGCACAGTACCATGTGCTTGCTGGGAATTGAACCTGGGTCCTTTAGAAGAGCAGCCAATGCTCTGATACACTGATCCATTTCTCCAGCCCCAGCTAGAAGACCTTGATCTTGGTCAAAGATGCTTCTTTTTGAAGTTGGTAACACTCAATTAAAAGGCTCATAACTTCTGGTTAAAGTGATGAGAATAAGTGACTGTCAGTGTTACCTTCTTTCCTGGGAGGCTCAGGGAATTTATGGAAAAGGTCATGGAAAGGCTGAAGGATAAGAAAGAAGGCAATAAAAACTAGTGTCTTCTAGACATAGACACTATACTCATGAAATCACAGCAGTACTTTCTGTGGTGGTTGTTTGCAAAAGTTATGTTCAAGGTGAAGTCAGGTCAACATTCTACCATGGGTAGAAGAAGGCTCATGAGACTCCACTCTCAGCTGAGGAGTTGGCGCAACTGATGGTTGCATGAAGAACAACAGTCACTTCTCTCTAGGGATATGGTTACTGGTAGGTTGCACATACTCCAGTGAATGGCCCCACACCCATACAAACAAGTAGTTCTAATCGGACTTAGTGGGTTATTATTTTTATTAAAGATAGCATTAAGGTGGAAGGAGGAAGTACTACACAGGGTCAGGGGATACTGGGAAGGGATAAGGGTTAAATATGATAAGGATACATTGTATACATGTGCAAAAACAAAAGACTAAAATCATTCTTTAAAAGTAACTGTTTTTCACTTGGCAATTGTGGTATCCAATATTGATTACCAAATTGACAGGATTTAGAATCACCAAAGGAACAAGTGTCTGGGTGTACCTATGAAGATGTTTCCAGAAAGGTTTAACTGAGGAGCAAAGACTCACCCTGAATGTGGGTGCCACCAAAAATATCCTCAGGTCCCTGACTGAATGAAACAGAAGAAAGGAACTAAATGCCAACATCCTTTTGTTTCTGCTTCCTGATGGCAGATGCATTATGACCTGCTGCCTCAAGCTCTAAACTCCATTGCTTTCCAAACATGATGGAGTATACTCTTAAACTATGTGCCAAACAGCCTTTCTTCCTTAGGTTGCTTTTGTCAGTAATTTTGTCACAGCTCCAATAACAGTAGCTACTACAGTGGTCATGCTACTTGGCCATATGATTTCAAGGGTGACTCAGGACTGCCCTACCCTACATATCTTACTTCCAAGGACTTATGGTGGTATGGCAAGGAATAAGATTCCAGGTCCTGCCATGTTTTTCTCCCTTTCCCACAAACATCACCAGGAGGCCAATTCTTCCTATCTTTAACAGGAGTCCTCAGAGTAATCTGTCAGGGCAAAGGATCCTAATTAAAAATGAAACAACCATTTCACTTGCTTGACAAGAAAAGACCTGGTCTGCCAAATTTCCATCCCTATCATTGGAGAACAGGACGTCAGGAAATAAATAATTAATGTATTCTGACCTAGGGCCACCTAGCCAGGAATACTTATGTGGTTCTTATCTTAGTGGAACAATTATTTCAGTTAATGTGTAAAGGGATTTATATATATATATATATATATATATATATATATATATATATAAAATGATTATCAGTAATCCTTTTGCGCTGCTATTCGGTACTTCCTTGAGATTCAGGGCACATGTATTGCAGGATTAGCTGTGTCTCTACTTACTTATACCCTTAGAGAGATACCACTTCCTGCTATCTTCTCTTTGTGGAATAGAAATGCACTAGGGGAGTTATTACAATCAGGCTCTTTTATATCTTTAAGGCAATTACAGGCAAAGACAAGAGGGCCTAATGCACAGCATTTCCAGAATTTGTCATTTTGGCATCTCATCTTGCCAAGCAGTGATAACATCCAGATGTTGCCCTATTGAAAGGTGTTAAATAAAATAAACCTTCATCCAAAAGTACTTCTATGTAATATTTTGAGAACTTCCACAATGTAAAGGAAGTTTTTCCTTTAAAATATCAGAAATTCAATACTTAGGAAATAATCTGCATGCTGTCTTAGAATCTAATAAGACTAATAGCAACAGTATTATTTAGCGTCTTCATTTAGCAAGTACTTATGTAGTGTTGATTGTGTGCTTCTCAAATATTAACTCATTTAATCTCCTCCATGATTTTCCTGTTACAACAACCTTCACTGCAAGTTTCTCCAAATGGATTGTTGGCTAATTCTGGTTGGGCAGTGTGAAATGTCATTCTTGCAGCGTTGTTTGTTTAAAATCAAAAGGGAAGTGACATTTGTTGAAGACTTTGCTTTGCCAGGGGCTTGGAAAACTCTACAAGAAGAAAGATCTATGCTTAGGTTAACCTCCAAAATCAACACATTCTGTGTACAAAACACCCAGGAGACAGTCAGAGGTGGCAGGCTTTTCCACAGTGGACTGACTCCCCATAGGCAAATGGGCTGCCTACTCCACTCATTCAGCACATCCTTATTGGATGCTTGTAAAGTCTCTGGAAGAGGTCCCAGGGATATACAGGAAAACAGACCCTGAACTTAACATCATGCCTCTGATGTCAGCCCTACGGTGTACTGAGCACTGTCAGAGATATTGACACAGTATGTTGAGGTTTGTTAGAAGACACAGGATCCTGACTTTTGGCATTATAGTGGCCTTCTCAAGAACCAAGGAGAGATCTGGATCATGTGATACGGACACAGAGTGTGATATGGAAAAGGTGGTAGAGCTAGATCTGCCAGACACCCCCTATGGTGATTTGAACAGGATGGTCCCCATAGGCTCATATAATTGAATGCTTGGTATTAGGGAATACTCTACTTGATAGGCGTTAGGAGGTACAGTCTTATTGAAGTTGGTGTGGCCTTGTTGGAGGAAGTATGTCACTGGAAATGGGCTTTGTGATGTCAAATGTTCAAGCCAGTCCCACTGTCTCTCCTGTTGCCTGCAGATCTGGATGTAAAACTCTTTGCTCCTTCTCCAGCACCATGTCTTTCTGCCTGCCACCATGCTTGCTGCCATGCTGATAGTGGACTAAACCTCTGAAACTCTAAGCAAGTCCCAAGTAAATGCTTTCTTTTGTAAGATTTTTGTGGTCAGGGTCTCTGCACAGCAATAGAACAATGACTAAGACACTCTCTCAAAACTGTTTCGTTGTCTCTGACCTTTCTCTTGAGTTGAGTGTCCAGGAATGGTGAGATTACTTTTGAAATCCTGTGTGAAATGCATGTCTTTATTTCTGCCTTGTTAGGGAATGTTTTCTGTTTGTTTTGCTTTGAGTGGAGGCAAGCCTTCTCACTAGTGTCTTAACCACAGAAGGTTCTTTTAGCATCTCCCAGAACCCTGTGGGATCCAGCATGGCAACTTTCTGGTCGTCTTTTTAGAAGGAAGATGTAGAGCATACTTATTCATCTCTTTTATTATTTATCTGGGTCAATATAAGGCCAGCTATGTATTCTACTGGGTAGGATGGAAGGAATGTGAAGAGAAGGACTGGGTAAAGAGGAGAGAGAATTACTGCACAGTCTCCTACCTCCAATTGGGAAAGGTGGAGCCAACCTAAATACTGACTTATCTTACTAGAACTGTCTCTTTTTCTGGGGATATAGCATAAAGTCAGGGGGCAAAGGCTATTGAATGCCATGGAGCAAAGTGCTGTAAGAGACAGGTGTCTGAGAGTAAAATACAGGGGCTGCTCACAGTAGTCACATTCTAAGAGCAACAGAATCAGGTCACCACCTCTTAACCTAGCAAGGGGACAATGGTGAGCAGCATGAAGGAACCCTAAGGAATTTAAATTGGTAGGGGGGGGGGACAGTATTCTGAACAGAAAGATTGAAATCAACCAGCCAATGGTTATGGGGGTTTTGTATATAGTCTCTGCATCATGAGCTCCAGGACAAAGCTATAGTGAGACCATGCCTCAAAAGGGAAAGAAAACCTAAGTTCCATCAGCAGCACCCATGTAAAAACCATGGGTGCATGCCTGTAATCCCAGAGCTGGGAAGACAGAAGCACAGAAAACAAGGCCCTGGAGCTAGCTGACTGGCCAGTCTAGGTGAATGCCTTATTGATTGTGGAACACACCAGATGTGAGCATCTGGGTATTTACAAGCATGCTCACACTTAAGTACACAGCAATGGGCACATTTGCACACACACATGCACACACACACACACACACACACACACACAAGAAATACAAATAAAAGTTTTAGATGACCTGTGTCCCTAAGGTCCCCTAGGTGGCTACAACCCAGGTCCCACCCACCTAGTCACATGACCCTCTGCTCCTGGGTGGCACCTGCTTGAAAGGAATTGCCACTCCTGGCAGGTCTGTGGATGCTAAAGACAAAGGGTATGATTTCAGAGGAGCATGCTTTGAAAGGTTTAGATGAAACCAGAAGGTAGCCGAACTCTTCGTTTCACAGCTGGCAGGAAGAGAGAAAACTATTGCTCACTTACGGCTGCTAAGGATTAGCATTGGAAACTCTCAGAACAGAATGTTCAGATCGGAAACGTTCTTACTCATGGATGTGTCATGATTAGTGCTTGCCAACCCCCCACCCCCACCCCCTCGCTTTCTAAGCCACTCTGATACACTGGGATCTGCAGTTAATATGGCCTGCCAATGACCCTACACCCACTGTGTATGAGGGCAAAGAGAAAAGTCCACTGAATTCTGGATATCTATGGGTAATTATTGGTTCTAGCATCGCCCTGCCCATGGGTAGCAAAATCCAAGACTGTCCATTATGAAGAATACAGTACTTGAATATTGGATGCAGTGTAAGTGCAGGAAATATTTGTTATATGCTGCTATTTAGAGAATAAAAAGAGATCCACTCTACCTATGTTCAGTACACACGTAATTCTTTGAGTATCTTTAGCATGCAAGTAGTTGAATCCATGGATATGGAACTCACAAACACAGAGGTCCAACATTTCCTTTTTGGCAAAAAGGAGTACAGAATTTAACTCTAGAAGAAGTTTTTTGTGCATGCATATCATTTAAGGAACCAAAAGATGAGAATGGCTCTCTCATTCCTGGACAAGTTCATGGAGTCCAAAGTATAATAAAATAATTTGAAAATAGTCCATGCCCTCATTTATTCATACAACATGTCTTAGTCACATTTATAAAAGTCCATGCGAAGAATAAAGGGAGACAAAGGCATCACTACTCTGCCAAGAGCATCAACAAGCAGGAAGAGACTGAATCGCCTCAGCAAGGAAAGAATTGGAAGGAGCCTGCTCCCCTGCTTAGACAATCCTGTGTTAGAGAGGGAGGTAAGAGTCAGATGGGAAGAGAAGAAGCAGTCATCAGGCACTCTCTTCCTGAGGTCTCTGAGAGGTCCATGGACGTTATAAACTAGAACCACGCCCCACTTGCCCAGGACCCCATCTCTGCAGCAGCAGCTGGGATAGATAAATAGGTTTGAAGCTGAGGTTTTGCTGCATCAGCAGCTGGGAAAGATAAATAGGTTTGAAACTGAGGTTTTGAAATTATTGTTTTCCTAAGTTTACAAGCTAGCACCAAAGTCTGAAAAACCACAAAAGAGGAACTGTTTCCATACTACTAGTTCCCTAATATGTTGACTCACAAGACATGTTTAATCCTTTGTTTCTGTTCTTGCATAACCCTTGTCTGTAAAGCAAGGTGTGTGGGGCTGTGCAAGGAGGCTGGGAAATCACAGGACAATGCTGCAGCCCACGGGCTTTGGTGGACACTCCTTCTAGACTTTCTCAAAGTGTCTATTAAAGGAACATCAGGGGGCCGAGTCCATTGCTTCTGTGTCATATTTTAACACTTTCTATCTTAGAAAGATTTGACAATTCTGTTTCTTAAGTCCACCTCTTTAGAAAACATTTGTGGTTATAATTGTCTTAAGCTATCATTCCCCTAGGGAAAGCCACTTCCTTCCAAAATGGAGAAATTTAAAGAGAAACATTTCTTTGATTCTCATAACAATAAAATAAGCTTAAATCTCATCACCATCCACTTCAGGCCTGTCTTGCTCAGTAGCTCAGACAGCTCCTGGGGCTCACCACAGACGACAGAGTGGGCAAAGGCCAAAGGCAAAAGAGGCAACATTTTAAGCATCACACTGATTCTGCTATAGCCTCTGCCAGTACTTGAGTCCCCTACCGAATTTCCCAATGACAAAGACTGTTTGAATGCTCTGCCCTAGTAACACTGGCTGACCTCCAGAGCTGCCTTTATTCATTAATAGCAGTTCCTGAGTCTTGCCAGTTAATATAAGACACTCTCCCGAGATGTGCTCCATCACTCCTTATTTGGCTTCAAGGATCTTGATTGCAACTGAGAGACTTAGAATTTAAGAGGACAGGTGGATGGAGGAGGGGGAGAGCTAGCAGAGGCAGGGGCTAGGACACAGGTAGTGGTTGGAAGAGGAATTTGATGCACTGGCTAAGGAGGGATGTGGATGCTCAGAAAATAACACATGCAAAGCCTGACACGGGGAGACACAACAACAAGGCCAAGGGAGAACAGAGTGGAGGAGGAAAGGCTGCCTGGAAAAGGACACTTTTCAAAGCAGAGCTCATTATTCCCTTTGCAAGACATGCTAGTTATAGGGCTCTGACGCCACTTATGTGGCTTGCCTCATAGTCTCAGGGCTGACAATGGCTGTTTCCTGATTGTCCTGCTGAGGGGAGTTGAGGAATGGGCTAGTCTAGCATAGGAACTGAAAGGAGGGGAGAGCAGCGTTGCAATATGGGCAACAATTTCCAAGAAGGCTGTTACCTAAGGAGAAGATGTCCAGCCCCTCCTCCCCAAGGCAGCACACACTTAGAGCTGACTGCCAAGACAACTCGTTTGACAAAATGTTTGAAGAAAATAATTTGGGGGTAATGGAGAGAAAATAAAGGCTCTTATCCATATTATCATGCCTATGCTTGCTCATTAAGTCCCCCCTTTCCTCCATTTTTTCCATTCTTGTTTGTGCCTCTACTTTTCACATAGGAAGAAAAAGCATGAGGGCTTACCACATTTCTAGCAGAAAGAAGGAAAATGAGTAATTTCCATAATGTATTATTATATCAAGGAAATTTAAATTTAATGTTATAAATCTTTTTTTGTTGTTGCCTGCCGAATAGGCTGTCAATTTGAAGAACAACTGTTTAGTTCTTTATACTTTATCATGTGTGAGTTTAATTAATCACAATGGAATCCTATTCAAACTATTTTCCAACCCAACAGGCAATTGTTTCCTATAGCACGCCATTTCCTTCTAACTAAGGATGGCACTAACTGGAGAAAACATTAAAACCCTGATGCGTGCCGTAATGAACTCCATGCAAAGTACTTATATTAATGTAATGGAGTTGAGATCTTAATTGCACTCGTGTTTATATTTGCAACCTCCTTTTTTAAAGCCTTTTTATTTTACTAAATGATTTGAACAACGAGGTAGGAGAGGTTACATGGCCTGCTAAATAGAGATGGGTTTCTCACACTAAAGGAGGAAAAATGAATCTGGGAGAAAAGACTGGCTAATTTAATTTCGTAAAGTAGGTTTTATTCTCAGCAGATAATGGCGAAAATTGCTCTGTAAAGCAATCTTTGCAGAGCCAGAAAATGTTCCCTGAACGCTTAAAAAGAAGCATGTCCAAGAGCCCTTTTTTTCCCTCCCTCTGACAACCATTAGCTGCCACCGAAAAACCTCCGGCTTGAGGGATGAACGTGTACAAAGCAATTTAGGCAGACACATCCTCTGGCCTCTAGTGTGAAAGAGCTGATAGACAGTAAGATCATTTCCAGCTGAACTTCAGATCATAACTATAGGACAACAGCAGATAGGAAGGGCATCCCACATTAAATCTCATAAAGTAGATATTCAATTAAGAAGTATTTCCTGATGAGTGAATGAATGAGTGAGTGAATCTTCTTCCAGAGCATTTAGTCTAAGGATGGGGAATCACCTTTTCACTCTTTTACTAATACTTCTCCATCAGACATAGGCCAGGAGGAAATATAATGTATCTATTTTCTAATTAAACTATTTCATGAGGACACTGGAAATATAGGGCATTCTTTCTCACAGGCAGTCAGGAATCACCCTGCTATGTGCTGGCTGTTACAACAGTGGGGACTGTGGGAATCCCTAGGTTACATAACATCCTTAAAGATGCTTCCTTTGGATCTCAGGACATAGTTACTACTGCTTTCAGGAGTTGTTGTATGAATACTAATAAAAACATGAGTTGATCTTGTGCCTTTATTGGGGGCTGCCTAGGAACTCAGAAACATACTGTGGCAACTTTCTAGCTCCTGTACTACTCAAGGCAGACTGTTCACTCACCCCACAGGTGAAATAATCCTACCACTCTTTAAAAAAAAATCTTTTGTTGAATATAATAATTGCACATAGTATGAGATATCACATAATTATTCTCTCTATATATATCTATATTTATCTATCTGTCTATCTATCTATCTATCTATCTATCTATCTATCTATCTATGCATGTATGTATATCCAAGATAGTTAGCAGTTCTATTACCTTAAATATGTAACATTTCTTTGTGCTGCACAACCTTGAATTCCTAGTTATGTTTTGGTCATTATTATTATTATATTGCATTTCTTTGCAGAGTAAGTGCCTTACCATTGAACTACATCTCTAGCCTTCTATTATATATGACATATACATACATATTTGAGGAGATATATAGCTTATATATTTTAAGATATATTATAAGATATATATAATATGCTATTATATGTAGTATATAATATAAATAATATGCTATTTTAAACCATAGTACACTATGCTATAGAATACTAAAACTTATTCTCCCTCTCTACATGTATTTTGGTAGCAATATCTCCTTTTCTCATTTCTCTCTAACCATTCCTGGCTTATAGTAACAACTACTCCACTCTCTATGAAATAATATTTCCTATGTGTGAGCTTGATGTTGTGGTTTTATTTTTTCCTGTATCCATATTATTTCACTAACATAATTCCCCCCACCCCTGTTCCACTGACATGGTGACTTGAAAGGAAATAAAGGTGGTGAAAAGGCTAATGAGATAAAAAACACATGGAGCTGAGCAAGGTGTTCTGAAGAATCAACTTTCAAAAGCATCCGTGGCTTTTCTGCTGAATCCAGGCACTGTGCTGGTTGTTAGAGAGGTCACAGTCTACAGAAGAAACAAATGAGAAAACCGGAAAATTACCATAGTCATGCCATGCAACTATGAACAAAGTGCCAGGGAATACAATAGAGGCCTCTGCTGTCACTGGGATTGTGAATGGTCATGTGGTAAACACTGAGTGGACTGTTCAAGTACATTCAAGCAAAAACTTGAAAAGGTGGAGCCTCATGGGGTGTTTTTAGGTTGCTGATGTTTTTGAGATGTAAGATTACTCCGCCAGCCACCTGAGTTCCACTGCCACCTTAGGGCCCCAAAGTAACACACAGACTCTTATCTTATTTACAATGCTGCTGGCCAATGACTAGGATTTCTTATATGCTAGCTCTGTCTTAAGTATCAACCATAACCATTAATCTATATATTTTATAAAGACTTATCTTATGGAGGACACCAACCTTATGCATCCTCTCTTCCTGACAATCACTTGGTGACTACTCTCTTTCCTACATTTCCCAGAATCCTCCCTCTTTCCTAGTCCTGACTATCTTGCTTTTCTATTGGCTAACCGTGCTTTATTTATCAACCAATAAGAGAGACATATACACAGAAGGACTTCCCCCATCATCTCCTCTTTTCTGTCTAAATGAAAAAGGGTTTTAACATTAACATAGTAAAATATATAACAAAACAGTTATCAAGTAAGCACGACAGTTACAATATTTAGTCCATTCACAATTAGCAAGATTTAAAGAAAATATTCTATCATCTATGCTATCTTTGTAAATCTAAGATCTTATATGTAACTGATCTTTTATAATAACTAAAGAAAACTATAACCATAACTATCTGTCTTCAACTCAATAAAAGACCACAGAAGGATAATATATAAACTCTAGATCTGATAGAGAGATCTCGCTACCTGGACAGTCACCCTAAGTTCCTCTGTACTGTTGGGGCATCCATCTTCAGCCTATAGGCCACAGTGTGTCTGGCAGACTTCCCCATGAAGCAGGAATCCTTCAGGACTATCTTTTTTTGCAAGTTCAGCAGTCACTTTCCTATGGGTCCTGCATGTCCAGTTTATCAAACAGTCCATGCAAGAGCAGTTTCTTCCCAAATGGCTAATCTTACCATGTTGAAGGCAAACTCCATATCCAGTTTCTTAGATGCCCATCTGATGTAATTGGTGTGCCAGGAGCAGCTGTGTCTCACTGCCACGTAAAACCCTAAACCATTTAAATGACATATATTCTGCGGGTCTTTGAAAGGTTTAAAGAATATCTATCCATCTCAAATACATCTTTGTATATCTAGAAAACCTAACTAAACTAACTTTAAGTTTAGAGTATTATGCCTGACTATATACAATCTGTATTTAATTATGCATTACATTTTAAAAGATCTGTATAAACACAATACCAAACAAGAAGAGAAAAATACATATTACAAAATTTACCTCAAAGTTGTATCAATAAATGAAAATCCATACCAATGCAAAGTATTCATTTCTATATCCTATTCCCTTTTTTCCTTTAAAAAGAGACTGACCATGATCATTACCATTTTTAACCAACCCCATTTAAATGAAAACAAGCATTTATAAACAATATTTGGGAATTTGGGCATCGTTCATTCCAAACTGCTTCCTGCTGGTTAGGGGCGATGTCCATACCATGGGGATCATGATACAATACAGAAACCTTGCCAGGTCCTTGTTTCTTTAGTCTGTGAGGCTGTATCATCTTAGCTGTTTTAGGTGTTGGATCACCTGGAACACTGTTTCAGGGGGTCTTGCTTCATCAAACCATTTAGTCTGGAAGGAATCCATAGTTTTACATTTTTTTTTGTGGAAACATAAGCAAAAACTCTTTTTCCAAATAACCTGTCCTTATATTTAAATTTAGAAGTCAAATCATTTTTAAAATAGTAAGTTCTATTAATTTAGCAGCACCTATAATTGAATGTATTTTAGCAGCTGTAGCTCTTTCCTGAGCAATCAAACAATTTAAAGACAACAATATAGTATACAGTATCCAGACTGTCTGTGTATTTTCCATCTTTACATGGCTTATTTATCTATTTATTTTTATAACTCTATTTATTTTTCTTTTATGTTTTTCCTTTTATGAGACAGGGTTTCTCTGTGTAACTTTGGCTGTCCTTGAACTCACTCTGTACACCAGGCTGGCCTTGAAGTCACAGAGATTTGCTTGCCTCTGCCTCCCAAGTGATGGGATAAAAGGCGTGAGCCACCACCACCCAGCTATTCTATTTCTTCTTCTTTTTTAACACATTATCCTGTTTATTTTTCTCTTACAAGCCTACACATATTTTTAAACACACTGTAAACATTTAGAGGTTTTTCTTCATCTGAATCTGTCTTTACTGTAAATCTTTACTTTTTTCTGGCCACACGGTCTTTTATCTGCTAAATGATATTGCTAAAATTAAAGCCATGGCTGTTTATCGTTTTTGGTTTTTTTGTTCTGTTTTTTTTTTTTTTTGGTTTGGTTTTGGGTTTTTCAAGACAGTGTTTCTCTGTGTAGCTTTGGAGCCTATCCTGGCACTCGCTCTGGAGACCAGGCTAGCCTCAAACTCACAGAGATCCACCTGCCTCTGCCTCCCAAGTGCTGAGATTAAAGGTGTGTACCACCAACCCCCAGCTGCCATGGCTGTTTTAGCTGCTGTCTTTCCAAGATGGCAGGGGTATGTTTACCGCCAGCACTGAGAGTCATGCTCACTGCCTTGGTCTATGCTGCCATCAAGGAGCATGCTGCCAGTTTGGAGATGTGGTCACTGCCAGTGCCAGCTGCTTGTACACACCATTCAATTGTTATCAGGGCCTCTTAAAAGAGCCCTGAGGTTTTTTCTGATTATGCTGAGTCAGGAAACTTCCCTTAAGGGAGCCGCTGGTCTCTAGCAGAGACAACCTGAGAAAATGCTGCTACCAGGAAGTCGTGCTTGTCTCTGTTCTTTGGCTTCCAAAATCCCTTTTTAAGCTTTTGTGAAATTTTTATGTGGAAGTTCGTGAAACCACGAGGGATGCCATTTGTAATGATAACTCTTTCTGCCAACCACCTGAGTTCTGCTGCCATGTTAAGGCCCCAAAATTACACACAGATTCTTATCTTATTTACAATGCTGCTGGACAATGACTAGGATTTCTTATAAGCTAGCTCTGTCTTAAGTATCAACCATAACCATTAATCTATATATTTTATAAAGACTTATCTTATTGATGCCAGCCTTATGCATCCTCTCTTCCTGGCGATCATATGACAACTCCTCTCTTTCCTGCATTTCCCAGAATCCTCCTTCTCTCCTAGTCCTGCCCATCTTGCTTTCCCATTGGCCAACAGTGCTTTATTTACCAACCAATAAGACAAACATAAACACAGAAGGACTTCCCCCATCAGTGAGATACCCAGTTTCCATCTCCCTTTGCACTTTGTTTCCTGGCTCACCAAGACAGGCACAGTTTCCTTCCATTCCATATTCTTGTCATGGTTATCTCACTACAGTCTCAAAAAAGAGTAGGACAAATCATGGACTAGAATCAGCAAAACTCTAAGCCAAGGAAAATAAACTTTGTTTCTTTACAAGTTAATTTTTTCAGGAATTGATCATTAAACAGAAAGCTAACAGCCTCCAACTCCAACAATTCCTACTAACTCACAAAGGACTTTGGTATGCTTGGTGATAGGGAGAAGGACAAGGTCTGAAGAAAAATGGGAGTCAGGTCACAATCAAATTTGAGAAAGTCCAGAATCTCATTACATGGAATTTGAAGATTTATCCCAGGCAGAGAAGGCATCACCAGTTTCAAAGTGAGACAGTGATATGATCACATTTGCTTCTATTAATAAGCCTCTTTAGACTGCAATGAAAAGAAATGAAAAGAAATATTGGTCAAACATGCTGTGTTCAGTAAGAAATGTTGACGAGAACAAGGATCATAAGAAAAAAGATAAAAGAGTATTTCTAAGTTGGAATATCACGGTTTGTTAACCGATCAGACATAGAAGGGACAATGAATGGTACCTCATTTGGATGATGGAGTGTGACTGATATCAGTAACTAAAATCCAGACTAGAAAAAGGAAGGAACTAGCAGGAAGGAATGGGAGACTGAGTGAGAGGTATCTGAGAGACATCCAAGTGGATAGCAGGTAGCCAAAAATATCAACATGGAATTTTGGGCAAGGCATCAAAACAAGGGAATTATATCTGACATTTCCCAGGATATAAATAGCTCATAAAAAGAGAGAAAGAAGATGAGAAGGAATAATGGAGGCAGAAGAAAATACGAAGCCTGAAAGTGGGGAATTCTTTTAATTCAACAAGGGGATAAGTCCATCTCTTTTTCTGGAAGTTAAATATAAGCCATGCTTCTCTCTTCTTGGCCTAGACATTCTTTTAAGCAGAACTGTCAGCTGAGTGATCTGGTAAAAGAGTTTGGCTAGCTCTCCCATGCAGGTCACTGAGCTCCTTAGAAAGTAGGTGAGTAATCTAGATTCCCTTTGGTTTTGTTGAAATAGCACAATACAGTATCTTTAGCAAAAGTGCTTCTCTGGGTACTTGGGAAGAGGCAGGTGCTATCCCCCAGGGGACTCAGTCTTGTGCTTGGAAGGAGCAGTAGAGATAGGCAACAGGGCTATCTTCCAGTTCCAAATGACATTTTAAGGTCATTCAAGACACATCAGAAGCTGTGAGACGTGTGAAGCAGAAATAGTAAGGAGCTGTGTTGAGGTCCAGAACAGGTACAGAGAATGGAAAATGACAGCTAGATTCAGGAGTAGGTGAATGGCATCGGGGCCAGCATGCTGCCGTGTTTAAAGGTTTATGAGAACAAAGAGAAGAGAGAGATACCAAAAGGAGAGGGGCAGGGAAGACAGAAGTCATAGGAAGGCAACAGTCAGCAGTACAGGGAAGAAAGCACACAGTGGAAGCCCATACTACTGGTCTGAGGTGAAAGCAAGGGCCAATGTCACTAAAACAGCCAAAGAGAAAACCAGAGTGACCAGAGAACACAGAGAGAAAGAAGAGATCAAGGGCACACAGGAGTTCCCAGGGTCAAGACTTGAGGTGAAATAATGGAAGAGGAAATAAAAGCTGTTGATGAATCAATATACTTTTGACCTGACCAATAGACTCTAAGTAAGAACCTTTAAGTTAAATACAACCTCTGGCACTTTTGCTGTAAAGGGATGGTCAAGTTAACTCTTTAATGTGCCTAAGTTTCTCTCTTTTCCTTTGTAAACTGGGTCTAAAACTGTACCTTTCTAGGCTACCTAGAAGTTCAACGAGATAACAAAAATAAAAGTTCTAAGCCAAGCATATTCAAAGAGCTGAACAGTGAAATTTTATGAATGGAAACTTGAGAACTTTGCTGCTCCCTTGGAATTCGGATAAGGCCAAAAGGAATGAGCAGAATCCTAAGGAGGAAGAAATGAGATGTTGTTTACATCACCCACGTGTTGAAGCAGTGTGCTAAAAAGTTCTCAACTCCAGACTCACATGGAGTTCCCTTCTCTAAAAACAGGGTCTTTGCAAAGTCAACCAACCTCAGATCAGGCCATTAGGATGTAATATAACCAAGTATGATTAAAATCCTTATATAAGGGATATATTAACATGCAGGTATACACAGAGACAATGCACTGTAAAGAAGGAGGCAGAAATTGAAGTTACATAGCATGTGTCAGGAAAACCAAGAGTGAACAGCCACCACAAGGACCTGGAGAGGCAAGAAAGGACTCTTGCCTCCAGACTTCAAACAAAGCATCTCAGTTTTGGATGTCTATTCTCCACAACTATAAGATAACACATTTCATTTATTTTAAATCTACCAGAAACACAACAGACAGAGATCAAGAAAAATTATGAATCCGTGAAGCCCAATGAAACATGCCATCAGTAGTTTCAAAGGCACAATCAGGTCTTGCATACTCCATATTAGCATGTCTCCATACTTTCTTAGTTATAGTTGGAGTGTGTGTGGAGGCTAGGGTCTGAGAATTACGTGGAGAGTGGAGGGGGAAGCCAAATGACAAGGCAAGCACAATGCAATATGGAGACTGAGGTTTCAGGGAGCAGTTTAACTACAAGCAAGTTAGGAAAAGCAACATAAGTCAACAAAGGATAGAATATGGTATTATAGTATCCTTTTAAAAATTAATGACATTCATTATTATAGTAAGCAACTCATAATTGAAGCATTTATGTCACATTTACTTACCAAGTTATTAAGGAAGGCAGAAAATTAGAAAATTGAGCACCACACATGAATAATGATGGGAAGATTTTTGAAAATCCAATAAGGAATAAGTTCCATCTTCCTTTATTTGAGGAAGGGCTTGTCCATTGGGAGGGATGGGAGGAGAAAACTTTATGTATGGAGTACGCTTGGTAAAGGGACCTTGCTAAGTACAGGATAAGATCACTTCATTCAGTCTTCTCCATAGCTCTGTTTTATAAGTGAGAACTTTGAGGTGGTCACTACAGCATCTGCAGCACCGATTCTGCTTGGAATATAGAATCCAGTTTGGATACTCACTCAGCTACTGGCTCTCCCTAAAAAAAAAAAAAACCTCTCTCTTTTCTATCCCCCCTCTCTCTCTGACTATACCCTCACATATCATACATGTACAACTGAATAATGTTTGGGGCATCCATGGTTCCCCAGAGAAAGCGAAAAGGACAAGATCTCCTGAGCTAATTGGGAGCATGGGGGGAGGGGAGAGGGAGTTAGGAAAAGGAGAAGGGGAGAAGAGGACATGAGAGGGCAGGAAGATCAACTTGGGGGAAGAATAGAGGAGATCAAGAAAAGAGATATCATAATAGAGGGAGCCATTATAGGTTTAAAGAGAAATCTGACACTAAGGAAATGTCCAGAGATTTACAAGGTTGAACCCAACTAACTACCTAAGCAACAGTTGAGAGTTTACCTTAAACACTCTTTTCTGATAATGAGATTGATGACTACCTTATATGCCATCTTAGAGCCTTCATCCAGTAGCTGATGGAAGAAGAAGCAGATACCCACAGCTAAACACTGAACTGAATTCTGGAATCCAGTTGCAGACAGGGAGGAGTGATGAGCAAAGGGGTCAAGACCAGCTGGAGAGACTCACAGAAACAGCTGACCTGAACAAGAGGGAGCTCATGGACCCCAGACTGATAGCTGGGAAAACAGCATAGGACTGTTCCAGACCCTCTGAACAAGGATGTCAGTTTGGAGGTCTGGTTAACCTATGGGGCCTCTGGTAGTGGATCAGAATTTATCCCTAGTATATGAATGGACTTTGGGAGCCCACTCCACATAGAGGGATGCTCTCTCAGCCTAGACACATGGGGGAGGGTCTAGGCCCTGCTCCAAATGATATGACAGACTTTGAATATTCCCCATGGAAGGCCTCACCCTCCCTGGGGAGCAGAAAGGGGGTGGGATAGGGGAGTGGTGGGGGGCAGGGGAGGAGGGGAGAGAGAAGGAACTGGGATTGACATGTAAAACAAGCTTGTTTCTAATTTAAATTAAAAAAAGAAAAAAAGAAATTGTCCTGTTTCATAGAAAAAAATACCCAAAGACCAAGAGTCACTCTCTGGAGGCCTCCAGCCCTGCCCCCAGCCAGGTGTATGCTCCCCACATCCTGAAGTAGCTCATTATAATCAAGGGCTGAAGAGTAAAACAGAAATTAAATTGGCACTTTGAAGAATTAATCTAAGCACAAATTAATATTCATCAACATCTGCTATTTGTTCAGGTGAATGTTCGACTTAAACAAAAAATAGCATTCTTTTCTACCCGGAGATAGCATCTATCAAAGAAAATGGCATAGGCAGGGTCTCTGTACAGTCAGCCAAAAAGCCTGGCTCCCTGAGGAGAATGCTTTGAGATGGATCTCCCAGAGGAACCCTGGATGTTTCTCAATAAATTATTTCTATCTGGTGACCAGTTTCTTCCTGATTCTCAAAACATTGCTGCTGTTCCTTCTCAGTTGGGAAGGAGTAGGGAGCCATACTGTCCATCTATTTCACACTTGGTGAAATATGACTCTGTTCTCTGTGTTTGATCATCATCTGGGCAGGAGGCATTTCTTTCCTGGAACATTCCCCTCTAAATTCCAAAATGTGTGTCACAACAAGTTAGCAAGTGGACAGTGGAGCAGTGGAGCCAAGTCTGTAGGTGTCACTCCACATGGACAGTGAATGGAGCAATTACACAGTAAACACTGCTCTGTTACAGTCGTCGGGGAGGAGCTCATTGGACATTGTAACACAGAAAGTGTCATGTAGCTAGTAATATCTTTGGAGCAAGGGAATATTTTTCAGATCATAACCCAGCTAAGAGTTGTTCTTTTCCTGCCAAAAATCCAGGACAACCTCTGAAAGCTATCCCAGGACCACAGCCAGGGCAGTTCTGAGAGATGTTTATGAACATAATCTGTTCCCGGGTAAACAGTTAACCTCAGAGGGCACTTGGAGTCTGCTTTTGTTTACATTTCGATGCTTTCCTCATGCAAAGTTGGAATATGGTCACCAAAATAGTAGAAATATAGTTAGTAGAGACAATAAGCTAATTGGGAGATTACAAGTTGAGCATACTTTTGAGAATAATGCTTGATACTGATGGGAATTCTACAGATCTGGTAACCAGCCCCATTCTGTGTTGAGTAATAAAGGGAGGAATTTGTGCTCATTTGCTTGTCATCATTGGGAAGAGACTTTTCTAAGATTAAATTATTTTGCTACTTAATACCTGTATCATCTTGAGCAGCTCAGTGTCTCTGTGCCTTACTTTTCCTTCCCCTAGAATTCAGGCATAATAACTAAATGAGCTGGTATAAAAAGTGCATGAAACAATATCTACACCTTGTGAATGTCATATAACCATTAGCTATTGTTGTAAATTCAGTAATGGAAAGTGTATTCAGAGCAGAGACTGATATTTCTGGAGATACAGACTGAATGTGCAAGAACTAGAGCCAAACAATCAACCAATTGTACTTGGGGAAGAGAAGAGCAAAGAGAGAAAAATTGATAAACATAGAATGATGAAGACACTATTAAAAACCTGAAAGAAATTGTGTGTTGGACTTGGAGATCTCTGTCTGGCTGAGTCATCAGGCCTGGCTGGATATGACCTTGAACGGAAGAAAACTCAGAAAAACAAACCCAAGGGAAAGAGATGCACACGGTGAAATACCTATGCAAAACCCAGGGAAATAGTGGTGTAATCATGCAGGAAGCAGGGAAAGAAAAAATAATAATGATAATAATAATAATAATAATAATAATAATAATAATAATAATAATAATGAATAGGTCAGAGAAGTGAGCCAAGGCTTAACATGTAGGATTCTGTAAACAATAGCAATTGGATTTCATTCTAAAGAGCAACAAAGGTCTTCAGGAGTTAGGATGATATGACATGATTTTGGAGGCTCACTTATCCCTGTGGTAGATAACTTCAGATAGTTCCCACATTGCGGTGTTTGTAACCATGTATATAAGTGTGGCCCAGACTTAGTGGCTTGCTTCTAGCTAATAGGAAATATCAATGGTGGTGAAACTTAAGTCACAAAACCAGTAAGCAAGGTTGCGCTCTTGTGTTCTCTCTCTCTCTCTCTCTCTCTCTCTCTCTCTCTCTCTCTCTCTCTCTCTCTCTCCCTCCCTCTCTCTTCCTCCCTCTCTCTCTCCCTCCCTCTCACTATCTCTCTCTCCCCCCTCTTCTCTCTCTCTCCCTCCCTCTCTCTCCTCTCTCCCTCCCTCTCTCTCTCCCTCCCTCCCTCTCTCTCTCCCCTCTTCTCTCTCTCCCCTCTCCTGTCTCTCTCTCTCTCTCTCTCTCTCTCTCTCTCTCTCTCTCTCTCTCTCTGTCTCCACCTCACAAGTTCAGGTTCCATGTTGCAAGCTTCTATTTGTAGAGTACCTCCTGATGAGGGATCCTGAGAGATGACTTGAAGAGAGAGGGATGCCCATTCGCTTAGACTTTAACGTAACCTTGAAAACTTGCTGTGACATTTGATGCCATCTTGGGAGCAAAGGGTAGAAACAACAGTAGTCGAATTTTGACTTGAAAAATGGGATGTATACAGAGATGAGGAAAAGGCAAGAAGCAGAGTTGAGGGTCAAGGCTTGCTGCCAAGCTGTCTGAGTCACATTGAATTTCAGATGTTGCTTCTTAAATACATGAAAAGTTAATGTTGACAATTGGGTAATTGGATTTAAGAGTCTGGAGTTTGGGAAAGAGACCAGGGCTGAAAAGTGGACCTGGACCCATAAGCATTTACAAGTGATACTCAATGTCATAGGATAAGATGAGGCCTCCTAGGGACAGTATTAGTTACACTAGTGTATTAAAAACCACCCCAAACCTACTGACAGAAAGCAAACATTTCATGATGCCTATGTGTTCTATGTGTTTAGAATTTGACAAGCAAGCCCAGCATCATGGTACCCTCTACAACCCCAGCACTAGTAAAGGGGAGTCAGGAGCATCACCAATTCAAAGCCAGCCTAAATTACTGTCTTTAGAACCCACATGCTTAGGATATACCATGATGTTTGCCTAAAATGCACAAGACCCCAAGTTTGATCCCCAACACCCCAAAAAATAAATTAATAAAGATAAGCAGAATGATAAAGGCTCACCTGTGTGCCATAATACGTGGGTCTTAGCTAGAGCACTATACAGGACCTCTGCAAAAGCCTGGCTTCCTAACTGTTCCTATTGATGCTGCCAGCATCAAGATGTCAAAGACCAAAACCCCAAGAGAAGCACATGGAAGCTTCATGGCCTTTTACTTTTTACTTTGCCTTCAATGTTAAATCAATTCGTTTGTTGTGTTCTATTGATTACTAACAAATGCTTCTGTTTCCATCCAAACTCCAGGGAATGAAGCCTAGACCCAACTTCTAGATGGGAGGAATGTCAAGGGATCTATAGACTTGCTTCAAAGCCAATGAATAGAATGAACTGAGATAGAAATGATAAGGGACTCCTAGGCAGAGGCCTGAGGCATGCCAACATTTAGATGGTAAAAAGAGATAGAATAGCTAAGAAACAGGCAAGTAAAAAGTCAATAGCCCAGAAGAAAATGACTGGGTATGTTGGATGCCATGGTAGTCAAAACAAGACTCAAGTTTCAGAAAGTTACATTGTTTTTCATGCCTTCTGAAAAGTGGAATGTCATAGTCAGAGAAGATGAGAGTTTGGCAAATGAGAGCTACCAGTGACTTGATGGAACCAGTCTCCATGGTGGGGCCTGGACAAAAGGCAGCTCACACTGTATTGAAGAGAGACTAAGAACATAGAATAGATATCAACCATGGCTGGTAGCTTTGTATGTACTTGTTCAAACAGGTCACTGGCAAGACCTCACTAAGCCAGACAACCACATAATCTTTGCTTTAGGAGATGATCTACTATATTATTTCAGTCTTTCTGAGAGTGCCTTTCACAGTAGCTCAATTTGTCATGGTTTGAAAAGTAGTTTAAAGAACTCATTTCTGGTGCCATTTGCCATTGCTGCTGGGAATGAAGATGAGTCTAATCACTGCTTCAGGTTCTTCTGTAAAGAATGCATTGTCAACATGTCAAGATTTCAAGTGTTTCCTGACCAGTATTCATCACTAGCCTTTAAAAACATTCAAATCTCTTCCTGAATCCTCCGCATTGTAGCATTCCAAAACCGAAATCAACCCTAGTGTATTCAGAAGATGCCACCCCCGAGTCCTACACCACCCCGTGGTTGTTTCAGAGTCTGTCATGCTGCTGACTCAGAGTGGAAACCAAGAGCCCCACATGTCATCCATAATGAGCTTTATCATTGTTACTGTTCTTTACGACCGTTTAGTGATAGCTGATACCATAATCTTAACCAACTGTTTCTCTATAGCAAAGCAGGCACTGTGAAGCACAGATAGACTGACAAAGAAGCTAAAGAGAAGCTTCAGCACTACCTCACATCCTCTGTTGCTGTGGTTTTTTGTTTTATTTTTTTCTTTTCTACAAAAATCAAATAGGTAGGAACAGGAAATGTTCAGAAGACAAAAGACCCAGGGTCATGTAAGAATGGAACCAGGGAAGTCCTGGGCAAATATCCTGGCTTGCCAGTCTGGAAATGCTTAGAGCAGTGGTTCTCAACCTTCTTGATGTTGTGACACTTTAATACAGTTCCTCATGTTGTCGTGAACCCCAGCCATGAAATCATTTCATTGCCACTTCATAACTGCAATTTTGCTACTGTTATGAATTATAATGTGGATATCTGTGTTTTCTGGTGGTCTTGGGTGACCACTGTGAAAGGGATATTTGATCCCCAAAGGGTTGCAGCCCACAGGCTGAGAATCACTACCTCAGACCCTTCTTTCTAGATGCACAAAATTCACAAGAAATCAAAGCAGGTTCTTTCTAGATTCCCTCACAGAACCTTTGAGTTAGCCTTTCAAATTTTTTGCTTTCCTCCTGTTCTTTGTATGACTATGGGACTGTCTTAACGTACTTGTAAGTTGTCAAAAATCAATAATACTTGTATCTCTAGATTTTTTTCAAGCTTGGGAAAAGGAGAAAAGGCCTGCCTGAGTTCAGAGGGGTAAAAATTTGAGAATGAGGTAAGAAAGTTGGGCTTATTCCAACAGTGGCAATGGTAAAGCAGGATATCTGCATGCTCATCTCAATCTCAGTGTGAGGAGAAAATGGAGGATCCACAAAAGGTAGCCCTCTGTTCCTCCCTGGTGCCTGGCAGCGCAGAGAGCCCAGCGTGACAGGTGGGTGGAATGTCCTGACCACACTGGAGCAGGACTATCATTTCTCTGGCTCCCCTGTTATGACCTTCCCTTCTTTCCCCCACTGCCTTGAGAGTTTGATGGGATGTACGTGGCCAACAAGAAATAAGACATATAAGTTTGCCAGTGAAGTGTTTGGGTCTAGCTGTTCTGGTCCAGAGCCTGGCACAACAATTTAGGATTACATGACACACCGTAATGCCTTCTCCAAGCCCATCAAACTTGTCTCCACTCATAAAGTTGAAGCCATCAGGATGGAATCATGAATAAAACACATGCTTTTTCTTTTTTGGTGTTTGGAACCTTTGGGACCAGGCCTCTGGTTACGAGTTTCCACATCCCTGTTCTCCCTCCCCCTCCCCATGATATGAACTGAGGAAAACTGTTGCAAATGTCTCCCCAGGCTACAGTGAGAACTTTAGACATGTTTTATAAACTGTTGAGCCTCAGTTTCCTTTGTCTTAAAATGCTAACAAAACAGGCTTCTTGTTGGCATATTCCTGAGGACTGATGTAGAACTACTTGACACAAGTTCTTTTTTTAAAACTATTTATAGTGCTATTTTAACAACATAAAATGGCCATTAGTGATTAATAATGACAGGGCCTTTTAAAATGCAACAAATCCAGTATGTGGCAGATTGTGCACGAAAAGCTAAATGATGTAATTCCTGTACCAATTCTAGAAATTTCCCCCCTACCCCCAACTTGAATCATGAAAGATAAACACAGCAAATTATTTTAAAGAATGACAAAAATCTGGGAAATGATCCAGAACTTCTAGTGTTTCTGTGTAACAAAAATTCCAAAATGAGAGATCAAAGCACTGCACAACCAACCAAATAAAAGAAGGTGGTTCACACAGTAGAAAGGATTCAACCCTCCTGAAAGGGTTCACAGCTACAGAGTCATGAGTAAACTGTCACACATCAAGACATAGAGCATTTGGAAGTTTTAAATTTAACTTTTATCAGGTAAAGCTCATAAATATTCTGCCACTTTTTTAAGTTCACAGAGATCCGTATATAAAAGATAGCCATATAAAAGATAGCCATAAATCTCAGCTCCATTTCACTTCTCTCATTTTAATCTATCCACTCAAGGATAAAAACATAATCCAATAAAAAACCCTTTACTTTGATCCCAGCACTCCTTGTTGAAACCTGAAGCAGCTTCTTTCTGGACAAAGGATATATCGCAGGCCTAGCATTGCAGATTTCACCTTTAGACAGGTTCCCCAGCTACAAAGAATGAAGCCAAAGTCTCCACCAGCATGGGCTTTAGTGCTGATTTCCCTCCCCTGTCCATTTCTGTTTACTTGCAGCCCTACCTTTTCTGGAGAATCCTTTTTTACACACATCCACCAATTTAAAAAAGCCATCCCAAAATATTTTCCAGCCATTAACTATAATCAGTATTTTCTTGTCAAACATGCTATAGGACTCATTGCATTTCTCATAAGCTGCTTGATACATGTTATGTCATATGACTAGCAGAGGCATATATCATAAGGGTTTTTTTCCTATCTGTCAAGGTTTTTATTGTCTTCACCTGGCTGGGAACTTCTAAGAATGGAGACACCTCTCATTGTCTATATATTCCTAGCATCTGACATGATGCCACATACCGACTGCACATTCCAAAAATAGTCACCCAAAAGGTTGACTCAACAGCCCTTTGATTAAGAAGTAATTACCCACTCAAATTTTGCAGGTGCTGGGGCTTACTACATTAAGTGCTGACATAGGCTAAGTCAAGGAGAATCAAGGACTGCAAGAACCGTAGCATTTTAGATGAGGGCAGGTGATTCTAAACAGCTATAAGAAAATGGTCACAGTATCATCAGATCATCTGACATTTTAAGACAATCCAGAAACCCCTATGTGTAAAATTATTTAGCTTTAGACAATAAGATTGTTTGTTTGGTGGGGTGCTGACTAGGCTCACTTTACTGGTCAAGCCAAGCACAGCTACAAGACTTGACTGTAATCATGACAGTCCTCAAGATGACAATGGAAGAGCCTGTGGAAATCCACATTAACTTTCAGAATGATAGGAAGTAGAACCTAGACAAAGAGGACTTCTCATCCTCCCTGACAAGATAAGGCAGCAGAAGGAAAGCTGGGTGGTCATGAGTGGGGAGAGGGAGGCAGTGAGTCAGATTTCAACATGATGAATTTGTGACATGTGGGACATAGTGTCAGCTGCTGCTAGAACACTGAGTCAAATGGGGATCCTCCCATCCTGCCCACTCACCATACCTGACTGATGTTTGCTCTAAATCAGTTACCACTGCTACCTACGACCTGCCTGAGATAAGTGCTAATGAGTAATTGTAAGAGTTCCAAATACATAACTCAAAAATAAGAAAAGAATACAGTCACAAAGCAAATATCACTGGAAAAATTATTCATAGGCACTCGGTACATCATAAGAAGCTATAAGTCTTAGAAAATAAAATTTACAGGTTGAAAGTCACAGCAGCAATAATGTAATATTATTGTGACTTTTAAAATGAGACTAAGGTGATAAGACTAACTCATACAAAATGAAATAGACAATAACAAGGCTGTAAAATAAAGAGAGGATAATAGTTATGTAAGGCAATCCCAGGAGAGGCAACACAACAGGTACCTGCTGTGCTTAAGAAGAAACCAGAACAAATGCAGCCCTCTCCCCTAAAAAGTGTATGAAAAGACAAACCCAAAGAGATATTCAGAGTTCAGAGACAAATTACATATGGTAGTGATTTATTGCATTTTGAACAACAAGGGAAATGTAAAATGGCCATTCAAGCCAACAACATAAGACATATATAAAGGGAAAAAAACAGACTGGCCTCAGTCACGGTCAGTTACAGACATGAGTAAACTCTGTGGAGTTCTAAGGAGAAAAAAACAACAAAAACCTGTAACTGTTATTTGGGGGCTGGGGGATAATTACTACTTATTAAATAACTCCATACATGATGAGGAAGATGAATGAAAGTGACAGAAGCAGGGAGTTCATGGACAAGGGCTGAGGAGAGCATGGAGCTCATCTACACACAGACTAAGAGGAAGGACCTATACTGACAGGTGTCATACCCAGGGTTTAAATGGCACATAGAAGTTACTGGTATAAAACAGTAACACAGTTTCTTTATATTTTAAACTTTGTTTTTACATTCATTTGTCTTTTTTGTGTGGGGACATGCCTGTGAATCTCAGAGGACAACTTGTGGGTTGTCAGTTCTCTGCTTCCACCATGTAGATCCTGAGGCTTAAAATCCGGTCCTCCATAGCAAGCACTATTGTCTGCTTAGGCATATATACACATTTAGTCTATACTGCCCATATTTGATACTTGAGGTCCCAAACTTAATGAAACCTCAATGTTTTTGTATTATTTTATGTATTTCCTCAACTTTGTGTTTCAGAAACAAATTTGTCTCCTACTTAAAATTGATCAGAGATCTGGGAAGATTGTTAGTTGATAAAATGCTTGCCACACAAGCAAAGACACCTGAATTTGGATCCTCAGCACCCATGTACAAAGTTGGACACAGCTGTACCCGCCTGTAATCCCAGTGCTGGAGATGTGGAGACAGGAGGATCCCTGGGGCTTGTTATCCAGCTAGCCTGGCCTAATCAGTGCTTTCCAGATTCAATGAGAAAGTCAATTTTAAGAAAATAAGATGGAGGATGGTTGAGAAACACACTCCACAACCATTCACACAGAGGTAAACACACATGCAACACACGCATGCATTCATTAATCAATTAACTGTTTTCTTCATTTCACTTTGATAACCTTTTAAAGTTAAGTCAGTAGTATACTTTAATATACTTCATAGGTTAAATAGTATTTTAGAATATTCCAGTTATCATTCTCCTGATTTTTTCTCTATATTTCTGCACAGAGAGATGAATAAAATGGTAGTGCAGTTTCTAATGATGTTTATATCACATGGTGGGATTTAGATTCTGTCTTCTTTGATTTTTCCTTGTCACTTGAGTTATTTGTAAGTGGTATTGTTTTTATAAGCTCAGAAGAGTTGCAATTCCTTTTGGAAATATACAGAAAGCATGAGTGAAGCTTAACATTTGGCACCTCTTACTGTTAAAGTATGACATGAACCACTTCTTATCCCTGCTGCATACTGCCTACTGATTTCCAAGCTTAATGACCCTAGAGCATAAACACTAAGCTATTTTAAATCTACAGGACAGGGCTGGTGCAATGGCTCAGCAGGTAAGGGCATTAGCAGCCAGACCTAATTAGCTAAATTCCATCTCTATAGCCCTCACAGTAGAAGAAGAGACTCATACAAGTTGTCCTGTGATCACCATACAATAGACATCATGTGTTCATGCTCAGGCACACACACCAAATAAATAAATACATGTAATTTAAAAAAATTAATCTATGAGACCACCCCACCACACATACAAAGTCATCTACCTGCCTGCATTTCTTGCCCCTGGAACTTATAAATCTAAATGGCATCTCTTAGGTTGCTAAAAATTGTGGCAAATGAGAGGCCATTTTGCTATGTATGCTGCTTCTCTGTATGTTTGGAAAGCTTTGAGACCCCTGACACAACCCTACCCTTTCCAGAAAGTAAGACAGCAATTATTTTCTATTCAGTGTTTATCCATGCCAAAGATAACTAGCCAGACCTTCTACATCAGTCTCCAGATGACTTTATATGTGACTCACAGCCATTATTCATGCCCTGGGGACTAACATGAGGTTCAGAAACAGATACCATCTGAAAGCAAAATATGGAGAAGCCAAACAGGCTAAAATCAGCTTCCTTATGTAAAAGTAGGTATCAAAAGTGAAAATCTTTGAAAATCAAGAGCTAAAATCTTTGGAATCCCAACATATACACAGAACTTCTCTGGAAACTAGTACCAACAACCAACAAAAATACAACTTAGGATAAGGTCATTTGAGAAGATGGGATCAAGGTCTCTGACATCCAGAAATGAGTCTCAGTAAGATGGGACACAAGATGGGGCAGGGTGGGTAGCAACAATATAGTTATGATGCAACCAGATGGAGTTGTCTAGATGACCAATTATTTCAAAGAACTTCTGCCAGCTTGGTGCAGGTATCATTTCATTGGTAAATGCTCTCAGTTTAATTAGACTGATATTAGAGACCTCACATTGCGATTTCAGTGCCTGGAGACTAATGTTACCAATGCTTGCTGCAACATGCAATGAACTTGATTGACAGACCTGTTTTCTCTAGGAGATTACAATCATCCAGAAAGTAAGCTTGTCTGTTGTCAAAATGGTACTTCACACATAAGTTCTAGAAAAATTAAGCATGATTAGATGGCTGAATGAGGTTTTGCACTATGATTTGAATACAAGAAACATGACTACTGATATGTAAGGGATAATGTGCAAAAATTAAGCTCACAGCCCTGATCTTTTTCTTTTGTCATCTAAAATCCAACATTGTAGAATATGATACTCTATACTCAACTATCTATAACAGCAACCTCTATTCAAAATAGTAATGAATATGGGGACAATTTATTTCATATACCCTAGAGGTGGTGAGCTGTTATACTTTTTGTCAACTAGACACAATCTGAGTTATCTGAGGAAAGAGCCGTCAACTGGGTAGATAACTTTATCATACTGGACTGTAAGAAAGTCTGTGGGGACATTTTCTTTATTAATGATTGATGTGGAAGGGCCCAGACCACAGTGAATAGCATCACCCCTGGACATGTAGTCCTGGGAAGTATAAGAATGGTACCTGAATGTAATCCTGGGAGCAAGCCAGTAAAAAGCATCCCTCCATTGCCTCGGCTTCAGTTCCTGCCTCAAGTTCCTGCACTGGGGTTCCTCAAGGACAACTTTGAAGCCAAACAAGTCCTTTCCTCCTCAAGTTGTTTTTGGTTGGTGTATCATGGGAATAGAAAACAAATTAAACCAGATGGTGATCTCTTTCCAGCTTTCTCTTTCACTATCATCAGCCAATCAGCTTGTCCTCAAGCCTGCTCTCCTCATGGTCACAAAATGGCTGCCACAGGTGCACTCATATAGCAGGAGATAGAACTTCCTTGTTTACAGACCCTCAACATCCAAACCTCTCCTTACAGTCCTTAGTTCCTTAGTCAGAATTTGATCATGGTACAACTCACAAGCCACTGTCAGAGTAACAAGATGAAGGAAACTCCAGTACTAGTAAAAGAGAATCACTTGCCCAAAATTGTCAGTTACACGGGTAGCCCACAGTGACTACTATAAATGCCCCTTTCCTCTGGTCA